>NC_089823.1:22581973-22888352 GCF_035046505.1 Tiliqua scincoides
TTGGTGTGACTGGTCTGCAAGTGTGCTACAGGAGTCTAGGGGAAGGCCATATATTACTAGGGCCATTGGGGGATGTGAGCCCCTGGCTGACAGCGCGGTGTGCCTTTTCAAAATCAGATGGTGTACTTTGACAATTCAAGCACTTTCTCAGTCGCTGTGCAAAGAAAAAGATTGAAAAGCACTGATCTAAACACTCAAGGGTAGACAAGCCTGCATTTGAAAAATGCAGATCTGAAATGTAATCCCTTGGAATAATTTTAAATAATTCTATTTATTACAGTTCTTGTTGCAGACTACAATTTATAGATCTGAAAGTCGTAATTTATCTCTTCTGATTTTCAGAACTGAACATATAATTTATAACTTCAGCATATCTATAAACCAGTCTTGGTTTATTTGTCCAATAATGAGCTCAATCTCACCCACCTGAGCAATCATTTCTGGGGCTGGGAAATAAACACCAGGCCTAGGCCTCCCCAGTATGCAGGAGAAGCAGTTCAGGAGCTTTATGACATGTAGCCTCTGCTCTCTCTTGCTGGCATGACAGGACAAAAGAGACCAGTCAGGAGAAATACAGGATGGAACATCCAGCTGTGTCACTCTTGGCTTTCTTATTTAAATTTATTTGGATTTGAACTGTAAGCCACTTTGGGCACCCTGAATAAAGAAACGGTACAATTAGTGCATGTTTTTATACTGCCCCTCCTCCAAGGAGCTCAGGGTGGCATACAGAGTTCCTCCTTTCCTTTTGTCCTCACAACAACTTGGTGAGGATAAGAGATAATGACTATAAAGTCACCCAGGAAGCTTCACGGTGAGCAGGGACTTGAACCTGGATCTTTCAGTCCAAGACCAACTCCTGAAACGTTACAGCATCTTGGTTTTATACTCCATACTGGTTTTTAAATTCTGTGTTGTATACCAAATTCTTCGGTTGTGTGTCTTCGTCATCCACGTCTACTTCTCAAATGGCACTGAAAGTGTATTGAACAAACACTGTGCTTTCAGTCAGAACTGGGACTCTGAACTGATCTCCTGTATCTGGCCAAAAAAGAAAACCAGGATACTCATCCTCAATTCTTCACAAGCTGCTACCCGTTAGAACAGCGGTTCTCAAACTTTTGGCATCGGGACCCACTTTTTAGAATGAGAATCTGTCAGGACCCACCAGAAGTGATGTCATGACTGGAAGTGACATTATCAAGCAAGAAAATTTTTAACAATCCTAGGCTGCAATCCTACCCACACTTCCCAGGAGTAAGTCCTATTTACTATCATATACATGATACTATCTACTATTTACTATCATTATCATATAAAGTATATACATAGCAGCCTGTTAAGAGTACAGATCTGTAACATTTCCCCAAATGCAGTCACATACCATGGTAGCATCAAGTCTAATATATTAAAGTCTTGGTTATAAAGACTTATTGGTTATTGGTTATAAAGTCTAATGTATTAAAGTTTTGGTTCAAGACTCTGCAGCTGCAGCCAAGCACCACTGGTCCCAATACCACGCAGGAGCACCTTTCCTGCCCTTCTCCCTTCATCCCAGCCAACCTTCTCTTTACTGGAAAATACAGTTAGCTCCTTCTCTCTTCTGCCTTTCCTTCCTCCACTTTCCAAATGTTTCTCTTTCTCAGAGTCTCCCTGCTCCTTCTCTTCCTTCTACCCTCCCTCCTCCCTACCATACTCCTCAGCCCTCCTTCCTCTGCTACAATCTACTGGCCATCATCTTTGGTCTTACAAGACCTCAGAACAGCACTGGAGACCTCCAAACCTTGATCATGCAGAGCTCTGCAGCCACATTATGAAGAGGTTCCGCAGGTCATATTCAGTCAACAGGACTTATGTTTTACATCCCTGCTCTCAACATTATGGGCCATGCTCAGAGGACATAATGTTGGAGGGAAGAGACTGCAGAAGGAGCACTCATCACTTCTACAAGGATCAAAGCATTAAACAGCATAGATGCCACTCAAGTTCACTAGATTCAGGCCTGGAAATTAGCTTCAGGGCAAGGTGTGGAAGTTCAGTAATGTTCTGCTCAGAGGAGGGCCAACTTTAGAAGACTCTTCTCCAATTCAAACTAAAATCTAATTAGCTTATGTGGGCCATATAAGTTCCCACAAAGGGATGAGAATGGGCACAAAAAATGAGCATTTGATATTGCGGGGGGGAGCAAACAGTCAAGGCATATCCTGTGCAGCTATCAATATAAAGATGCAAGCATAGGTGGTAGGGCTGCCTGAGGGGAATGTGGTTTATGAAGAGCT
Organism: Tiliqua scincoides; assembly: GCF_035046505.1. Taxonomy (NCBI): domain Eukaryota; kingdom Metazoa; phylum Chordata; class Lepidosauria; order Squamata; family Scincidae; genus Tiliqua; species Tiliqua scincoides. The sequence continues at coordinate 22,584,253 of NC_089823.1, forward strand.
CACATTGACCAGGCTTGCATAAGTAATTAAACATATTATTTTCTTTACATCAGAAAGTATTTCTTCAGAATACAAGGCAAGTGTGAACCTGTATTCACTTCTATTTGGGGCCATTCTGAGTGTGTTATGCATATAATTTCAATGGACAAGAGTATAAGCCATGACAGGTTATACAGCTATAAAATTTAGAGACGAAAAACACGTGCTTTTTTAAAAGAAGGAAATAAAGAGTTATAAGAGGGAAACTACAGAGTTCATTTTCAAGGGCAACATAATCTCATAACATGTTGTAAAAAGAGTGCTTGAAGAATGGCAGCAAAACAAATTTAACAAGCAGGAAAGTTCTTTAAGATGCATGTAGGAAAAACGGGGTGCTAGGAAAACGAATAGTTTATCAGGCCTGTTGTATAAACAAAATATCAGAATGTATTTCTACAATATGGCAAGCAAGTGGCAGCAGGAATAGCTGACAAACTGGCTATCAAACAGAGGCATGTAAAATTAACAAGGACATGAAATGCTTGAAATCTTCATGCAACCCATTTTATGACAGGTTGGGGCTGGAACCATAGACAAGTGTAAAGACACCTGCTTGGTGTGCAAAAGGTCCCAGGTTCAACCCCTCCCATCTCCAGACAGGGCTAGGAAAGACCTCATATGCTCAGCATCATATGTTTAAATCACACCACGTGAGTTAAAATAGAATGAGGCCCTAGCTCTCCCACCAATCCCCCAGGAACTCCTGCAGCTTTGAGCAGAAGGGGAGTCAGAGTGGAGACCTTGCAATGAACAGGAAGGAGGCACTTGTACCCTACCCACTGCAGGCAGGAAGACCTAAATGAAGACCTTCAGGATAGAGAAATAGGAAGCTATGATCCCTGTATTCTGCCTATCCCAGTATCACTTCATCCAGACTACTGTATGCTTATACAAACTGAGGACAGCAAGGGGGCCCTTGTAGGAAAAGGAAAGAAACTCCTCTTTCCCAACAGCTCTATAGGATTTCAGATGCAGTTTTACATGCCATTTCAATCAATTGTGGCCATGATGTGAAGTGTTTCAATTTTTAACTGACATTGCACATTTCATTTAGACATCTAGTGAACAGGAATTTGGTGTTTCACACATTAAGTGGTTGAGAGGGGAAAGAAGTGCGTAAACTTATTTGTCACTTTAACTATAGACAGTAGTGTTGCTAAGGCGGTGTGGGGGTGCATGCCGCACCAGGTGACGCACATGGGGGGGTGACACCACTACTCACTAAAGTTTTAAAAATCTTGGTATTTTTGAACAATGCTGTCATTTTATATATCAGCTGACACAATCTCATGCAGAATGAAAAACTGCATTGAAATATTTCTAATCTATCAAAAGTTATAGCCAAAACACCAGTGGGGTGGGGCGATGGTACATCACCATGCCCATAATCGGGGCGTTGCCCAGCCTGCTGCATGGGAGGAAGTCCATCATAGGGGTGAAGGGCTAGCCTCCTGCACAGGGTGACACAAACCCTAGTGACGCCACTGACTATAGGGGCTATGCCAGCCAAGGAATGTAAATAAGAAATACAAATGCAGAGGTGGGAATCCCCAGTGGTCAGCAGGCCATAGCACCAGATTTCAATGGCTGATTAGACAACAGCAGAAATGCCATGTACGTATGCTCCCTTTGAGATGGAGCTTTTTCACATCCATGTCTGGATGTTACTCAAGAGAGCTTAGAAGTGCTCAACTTGCTTGGATTATTCCCAACGGATTAACAAACTTTTCCCGCTCAAGTTGGTGGATAGTAAGCGATGACAAGATAACAGAAACTGAAACCAGGATGAGCAGAAGAAAGGAATGCCAATATTATGTTGGAAAATTAAATAAGGGTAATTTCATTACAATGGAGAATTCACATAATACTGTAATTTATAGCAAGCAACACAATTTTAACTGTTCTACCCAAAGATGGAAAGGCTTGGAAACAACTGAAAAATTTGGACACTTAAAATGTATCTCCCAAATTATATAGTCCTATTGTATTTTGGAAGGTTGTAAATGTTAGTGTTCCACTTTGCATGTTTTTAACAGGTGGGGGGGGGCACTGCTGGTATTCAAATGACACAATGTGAAAGTATATACCATTTTAATTATGACCCCTGAATACTGCAATCAGGTTAAAATGTGATCTCCAATCCGGGGTGGGGGGGAAGGCAGGTCAAGCCAGTAAGTCTCCAACAGAAGCAGTATCTTCTTCATTAATAACCACTTGGTCAAAGTTTTCCTTGGGGCACAGTCTGACTCTTCTGTGTTTTTTCTGTGACACCACAGAAAAGATCCTGTCAGATTTTTCATCCTACTGAGGCTGGACAAGTTAACACCCTTCAGACACATCAGTGGTATTCCAGGAACACTGGCTCCCACTACTGGGAACACCACCTATTGCCTGAACTGAAAGAGATTTATTTAAAAGATTTCTACCCCACTTTTCCTCTGCTGAAGCAGATGCCCAAGGTGGCTTAGAATTTACATCTAAACATATTTACAATATAAGAATAAATAAGATCAGTAGTAGTTGGCAACCTTCAGTCTCGAAAGACTATGGTATCGCGCTCTGAAAGGTGGTTCTGGAACAGCGTCTAGTGTGGCTGAAAAGGCCGATTCGGGAGTGATCACAAAAAGAAAATAAGATCACAAAAAGAAAAAAAAACCAATTGAAGAGGGAAAAACTATTTACACTCATGGAACTGCTTCAGAGGTACAGGGGGCATACAACCCATCACCAAATGCCAAATGAAACAAAAATGTTTTAAGCCTTCACCGAAACACCATGAGGGAGGGAGTAGATCTTAATTCTCCTGGTAGGGAGTTCTGTAATTGTGGCGCCACTACTGAGAAGTTTCGCCCTGTGCCACCATCCCTCTAATTTTGGAAAAAGGCAGCACTTGCAGATATTACTAATCTCTGATCTACTTAGCTATTTTACTTGATTTATTTTAAAGGTGTGTTATTATTTACCATTTTAAAAGGATTTTTTTTTCCAATTTGTCTAAAAGGGGGTCCCTGTACTATTTTTTTTTAAGTGTCTCCCTACACAGGCAAGGATGTACTTGGGAAGCTTGCAAACATCACTCAAGGGTTATTCATTGGACCAGCATGACAAGATGCAATACAAGATTCTTTCTCCAACTTCACTAAATACCGTAACTCAGATCTCCACATAACTGCACCTGGTGGAACTGTAGCAATTGTAACAGAACTTCCATGAGGGATCCAAATTACTTGCTTTTTAATCTTCTGTGTGTCCTTCTCACACAACCCTATGGCATCCTAACCCTGTATAAGAGCACCTCCTTTAGTCAGACTTCTGAACATTTGCATATTCCATAGATTGTTTAAATAGGTTGCAACGATAAAACAGATGGCACACTAGATTTAAATACATTATTAAATGAAAATCATTCGCTGCCAAAGAAAGGGAGCCTCGTGACACAGGGCAAATTTAACTTTTTTCCAGTTTTACTCTTGTAAGAATGTCAGAGTAAAAATGTCATTGGAAAGGTAGTTTCATAGATAGAGCAAGGGCTGTCAGTTATGATTGAAAGAAGGCAGCACTATTTTTCGTTCATTAACCACTAGATTGCCTTCAATGATCAAAGCTGATAACTTATGAAAAAACTTCAGCAGTTTACCAACAACATCTGCTTCATGGGTGCCTTTGGTCACTTGACATGAACTCACCTGTATGTAAACAGCACCCTCTACTGCAGCTTTTAGATCAGTACTGCAACTAATGAGAGCAAGCTGCTGGTCAGCTTTCAGAGACCCTTTCAGCATTCCAGTCTTCTCGAGCTCTTTCAGCTGTTTGCTGTTCCAAAACACATTAAAATATTTTTTATTTTAAAACAAAATACTGTAGAATTGGTCTTATACGTTTTCATTATTTCTTGTGTAAACCCTGCGAATACAAGATAAAGAGCTCCCATTGGCTTCCCTGAAAACTCTCTCCCCCATACAGAATACATAATTGTAAACTGGATCAGGACCACAATGGGTGTAGGGATAGAGCACCCCCCCCCCACTGGCCACTTTCCTGATCCCAACCTGTACTGCACACAAGAAAAAGCTATGTGCTAATGACCAGACTAGCATTTCATGTAGTTTGATGGGAAATTTGACGTTGGCTAGACTGTGGTGGCCTCTAGTAATAAGCCATAAAATGTAAGCTTTGTATTCAGTTTTATTTAAACTGCAAAACTAAAATAGTAATGAATATCATGGAATAAGTTCAATGGAACTCTAGCACCATACTAACTTGGCTGGCCATAGGCTTTTACTCATATAGCCCACTACAGTATGAAAATTGCCAGGTTCAAGACTTTTAGAGCCCAAGAACATAAGAGATAAGTACAGCATACCAAGTACCCTGCAAGCTTCTCTGATGTTGCTGTAGTCAGCAAGAGCCTTAAGGACTACAGGATTTGGTGTGCAGACCTGGGGCTCTGCACAGCCATACAACTGCAAGTGTGTACTCCCAACACGGTAGTCAACTACTCAAGGAAGGCCAGCATGGATAAAGGCAGCACCATTCCACTATCATAGGTTACAGGTCCCTTACGAGAGGACTCAGTGTGGACATATTTCTGCCTACCCATGTACATGTACAAAAATCTTATCACACAGGCAGGTACCCTAGCACCTATACTCTCAATTGAATAAACAGCATGTATTTATGTCACACAATTTATGCTGGTAAAAATCCATAATCACCTAAGTTCCTATAAATTTTGGCCTGGAAAGTTCTGTTGTTTTTTTGTACAGGATTCATGCATAAATCTGTCAAGTCCCCAAAACTGGACCCTAATCCAGTTCTGATTTGTGCTGGAGAAAGGCACAGACATGATTAGTGCTGTGATACGAACAGCAGAGGGCTCCCTAGTCTGTACAAAAATGTACAAACCTCAACTGGATAAATGCCTAAGCTTTAGATTGTTAATTTTGAAGTTTAAAACATCTCTTTGATAGGGACCATGAATCAACACAATACCAAAAAGATAAGCCTCCATTGGGTCACCTCCTTTTAAAAATGCCTGTGCTAGATTTTCGTGACCATTAGTACAATGAAGTCAGAGTGCGACACAAACTAAAATAGTTTCCAAGTGTTTTAAGGCAGGTAAGAACTTCAACTCTGAATATAGAGTTCAATAGTAAATTATCACTCTCTTTTGAAGAAAAATACATTTCAATTACAGTACATTCACTAAATTAGACTGATAATTTGCTATTATGCTCTCTATTGATTGAACTTGAAATCAGAATAGATTTGTAGAATGACTGCATTCAGGAGGAGTTGATTTGGTTTGCATTTTACCAGCTCAAAGATACCCTCTTCCAAAATACTGTATTACCATCTTGCAAGGCAGAGATTGCAGTCTCATGAAGAGTTCATATCTGTCTTAAGGTGTACAATGTTCTTTCTCAGAACACATTTCCCACCCCTCTTTTCCCAGAAACTTGTAAGTTCTATCTGAGCAGGGGTTATCTTTTCTTACAGTAAGATTTCTTGTACATTGACCAAACGATTGAATGCCAATTGATAACATAAGGAACAAAAATTATACACTTTAAACACATCAGCGTGTGCATGTACACATCATACCTGGTCATATAAACTATGGAACTCTTCCCCCTCATTATGTCACAGCCCTTTAGAACTGCTAAGATATTGCGTTTTTTGCAATTAGCTGGAAGTGAAATTAATTGGTGTAATGCCTGCATTTTACTGATATCCTTATTCATGCAATGTGCTTGAAAATTTCTTGCCCACAGACCATAAAACAGGTTCCTTGACATTCATCATGAACAGGGGTCTCCTGTATATGTATATTGCATATATATAAATGCAATAGAGATGGAACTTAGATGAATGAATAAATGGGCTCAAATGTCCAGTAATACTCCAAGCACTTAAATGGACCCCCATTCCCCTACCCCACAAGCACAACTCCAGTTGTGTTTGGTCAAACTGGGCCAGAGGCTCTCAGGAGATCAGAGGCTGGCCACGGGCTGGACAGAGACTCACCATGGGCCGCATCTGGCCCCTGGGCCAGGGTTTGGAGACCCCTGATCATGAACATAGAGATTCTTTATACTAAGGCAGACCATCAATCCATGCAGCTCAATGTATACTGACTGAGAATGGCACTCCAAGGTTTCAGACAGGGCGGTTTTTTTTGTTTGTTTTTTTAAGGGACAGGACTGAACAAGGGACCTTCGGCAAGCAAAGGTCTTGCTTCGGCAAGCAAAGGTCTGCATATTCTGCCTTGGATCATCAAAATCATTCTTTGCAATTCCCCATGTTAGTTACTTTAGCACTCCCCTGTTTAAAGGCTGCACAGAATTCCCAAACTGCACTCAAGGCTGCATGTCTGGGGACCAACTGAGTTGTGCTCACTTGCTAGCGTGTGTGTACACATCCTTCCTGCTTGTTCCACAGGCTCTGGGAACAAGTGAGACATTTTAGTGGTGGCAGATTCTGTTGTTGGCTGACTCTCCAGACAATAGCAGAAGTTGCAGCCACCACTCTTCCAGCTCACACTCAAGCAGTTGGCATCTTTCAGTCTTGGAAGACTAGGGTTTCGCGCTCTGAATGGTGGTTCTCTCCAGTGCGCGAAGCCTGGCTAAAGTAGATATGGAGGATAGACTGTTTCCCATGTAGCAAATCCCCCCTTTCCACATCACTGAAATGGCCCAAAGGAAAGGCAGAAGCCAATACGGTTGGTTCCAGAGGCAGGAGTTGCCAGAACATAACTGTGTTCAGCCATGAACTGCCTCAGGGACTCCAGCTCCAGATTTTGCCTTGAGGTTGACTCCTGAAGCCTTTTCCGTAACTGGATGTAGCCACAAGGCAGTGGAGGTTTGGGATCAGAGTTTTCCTTCTCTCAGATGAGCTGCCTTCCCAGGCTAATGAGTCCCATCTACCCGGTGGCTGTTTAGTCGCCTCTTAGGACAAGTACAGCCAAACTGAGGGCCTATTCTTATCCCCAGCCCCCAGGGGAAGGGGAAGTTGCAGCCACCACTCTTCCTGCTCACACTCAAAAGCCAGCAAAAGGAGAGGGGGAAAGAGGAGTGCCAATGGAGGAACAACCACAGAGCTGCCACTTCCTCCTCCCCGTTAGCTCTTTGCTCTGGCACAGGCAGGCCTGTTTGCAAACAGTTGGTTCAGGGCAGGTTGCAAACAGCTGTGATAGCATGACCACCTGAACACCTGTGTAGCCACGCCCTAATTAACTGGGCAAAACCAGATTGGGTGCTGAATCCCATTTAAGCCAGGGTGGTGGTTTGGGAGGTGGACTTAGACCTGGAAGATCCAGGTCCAAATCCCCCCTCAGCCACAAAGCTTCCTGGGTGACCTTGGGCCAGTCACTTTCTCTCAGCCTCACCTACCTCACAGCGTTGTTGTGAGGACAAAAGGAGTGGAGCAGCTGTGTACACCGCCCTGAGCTCTTTGGAGGAACGGCGGTATAAAAATGTGAATAAATAAAATAAATAAATACACAGCAAAGCCTTAAAGGCAACTAGGTGTCTTGCCTCACAGTGCACTGCCAGAAACACTGGTTTAGATTACCTCACTAATAAAATTAATTTACATAGCCTCAAAGCACATAGCTACACCACTCCAAGGAAATTAAATACGGTCTTGCTTTTCAAAAATGGAAGTCAAAGTAAACAGCCTGCTAGAGGCGTCAGAATGAAATGCTAATCTGATAGGTTTGCCTAGCACCAAGGCAAATCAAAAGATTCTACAGAAACAAATACCATAACACATTCCTGTTCAAACAAATAAGTGATGTATGCATTACCACCAAGTATTCAGAAACATGAAACTGCTTTGCTGAGTCTTTCTCCATAAGTATTCTGTGTGCTTGGTTTTTCTGCTTATTATTCTGAATACAAGGCTATTCTGACACTGCAAAGAATATTGTATTACCAGATGCTCTTGGAGGGTGGGGTGGGTGGGTGATAGAATCTGGAATAATCATAACAATTGCTAAGAGGTTGATAAAAATGGGATGATGTTAGAAGTGCTTTTTTGTCAGAGGCTGTGTGTCCCATCACTGATAAAAACTGGCAAGGACAAGGTCTTTTTGGTAGTGACCTAAATTGAGAGATTTCTTACTCCAAGAGATTCAGCTGACTTTAGACCCAATCATATCCAACTTCCAGAGCCAATGTAGTTGTGTCATCAGGCCATGTGCTGCATCCCGCAGTGTGGGGCAGTCACAGAAGCCTCCTCCAGGTAAGAGAACATTTGTTCCCTTACTTCAGGGCTTAAGGCAACAGTGCTGGAAAGTTGGATAGGATTGGGCCCCAAGTCAGTATCACTCTTGAGGCAAACACACACAAGATTCACACTTGTTGCATCTGGCTTTCCATTGATTTTACTTGGTTATCTGTCTCTATTACCAGTTTTATTTTAGTTCCAATGAAGGTTTTAGCTTGATCAAGTTAAACTTTGATACTGTTGATATTGTTTCAGTATATGCCATTAGCCATCTTGACAGTACCTTCAATGTGATGGAAAAGAGGGGTATATAAGTAATAAATTAAAACTTGCTTTTACTCATCCCATTTCTGCTTAGAGATATCATGCAGAAACAGTGATTTAGACAGGTCAATCACACTTGTGGCTTACTGCTACAGGTTGTCCCCTTGCCTCACTTTTTCCTGACATTTGAAAATATTAAGGTGCCTTGTAGTAAATGAGACCACTGGATCAGCACAATGGGGCGGCATATAACTTTTGACTTTCAAGATTTTCCACACACAGGACACGCTCTCACATCTCACTCTTAGATCAAGCTGACAAACTGCTGGTAAGTTTAACAAATAGGCCACGGCCCACACAAAGGGCATCAGTGGTCAACTTCAGCTTACCACTGTTCAACATGCCTTCCCTTCTCCCCCATTCCTGTGTTGTCACTTTAGCACCAGTTACTAAGTACATGTGATAAGTGGCAGTTCCTAAGAAAGCATTCAAGTTCTGGTCTAGATCACATCTCTATTAAACCAAAGGTGGTGCTAAGCTTGTATCATTTCCAGTTTACATCAGACTTGTAAGAGGCAAACTTTTCTTAGCAACACACTGTGCCAGCACCTCAACAGACTGGCAACACATCATAAGGTTTCTGCCTCAACTGATCCATCAAGGACTCCAAAGAACAAGGAAGATCATAGTTTCTAGTACTGTTAGGGTAAGAATAATGTCCCGACCCTCTAAAACAGGGGTGCCATTAGATATTTGATTTTCTCTGTAAACCGCTTTGTGAACTTTTTGTTGAAAAGCGGTATATAAATACTGTTGTTGTTGTTGGGTGCCCAAACCCTGGCCCAGGAGCCACTTACGGCCCTCGGGGGCTCCCAATCAGGCACCCGGGGAGCCCCCAGTCTCCAATGAGCCTCTGGCCCTCCAGAGACTTGATGGAGCCCATGCTGGCCCAATGCAACTGCTCACAGCATGAGGACAACAGTTCAACTTCTCACCTGAGCTGTGAGACAAGGGCTCCCTCCACTACTTGCTGTTTCACATCTGTGATGCAGCAGTGGCAGAGAAGGAAAGGCTGGCCCTGCTTTGTGCAAGGCCTTTTAGAGGCCTTGAGCTACTGCAAGATCTTCATTCATTCATATAAGTTCCATCTCTAATAAATTCATTTCTGTAATTTTATTCAAATTTTGAATGTAAATTAATTCTTTTTTCCCCTGGCCCCCGACACAGTGTCAGAGAGATGATGTGACCCTCCTGCCAAAATGTTTGGACACCCCCGCTCTAAAACAAGTGCAAAGAAACAATCTCCCCTACCAAGAGCACTTTACAGCCTGTCAAGGGGCTCCCTCCTTGTCTTACTTATTTACTTAGGTAAACCTTTATTGGCATATTAGAGGTCCACAGACAATAATAAATATAACATAGCAGTCCCTCCTTGTCTACAACCACTGTTCAAGTTATAGCAAGTCTGTGCTGCAACTTTGTACCTCAGCAGATATTTCTGCTTTCGCCTCCCCACCCCAATTCCAGAGTTTCCCTCCCCTTTCCTCATTCAGCCTAGAAACCAGCCATCTCCTTTCCTAACTGCTTAGCACCCCCGTAGGCAGACAAATTGTTTTACATAAGATGGTGGCCTCTTGCAAGTACGTTGACATGGACCCATTGCCAGGGACAATGTTTACGTTTAAATACAGAAACAAACTGTTACAAGCTGCCTTGAGGCCAAAGATGAAAGGTGGCCTACAAAAGTTTGGAATCCAAAAAGCACTCCATTGGCAACTCGCAATGGCAACTCACTTTTCATCAGTACCCATCACTAGGAAGATAAGACCTACATGAAATTCCTATCACGGAAACAGATGATCAACACATTATCCAAATCGATCTTGAAAAGTCCTCACTGTTTTCTTTGTGAGTTTTCTCTATTCAGAATTATTACACAGGCCAACACACATTTTGCTTCCTTAAACGTTACACCAATTCCTGGGCATATTTGGGGTGTCGATTCAAAAAATGGCATCCATTTTGCCCTATCGCATCTTTGGAGACACGGCATAGCCTCTTTAGTGAATGGTTCAAGCAGCCTCCTCATGAGGAAGCCTACACCATGACTTCCCAATGAGAAAGCTGCTCGAAACATTCACTAATGAGGCTATCCTATATCTCCAAAACTAGATGTGATAGGGCAAAACGGATGCCATTTTTGTAATCGGCACCCCAAATTCATTTCAAACCACCATAAAGTTTGGGAAAAACTTTTCTGACCCTCAATTTTGTAGGCCTGTGTTATTAGCAGTATTTCTATACTGCTTTTCAACAAAAATTACTAATACCTAGAACTAGAATTAGACGCTAAATCCAATAACTGGACAATAAAAATAGTACCCTGATGAATCTTATAAGCTAGAAGAAGTTAGAGGACTCACCCAATTTTCTCCAGGGCTTTCACTACTTGTTCTTCCATAATATCATAAAGTTTCACTTCAAAACCTCCAGAAGCAAATACCATGGCCCAGCTGCACCCAATGAGTCCACTAATAAGAGAAGAGAAAACAATTATATATTTGTTATCATTGGCATCACATGGTCAAAATGGGATATTTATTCAAAATATCAGATTTTCCTATTTGACCATTTGTTGATCTGGACACCCACACCCACCCTCTCCAATACATACAAGTACACTCTGCATTTTTAAACTCAATCAACCCAACAAAGGACCATTAGCCAACAGATTACAAAGCAACTAACACCTGAACTCTGAACTTACACAGTGAGAGAAAATGTTGGGCAAGGTGAACATATACTGGTGGGTCATGAAGATATTCTCTCTTCAGGTGACTTTGGATGGTTTATGCTGCATAGGCAGTGCCCAGTTCATGCCCTGTTGACCAGAAACCCTGTACATATGGTGGTACTATTTTGAAGATTCATAATAAAATTTGAAACTTAAATTCTTAACTTAAAACTATACATATTATGTTCAAAATGAGTTCAGTACACCTGTAGAGTTGTACCAACTATAGTTTAGGTTGGCTTAGTCATTTTCTATCCCTAACATTTTAGCTAACGTACAACACAAGATTGTACAGTGTGCTGGAGGCATCAGAAGTTCCCTTTCTCCCTCTGAAGTATTAAATTAAAATCTTTTAGAATAAATTATACCCACCCTTTATTTCCACAAGATCCAAGATAACTTGCAACACAAATTAACCCAGCCAAAAAACAAATGATTGAAAAGACAAGAGGGAGAAAGCACCTTCCTTACGAGGAAAGGCTACAGCATTTGGGCCTCTTCAGCCTAGAAAAGAGACGCCTGAGGGGGGACATGATTGAGACATACAAAATTACGCAGGGGAAGGATAAAGTGGATAGAGAGATGCTCTTTACACTCTCACATAACAACAGAACCAGGGGACATCCACTAAAATTGAGTGTTGGGAGAGTTAGAACAGACAAGAGAAAATATTTCTTTACTCAGCGTGTGGTTGGTCTGTGGAACTCCTTGCCAGAGGATGTGGTGATGGCGACTGGCCTGAACGCCTTTAAAAGGGGATTGGACAAATTTCTGGAGGAAAAATCCATTATGGGGTACAAGCCATGATGTGTATGCGCAACCTCCTGATTTTAGAAATGGGCTATGTCAGAAGGCCAGATGCAAGGGAGGACACCAGGATGAGGTCTCTTGTTATCTGGTGTGCTCCCTGGGGCATTTGGTGGGTGGCTGTGAGATACAGGAAGCTGGACTAGATGGGCCTATGGCCTGATCCAGTGGGGCTGTTCTTATGTAAAGAAAGATATCAAGGATCAAAAGGGCTCAGGGAAAGCCCACCAAAACCAAAATGTCTTCACCCATTCCTGAAAGAATGAAGGAGGGAGAGAATTCCATTTGGAAGGAGGCACTGCTGAGGAGACTCTCTTGCATGTCCTCTGGAAGGTGCATATCAGACGTCAGTGGGACCGGTATGAGAGCCTCCCCAGAAAAAATTTCAAGCAACAGATATAGAGGAAGGTGGTCCTTTGAACCAAGCAGTTTAGGGCTTTCAGGGTTCTAACTGGCACTTTGGACTGCATCCAGAAGCATTATGCTGATACTATCTCCATGTTTTCAAAAGTATCACCAAAACCAGAAAGAACTAGAAATTTACTACCTCTTTTTTTCCCCTACAAAGAAACAACTAAGCATTACTAAGAGGTTGACTGAGGGTAGCCCAGTTAACTTTGTACTCTCATAACTTTGACCTCATCTCAAAGATCAATTAGAAGCACACAAACAAGAAACAGTACAGAAGCTTTGCATTTGTGACAGCAACCCAGCTCAGTACGTGAACTTTATAAAAGTCTCGGAAGTAACTGTTCTGTCCTCAATTGCTAAAATCTTGATACTATCTTGATATGTACATCATCTGCGTGCATGATACATTAGAAAGAGTGAGAAGACGGGTCCCTGATCACCAGGGCTCACAATCCAAAGAGAGAGACACACAGAAAGGAAAGAGACCAGCAAGCAGGGATAACAGACACACAATGTATAGCGAAATTTGCTTTTTTTCTTGCTGATTAATTCCTGATGTTCTTGCTCCTCTTATTTCTATTCTATTGTTTCATATTTTTCTACTTTATACACATATTTTGAAAGCTATTTAAAAAAATCATGCCCAAAACCACACACACACACTGTAGTACTCTTCTATGCCCTTGAATCCTCAGCTATAGAGAAAGAAATCCGACACATTTATGTATTAAAAGCAGCAATTGCACCAGAACATACCAGGACGGTGCTCTTATTTATTTGCCAAGTCCAATGTTTTTCCTTCAAATGAAGAGGAAAATCCCATCCCACACTCCATTTCAGACCCAAACCATTGCTCACACTTGTGGTCCAAGCAGTGGCCTCACTAGGGTTTGCGTCACCTGGTGTGGGAGGCCAGTGCATCACTCCTATGATGGACCTTCTCCTATGCAGTGGGCAGGGCGAAATCCCCAGCAGTGGGTATGGTGATGTACCATCAACTTGCCCACATTGTTTTTTTGGTTATAACTTTTGATAGAATAGAGATATTTCAATGTGGTTTCTTTCATTGCATTCTGCATGAAAATACACCTCAATTGCATAACATGATTGTATTATTCAAAAATACCAAGATTTTAAAAATTCTGATGAGTAGTGGTGTCAACCCCCCTGCACACGTCACCCAGTGTGGCCCGCACCTCCCAAGCAATGCCACAGGGTCCAAGTGCTAATGTGGCTATATTGTTTGTCTGACACAATAAAGCAAAGGTCAAATCCCCTGCTCAACTACTAAGCTCACTTGATTGCCTTGTCATCTTGTCTAGCCGAACCTGCTCCTGTTCGGCTAAAACAGCTAAAGCTCTTTGCATGTCTCCCTCAACTTTCTGTATCAAGTTTAAACACCATCCCCTAGCCTTTTAATCTGTTAAGCTCTTTATCTATGTTGCCTTCTCTCTAGTCTCCTCTTCAGCATTTCTCAGCATTGGTTCATCAGATACCAGTCTTCCCATTAAACCTCTGTTCCCTTGTCCTGTTTCTTATCTCTGTTCTTGCACTCTTGCAACTCCTTGAGTGTGGAACTGTCTTTCTTTAAAATACTCAGTTGGCCTCTTCTCCATTTCCGTTTTAAGAAAATATTAAAACATTCATCTTTCTGTTTTTCTCCATTTCCATCTTGATGTGCTGTTTAGCTTATTTATATCTTCCCTCTTCCAAGTTTAATTCTAATGTTCTCCAACTCCATCCTTCTTTCTGCTTTTCCAATTTGTGCAAAGTTTCCCTTCCATTCCAGTTCCTCTTTCCTTTTGTCTCATGTTCTTAGATTATAATCTGGCAAGGATTGATTCAGGAGTGTTGGCTTTTTTTATTATTATTTCTGAGCAACACCTAGTACATATTAGGCACTAATGTATGACTTGCAATGAATGCAAACATGGAATCAGGTTTCTGCAAACAGGCCACTCTGAATGTCAGGAGTGTTTTACAGTCTTGCTTATTACCAGCATTTATATCCCACCTTTCCTCACCCCTCCCAAAAACAGACCAAGGGCGGGTAACAATAAGTCTATAAACAGGTTCAAGACATTCAACATGCAGCATTAAAACCCTCCCCAAGTCTAGTTCATTTTTTTAAATTATGCAGGTTAATAAGAGCTCTATCATAAGTGGAGGCTTAGGACAAACCCATGCTAATCAGGTAGTATATAAGGGAAGATGCATCTGGATAAATATCCAGCTCTTTATCAGTTGCATTATGCATATAAAAATGATTACATAGTAGTTTTCAGTATCACAATCCTTTTGAACTACTCGCTTCAATTACACCATAAAATGCATACTAGACTGCTTACAAGCTGTGGGGGCCAGGCAAAAAGAACAGTCATCACAGTCCCCTGTAATTGAACAGATTTTCCTGGAGCTGATGCCTTTGACCAGGGGTGGGCAAACCCCAGCCCATGGGCCATTTTCGGCCCTCAGGGACTCCCAATCTGGCTCACTGGGAGTACCCAGTCTCCAATGAGCCTCTGGTTAGTTGGAGCCCACTCTGCCCCATGACTGCCAGTCGTGACCACCAGATGTGAGATGCGGGCCAAGTCAGAGCAAGGCCTTTTATAGTCTCCATGTGTTTTCTGCTTTTTCCTAGGTAATAATTTACCTACCTCCCCCCCAATTGCTTCTGACCAATTTATGTCTCCATGTGATTCTGGCTTGGTCTGCATGTTTTCACTGTGCTGCCGTGTGCTTCACTGTGTTTTTACAGTTCATAGATCTCATGTGGTTCTACATGCCTATATTATAGTTCTCAAGTGTATTATAAATCAGCTCAGTAAAAGTCACTCACTCATATAAGTTCAGTGTCTAATGTAGTCATTTATGTAAATTTATTCACAGTTGAAATGTTAATTTTCCCAGCCAAACAGAAATGTTTTGCCCACCCCACCTTTGACTAATGCAGTGACCAACACAGGGCAGTAAGATAGAAATCTACTAGAGAGGGGGAATATATAATCAGGGCAATTCAAGTGTGCGGGTGTCGCCACTTGAAAGTCACTGACAGAAACATACAGAATACTCCCACAATTTTAATATACTTTATAGCCAGACAGTCTGCACAAGGGACAGAATTTAAATGCAAGAATGTGTCATGAAAAATGAAACCACCTTTCAATTAACCTGCTTTTATTATTACAGGTTGTCCCTTGTATATCAACTGGGGTTCCGTTCTGGAAGCCCTAGTGGATTTAAAAAAATCAGTGGATAAAAAAAACAATGGAAAGTGGGACTTAAAGACCCACTTTCAGGTTTCTTGCTCTTCCATTGCTCCTAATGGAATAAGGAAGGTGTGTCCAAACTTTTTGGTAGGAGGACCACATCATCTCTCTGACACTACGTATGTTGGGAGCCGGGGGGGGGAATTTACATTTCAAATTTGAATAAATTTACATAAATGTATATATTAGGGATGAAACGTATATGAATGAATAAAGGTCTTGCAATAGTTCTAGGCCTATAAAAGGCCTTGCACAAAGCAAGGCCAGCCTTTCCTTTGCTGCCACTGCGGCATCACAGACATGAAACATTAAGCAGCGAAGGGAGCCCTCGGCCTGCAGCTCACACGACAGGTTGAACAGTTACACTGAGAGCAGTTGCGTTCAGCCAATGCGGGCTCCAGCAAGTCTCTGGGGGACCAGAGGCTCACTGGAGAGTGGGGGGCTCCCTGCAGGCCAGACAAGGAATCCTTGACAGTTGCAAGTGGCCCCAGGGCCATTTTCTGGACACCCCTGAGGCAATAAAGTCTTGCCTCAACATCCGCAGGTGTTTGATTCTGGAACTCTCTGCCAATACCATAAAATGTGTTAAATAAAAGCAGTTTAAAAATTAAAAATGCATCCCTTTACAATTGCAGTTTAAAAACAGCTTTTCTTACTGTAGTAGGGAATTACAGGGAATTCTAATTGCAGTAAGCAATTAGAAATGCAAAGGACCCCCAGCCTTTGCATGGCTCAGCTGAAGAATGGAATGACTGCCTCAATACAACAGTAAGAGGAGCAATTTTTTAAACTGTAACTTTAAAGGAACAAATTTTTCCCCTTTTCCAGGGATCACCACATTCCTTCTCATTTGCAGTGGCTATTTGTGTCGAGTCAAATCAGTGTATTACAAGGTTGGACTTGTATTCTTTTATAGTGAAAGAAGGTTTGAGAAGTTTTCCAGAAGCATATTTTTATATCATTCTCACTAAGCAGAAGCTAGAAAAAGATACTGCTGCCTGATATACATTTTTAACAACTTGCTACAGAACAAACATGGAAAGGAACACACAATTATACAGCATATGCTCATGGGCACTTTTCAACCAAAGCTACAGAGAACTGGCAATTCATGCCTTGCTTGTGTGCTTCCTAGAGGTATCTAGTTGGCCACTGCAGAAAGCAGGATACTGGATTTTTGGTCTGATCAAGCAGGGATCTTCTAAAACCAGATGCACACATGTTCCATTTACTCCAATGGGATAGTTAAGCAACTGTCCTCTCTGTCTTCAAGAAAAGAAATGGGCTACAACAATTTACATGCTTGCACATACAGACTTTTTTTTAAATTGGCTTGCTCACTTATACATATGAAGCATTTATACCAAACTGAATGCCTTAAAAAATATGAAAAAAATATCAAGTTTACAAAATTTTACCTCCCTGTTTGCCTTGAGATGTTTACTTGCCACAGACAAGTAAGCATTTATAAGTTGGAGTTCAAGGGTCAACTTACTTGTACATTAAGCAAGGAGGCCAAGTTCAAGGAAGAACTACTTCAGATGCTACTGCGGCCTTGGGACTTCCACTATGGGATTTTTGATTTTTCTTCCTGGCAGACCTCACCCTTCTCTAAGCCATGTGACAAATCAGACTCCCCTCAGTTTCAAAAGAATTTGCCATGTGGTAGGGAGCTTCCATCTAAAACACGTCCAAACCTCCCTTGCATTAATGATACGGCTCTCTGGATTCAAGCCTACACTCACTTTCCCAAGTTTATCAAGAGATCCCACTGCATTTTTGTGAGTTGAATTTCACAATACTCAACTAAAAGAGTGAGGGAAATAACCTGAGAAGCAAGACACGGTCCCTGTTAGACAATCCAATAAAAAAAATTTGTTGAATTGCAAGCAAACTGACACCTGTCTCCCCCTTCCTTTGTATGACTCCCCCCATACAAGCTGCAAGGATCACTTCCTGGTTTCTTAAATCAGCTTTCCACAACAGTGACTTAAGAGATCCCAGTGAACCAGTATATCAGACCAAAGTCCTCTGGTTTAAATGTCATCAGTAACATTGGTTAAAGAAACCAGGGAGAGTTTGATTCAGCCAGACACGTAAGGGAAGCACAGGCTTGGTCAAGAGAGTCACAACTGGGCCACTGTGACATTATATTTACTATGCATCTGCAAATCTGCCAGGACAACCATAAGGAAGCCATTAAATATCAACCCTGTGCCTGTCAGAAGTGATATGAAGTCACATGGCCCAAGAACACTGACAAAGAAAGCCAGAAAAAAAATTAAAGGAAAAGCTATCAGTCAGCTGTGGAACTAACAGGAACAAATAAGTGGAAGTACATGACAAATGTTGCTGAATAAACCAAAAGATATAAAAGCATGAAGTCTAAAACTAGAAGGATACTTAACATGAAGTGCTGAGATAGAGTTTATATATCAGCACTGACAGAAGAAAAACTACATCAGTCCAAAACCAACTACAGTCAGTTATACTGTTAAATGTATACCTATACTCTATTAATTAACATTTACAGAAAGCTTTTAGGATTGCAGCATTAAATACATTTACTAGGGAATAAGCCCCAATGAATATGATGAGACTTAATTCTGAGCAAACATGCATATAAGAGTTTTTGAATGATGAATTTACAGAACACATTTAAATCCCCCCCCCCCGAAGTACTTTATATAAATTCCTTTATCACAACAGACACAAGAGAAAGCTGATGGTCACTGTAGTCTTGCTGATTTCAGTAGGGTTGAAACAATTAAAAGTTGTATTTTAAATGATTGACAGTTAACACTTGTCTACTGTTTGTTCTCGTAACAGGTTAACAGTAAACTTCAGATGAGTAATTAGGACAAACCTCTATGCATGTTACTAATGTTAGATGTTGTCCTACTGTATTGTTTTATTCTAACATATATTCAATATCCAGAATAAAGTATTTTATTGGCTTATAAAGGTGTCTTTATTGGTTTGCCATCACATATATAGCAATTCATAACCCAAACTCTAATATTCTTCAGATTATCTGACTATCACATCAGTCTGGTTCAGAAGGAACTGGTGAATGACCTTTGTTCTATGCTAGCTTAAGTCTTTCAGTTTCTAGTTTATCAGTTGGTCCTACCATTTAGGCAAAATGCGACCTTACTTCTACATACCATTGGTGAATGATGCATAACTAAGTACAGCCCATGTCCTGACCAAAGATCATGTGACAGTTTAAATACACATGCTCCAAAACACAATTCCCACCTCCAAGTCCTACTGTGTGGGTAGCCATTGTGTTCAAACCCCTTCATTTGAAGAATAAGGCTAGATGATTAACAGAACTGAAATCTCCCATAATAATAATTTTTTAAAACCACAGAGCACAGCAGATCTTTTAATAAAAGGAAAACAGAAACATACATGGTACACATCAAATTAAGTTTTAATACAGCACTGCATTAGTTTCAGTAACAATTTACCATTGCTTTATCAATTAACTGTAGCCGACTTGCAGAAAAAGTTCATCTATTTATGAGCAATGCATGCAACCATGCTTTCCTGCAGGTGCATAAACTTTGCCTTGGTAATACACTATACAATATTTATGATGTCTCATATTTGAGGCAAGTCACTACAAAGAAGTTGTGCATGCATGGTTGCAAAATGATTTAGCAAAGGCTATAGCAGTGCTCTTGTTCTGTACAACTTTTACTGTATTTATTGTTTTATACAACTTTTCAAGCTTGTAGTCCAGTAAGATTGTGTTTTCTTTTTTACAAGCAGAAGCAACCAATCTTATAAAGGCTTTTCTCTGTACTGCAATGTGTATATATAGCTGATGCTATATATAACTGAATCTTATAGCCAAGTGTTCTATTTTACTCTCAGGAAAGCTACTGGTTTGTTTTGAACACCTTGCTGCAGCAACAGGTGCCAGTGGGCAATCACTGAGAGCCCAATCCTATGCATGTCTACTCAGAAGTAAGTCCCATCATAGTCAGTGGGGCTTACTCCCAGGTAAGAAACACTCTCTTATGTTTCTCTCTTTTGCTGGCACAGCCATTTGCAGAAGGAATATACAACTTCTGCTCTGCTTAACACCAGCAGCACCCCCTGGGGGTATTAAGGCTGCAATTCTAGCCACACTTACCTGGGAGTAAGTCCCATTGACTATAATGAGGCCTACTTCTGAGTAGACATGCCTAGGCTTGAGCCCTGAGGTTGCAGTCCTATCCACACTAACTTGGGAGTAAGCCCCATTGACTCTAATGGGACTTACTTCTGAGTAGGCATGCTAAGCTTGGGCCCTGAGGCTGCAATCCTACCCACACTTACCTGGGAGTGACTATAATGGGACTTACTTCTGAGTAGACATGCATAGGCTTGGGCTCTCCCTCCAGACACAGTGCCCAGGAGGAGCCACTCAAGGGATTTACCTGCCAACAATCACAACTCGTCCCTCTTGTATAGGATTCATCTTGCTGGACCACTTGCTGCACCCACCACAGCAGGAGGAGGAGATCCCAGCAGTAAGCGCCTTCTGGGCTGCCAGGACCACCTCCTACTTAAAGGGAAACTCGCCCTCCTCACCCCAGCCAATGGGAGCGGCTCCCATTGGCTCTCAGGAAAAGACGAGTTCTGATTGGCTGTTCGGGAGGCCCAAGCGGCAGCTGCTGCCGAAGTCTCCGGAGTCCGGGGGTGTCCCAGTCCAAAGGAAAAAAGGGGAGGGCGGGCGCAACAACCAGTCACCCGGATTCTTCAGCTGAAGTGTGAAGGAAGGATGTACACATTACAGTGTTTCCTTCTTCCTGGTTCCCTGTGGAAGAAAGTCGGGAGGGTGGGGGGAGGTTGCATATTAAAGAAAATATTTATTTACCCAACGTGCAGTTAGTTTGTGGAACTCCTTGCCACAAGTAGTAGTTATGGCATCTTGCCTGGATGCCTTTAAGAGGGAATTGGACAAATTTCTGGAGAAGTTCATTACGGGTTACAAGTCATAGCAGGTATGTGCAAGCTCTTGGTTTTAGAGGCAGGCTGCCTCTGATTGCTAGATGCAAGGGGAGGGCACGAGGCCACAGGTTGTGTCTGTTGTCTTGTGTGCTCCCTGGGGCATCTGGTGGGCCACTGTGAGATACAGGAAGCAGGACTAGATGGGCCTTTGGCCTAATCCAGCAGGGCTCTTCTTATGTTTTTATGCATACAGAAGTGGGAGAGGCACCAGAAATGTTCAAAGCCCAGAAATTATTCAAAGCCATTAATTCTGTTCAAAGTCTGGGTGCCCTGACTTTGGCTTGATGGCTCCCTGCATGCCTCTCTCCCCTCCCCACTGAGACTGTGCTGCAAAAATGGAAACAAAGTAACATTGCAAAAATGTATTGCAAAAATGGAAACACAGTCACATTCCCAAATGATCCCAGTGCCACAGGATCAGCTGTTGCCTGTACATCAGGCATTTCCAACCACTGTGCTATGGTCCACTTGTGTGGCGCAAATGGTCTCCAGGTGTGTTGTGGGAATTTGGGAGAGGGTCTATTACTCCAGCCATTGGGGATTGTGAGCCCCCCACTGGCAGCATGGTGTGCCTTGTCAATTGTTAAAAAGATACTGATGGTGTGTCTTGACCATTCTAGTGCCTTGCCAGTGTGCAGTGATATGAAAAAGAGTGAAAATCACTACTGTATATACTGGCATGACCTCCCTCTCTAAGGGTGCAATCCTAACCAACTTCCCACCACTGGCATAGCTGTGCCAGTGGGGCAAGTACAGCATCCTGCGGTTGGGGAGCAGTTACGGAGGCCTCCTCAAGTTAAGGCAATGTTTGTTCCCTTACCTCAGAGTTGCATTGTCCTTATGTCAGTACTGGAAAGTTGGTTAGGATTGCACCCTAAGTGACTCAATGGGGAGGATTGGGACCACTTGGCCTGATTCCAACCACAGTGCTGACCACATTGAGAGCACATGTGAACAAGGGAAAGGTGGCGGAAGATACTGTTGTTGCTTGCTTGTCCTAGCCTTCTCCCACTGGGTGGCGCAGTGGGAGGATTGAACCCAGAGGGTCTGGAGAAGATGATGTGGTCTGCCTAATAGTGCACACTCGGTCTCTGTAATGCAACAGGGAGAATTGAGCCCAGGTGGGATGTCCAAAGGGCACATGTGCAAGTGACAGAAATCACCACCTCTGCCCGCTTGCTTGCTCTCTTATTCTGAATGGCATGGCAAACAGGATTGGGCCCAGCAGGGCTACCCAAAGAGTGCACATGAATCAGTGACAAGAGGAGGCAGCAGTTCCTTGAAGGATGAAGTAGCTGCTGTGTCTGTCTGTTTGCATATCATCTTTGTGGGCAGTACTGCAGACACACTTGGGCCCAGTCCCCTTCATTACAACACCAGAGGGAGAACACAGGCAAGCAAGTGATTGGGGTGGCAGCCACCTCTTGCTCAGTCTCTGGCTTTGGGCAGCATGCCAGGAATAATTGGGCCTCTACAGGACCACAAGGGCTAAGCCACCTCCGTAATCTGGAAACTCCCTCCTTTGTAAACATAGAAATAAAGGTAGACACTCCTGCCCTCTGCTCAGTCAGTATCTGCCAGCTTTTTTCTTTCTTGGATCTCTTTCACTTCAGCACTGCAGGGGGCAGAATCTGTCATCTTTTCTGCAGAGATGATATCAGTCCTGCCAATGTACTTGCCAGTGTTCCTGTGATGATGCCCAGTTGTAAATATTGCTAGTAATCTTGCTTTAGAAAGCTCCTCCAACTCCCGAGGAGTTTTCAGCAACTCATTAGTAATAGGAGGGAAGACTGTCAACTGCCAAGGTTCAAAATGTGGTTTACGCCCCTGCATAGTCATAAGTTTTCAACTGCTCTAGGCCTAATTATATCAGACTAAAGAAGACCCAGAGGGAAAATGGGAATAGGAGTTGGCAAAGGAGGGAAGGAGATGGCAAGCAGATACACAACAAGGTTTTTGGGTCAAGTGTGTAGAGTGCAGAATGTATAGTCAACTAGTGGCATGATTTTTCATGAAATTTGAGAAACACCAAATCCCATATGCCAAAATTATATTTTGTAAAAGTATAATGAATAAGCCTGTGCAATTCTGTAGACATGTCCGATTTAAAACTATCTAAATCAAAGTACTTCATCTTCCCTGAGTTGTGGACTGGGCTGCCAATTCTATTTTTTGTAATTTAAAAAAAAAATAATTAAAAATAAAAAATACAGCAATACCTTGCACTTTTGTCTGGTTAGGGACCAGAGCATGGATGAAAGTAAAAAATAGATAAATGCAAAGCATGGCCTTATTTAGCTTACAAAGTTATTTTGGCCAGCAAAAAATGTAACCTATGTACTGTAGAACACAGTAAATAAACAGAAACTTAAATAAACAGAAACAAAAGAAAAATAAACATAAAAACATTATGAACATTGTGGAATGTTGGATGAAATCAGACAAAAGAAGAAAGCACATGGATGGAATTTGGAATGTGGTTATAATTTGAAACAGCAGAATGAGCACAGCAATGCAAGTCAGGTGAATGTAAGTATTGGATGAACCAAAGCGATGCCATGTTGAGAAAAGACTCCATCTTGAAAAGAAGGACTTATGGTTTATGCAAGGTTATGTAAAGATTATGCGACACAAGGGTTTCAACACATGGCTGAAGACCTGGGAAAACTGGTTGGAGAATGATGGTTTGAGTGAGAAATGTGAAATGATAACTTATCTCTGGGGTAAAACGGGGTGATCTTATATGGTCATGGTCTGAGGCAGGGGTGCCCAAACCCTGGCCCTGGGGCCACATGCGGCCCTTGAGGCTTCTCAATGCGGCCCTCAGGGAGCCCCCAGTCTCCAATGAGCCTCTGGCCCTCCAGAGATTTGTTGGAGCCTGCACTAGCCCAACGCAACTGTTCTCAGCCTGAGGGCAACTGTTTGACCTCTCGAGTGAGCTGTGGGATGAGGGCTTCCTCCACTGCTTGCTGTTTCACATCTGTGATGCAGTAGCGGCAGCAAAGGAAAGGCCAGTCTTGCTTTGTGCAAGGCCTTTTATAGGCCTTGAGCTATTGCAAAACATTCATTCATTCATATAAGTTCATCTTTAATATATTTATTTATGTAAACTTATGTAAATTTATTCAAATTTTAAATGTAAATTAATTCTTTTTTTCCCCTGGCCCCCGACACAGTGTCAGAAAGATGATGTGGCTCTCCAGCCAAAAACTTTGAACACCCCTGGTCTGAGGTAACACCCTGAGCTGAATGAGAGGCATACCCATATATGGTCATGATATATGGGTATATATAAGTAGAAAAACTTTGTACCTCTGCTCAGGACAGAGCAGTTGTACTTGAAGGATGCAATCCTAACCCCTTATGTCAGTGCTTTCCAGCACTGGCACAGTGGTGCCAATGGGGCATGTGCTGCATCCTACAGTTGGGTGTCACTCATGGCAACCTCCTCAAAGTAAGGGAATGTTTGTTCCCTTACCTCAGAGCTGCATTACCCTTATGTCAGTGCTGGGAAGCACTGACATAAGGGGTTAGGATTGCGCCCAGGCAGCCCAAGCCTGAGCTGCCCACAGCACCCAGGCTCGGCAGCCCCGTGAAGGGCTCCCACCGGATCCTGCACCTCCCGCGCTACCGCAGGAGGCACCTCGGGAGGAGAGGACATTCGTCCCCTTCCCCCAAATAAGGGAAGCAGCCCCGCAATGGGGCTACTCTCTTTAGTGCCAACCAAAAGGTCGGCGCTAAAGTAAAGGCGCTCATGTAGGGCGCACAGCCCTCCACGAGCGCCCTGGATCCTGCAGAGCTCAGCTCTGCGGATGCGCCTCTCCCCCTCCCGCCCCAGATGCCTCCGACCCACCCCCTGGCACACCTCCCCCTCCCTGAAACGCCTCCCCCACGCCCCTGGCCACACCCCCGCCTCCCATTCCACGGAACCTGGGCGACTGCCATGCGCTAGCCCAGCTCCAGCTGTTGCTGGGCTAGCTCCAGTGGGAGCCCGGCAGTGAGCCCCGGCAGTGAGCCCCGCAAACGTGACTTACGGCATGTTTGCAACTGTGGTCTGCGGCACGGAGCTGTGCCACGGACCACAGGATTGGGCTCTAAGGCATTTGCAGGACATACTGTCTATCTTTTACGGAACAATGAAGATCATTAACTTTTCCAATCTGTTGTGTATTGGCTTTCTCCCACCAGGCACTAACCACACACTAGGTGCAACATGGAATTTCTGAAACAAAAGTCTCAAGGTATTCCTGTATTCTTATTTGCTAGGGTAGAATTTCTTGAAAATTTCTATTTTCTTGAAATTCTACCCAAATTCTACCCCCCCCCCCAAATGTTGAGCTATACTAACACAAATAGCCCATTTTTTCTTTCCAAATCAAGATGCAAGTCTTTCAAAAGGTGAAGTTTAGGCAGAACATGATTGCTGTTCTTTTCTTGTATTAAGGATTATGTACTTTTGATTCCAATTATCTTTATGTGGTAAATTTTTTGAAAAGATTCCAAAGGAAAGATACCTGCTATCCTGTTTATTAAATCCATGGTCCAAATTTCAAATAGCATAATAAAACATTCAAAATTACTTCGTTACAATTCCAATACTCATTGCTGCAAGTGAGCTGGACAATATATAATAAAGAGTTTGGGGCTACTTATTGTGTCCCAGCAGTAGAGAGCCTGATCCCATAGAAAAAAAATAATAGCTGTGTTGATCTATTACAAAAAATATCAAAAATCTGGTAACGTTTGTGTACTGATAGGTTACACAAACCAGTTCCTTTCTTCCACTGATGAGACAGAGGAAGGTGAAAGTGACATCTACATGCTAAGAAACAGCCAATATTTACTCTGATAGACCAGAGATAAGCACATATCAACAAGGTTTCTGTGGACCCCTGCCATATGCTATTGACTGCAAACAACATTCCTTTCCTGCCCTTTCACTTTCCATTTGGGGCATCTAAATGTTCAGCATTTTCCCACCATAAGAACAGCCCCACTGGATCAGGCCATAGGCCCATCTAGTCCAGCTTCCTGTATCTCACAGCGGCCCACCAAATGCCCCAGGGATCACACCAGATAACAAGAGACCTCATCCTGGTGCCCTCCCTTGCATCTGGCATTCTGACATAGCCCATTTCTAAAATCAGGAGGTTGCACATACACATCATGGTTTGTACCCCATAATGGATTTTTCCTCCAGAAACTTGTCCAATCCCCTTTTAAAGGCGTCCAGGCCAGTTGCCATCACCACATC
This sequence comes from Tiliqua scincoides, assembly GCF_035046505.1. Classification (NCBI taxonomy): domain Eukaryota; kingdom Metazoa; phylum Chordata; class Lepidosauria; order Squamata; family Scincidae; genus Tiliqua; species Tiliqua scincoides. The sequence continues at coordinate 22,610,327 of NC_089823.1, forward strand.
CTGTGGCAAGGAGTTCCACAGACCGACCACACGCTGAGTAAAGAAATATTTTCTTTTGTCTGTCCTAATTCTCCCAACACTCAATTTTAGTGGATGTCCCCTGATTCTGGTGTTATGTGAGAGTGTAAAGAGCATCTCTCTATCCACTCTGTCCATCCCCTGCATAATTTTGTATGTCTCAATCATGCCTCCCCTCGGGCGCCTCTTTTCTAGGCTGAAGAGGCCCAAACACCGTAGCCTTTCCTCATAAAGAAGGTTCCCCAGCCCCATAATCATCTTAGTTGCTCACTTTTGCACCTTTTCCATTTACACTATGTCATTTTTGAGATGAGACGACCAGAACTGGACTCAATACTCCAGGTGTGGCCTTACCATCGATTTGTATAACGGCATTATAATACTAGCCGTTTTGTTCTCAATACCCTTCCTAATGATCCCAAGCATAGAATTGGCCTTCTTCACTGCCGCCGTACATTGGGTCGACACTTTCATCGACCTGTCCACCACCACCCCAAGATCTCTCTCCTGATCTGTCACAGACAGCTCAGAACCCATCAGCCTATATCTAAAGTTTTGATTTTTTGCCCCAATGTGCATGACTTTACACTTACTGACATTGAAGCACATCTGCCATTTTGCTGCCCATTCTGCCAGTCTGGAGAGATCCTTCTGGAGCTCCTCACAATCACTTCTGGTCTTCACCACTCGGAAAAGTTTGGTGTCATCTGCAAACTTTGCCACGTCACTCAACCCTATCTCCAGGTCATTTATGAAGAGGTTGAAAAGCACCGGTCCCAGGACAGATCCTTGGGGCACACCGCTTTTCACTTCTCTCCATTGTGAAAATTGCCCATTGACACCCACTCTCTGTTTCCTGGTCTTCAACCAGTTATCAGTCCATGAGAGGACCTGTCCTCTAATTCCCTGACTGTGGAGTTTTTTTAGTAGCCTTTGATGAGGGACCATGTCAAACGCCTTCTGAAAGTCCAGATATATAATGTCCACAGGTTCTCCCGCATCCACATGCCTGTTGACCTTTTCAAAGAATTCTATAATGTTCGTGAGGCAAGACTTACCCTTACAGAAGCCATGCTGATTCTCCCTCAGCAAGGCCTGTTCATCTATGTGTTTTGAGATCCTATCTTTGATGAGGCATTCCACCATCTTACCCGGTATAGATGTTAGGCTGACCGGCCTATAGTTTCCCGGGTCCCCCCTCCTACCCTTTTTAAAGATAGGTGTGACATTTGCTATCCTCCAATCCTCTGGCACTGTGGCCGTTTTGAGGGACAAGTTGCATATCTTAGTCAAGAGATCAGCAACTTCATTCTTCAATTCCTTAATAACTCTTGGGTGGATGCCAACAGGGCCCGGTGACTTATTGATCTTTAATTTATCAATGAGGTCTGAAACATCTTCTCTTTTAACCTCTATCTGGCTTAACTTCTCGGTCAGGAGGGGCCGTTCGGGCAGCGGTATCTGCCCGAGGTCTTCTGCCGTGAAGACAGATGCAAAGAACTCATTTAATTTCTCTGCCATCTCTAAGTCTCCTTTTGTCACCAAAGCAGACAATTTAAATTTTTTTTAAAAATGCAACAGCAGGTAAGAAAACACTTTCCTAGATTGCAATCATGCAGCCTAGAAGTAGGCTTCATTGAACACAGTGCAATTTATTTCCAGGTAAACATGTATAGGATTGCATTGCTGGCTGGCTCCTATATGCATTTACCTGGGAATAAGTCCTAGTGAACTCAATTTTGTTGAGAGCTCAGAGTACACTTTTTAAAAAGTGTGTGTGCGTGCGTGCATGTTTTATTTAGCATGCTCTATTACTGAACACCCCACATTCTCAGTCAGCACTTCAAGAGAACTGATACTCTGTCTTGTGACTTTATTTATTTAATTTAATTTAATTTAAATAAATAAAGCCCAGATGCTGCCCACTGCATCTCTGCAAGATTAATGCACTGCTCAGGCCTCTCTTCCTTCCAATCACATGTGGAAGATGGGGTAATTCTCTCTCTTTCTGCCTTGGGTAACACTGCAGGTGTAGGAACCGACATTCCTGATATGCAGAAGCAGCTATAAAATTTCATCACAGCAGCAGTGACTCCCTGTTGCATTGTTTTATAAGTCATTACTTTGGGACTTGCCTCCTTGCACTTTGCAAGTATGAGCAGAAAAGTAACTTTGAGGGCCTCTCCTCTGACAAAAAGCAATTTTTATTCTAATGCAGGGGTATCAAACTCCTTTAATCTAGAGCAGGGGTCTCCAAATTTTTTGGCCAGAGGGCCGCATCAAATATCTGGCATGGTTTTGAGGGCCAGAAAAAAATTTAAATATAAAATTTAAATAAATAAATTAGAGATGGAACTTAGATGAGTGAATAAATGAATGAATGGGCTCATTCATTCCACCTCTCTGGCCCTCAGAACACCCTCCAGACACAATCAGAGCACAATTCTGATCATGTTCAGTTGAGTGGGCCAGAGGCTTTCAGGGGACAAGAGGTTGGCCGTGGGCCAGATAGAGGCTTGCCGCAGGCTGCATCTGGCCCCCAGGCCTGGGTTTGGAGACCCCTGATCTAGAGGGCCAACTAGCATTAATGAAGCAGGTCATGATCAGAAACAAGCTCCTTTTTCTCACTTAGGAACTTGTTACCTGCAATGACAGCAGAGAAAATACACAAATCTTGATTATATTTTCAAGATATGGGAGTGCCCAATTATCATTTGGGTTTCCCTTTCAGTTGTGACACCTCAGCATAGCTCAGTAGCTGACAGTGGTGCTGGGAGAGCCCAAAGGCTGGATAAAGAGCTTCTGGGGGCCACATCCTGACCATGGCCTTATGTCTGACAACCCCCTGCTCTAATGCATGCAAAAAGTAAGCCTTTTCAGATTTAACTCAAAAGGGGAAAAAAGAATAACTGAAAACACATGAAAACAAGAATTGGAGATCAATGATGAGGTTCTCTTGCAGTGTTTTTGTTGAAAGTAGCCATGGGGAGTGTTGTCTGAATTGGACCAGAATCATGGTGGTAGGAGAGATTATTTAAAACTTCTCCTAGCACCACTTTCCCAATTTAATCATGTTTTCCGGTATGGTACCTCTCATGAGGCAAGCAGTGCTGGAAAGAATTTTGAACTGGGAAAAATAACCTATAGGAAAGGGTTAAATTCCAATCTAATTTTCCTTCTACTGCTTTTCATTTTAAGCAAAAACATGGGAGATTCTAATCACAGATCTGCCATGCCTCATATGCTTGCACTAGCAGGCATACTTTTTCCAAAATTAAATCAAAAAAGGTTTGTTCTTAGCATGTTATGTGTTCAGCTATTACAAATTGCTATAAACCTATGATCAGCCACTCTTCTATTGGCTTCTGTTGATAGTGGGCAGACGTTTTACTTTGAGAGAAGGAAAAAAGGGAAGGTGAAAAAGTGAAAATAAACTGTACTTTCAAGAAACAGAAGCAAAGCAGAATGTAACATTTGTACATCTGTCTTGAGAACAGAGAGTCAAGTTAAAAAGTAAATATTGCTACTTAGGAGGGCCAAAAAAAGGTATCATAGTTCACTTCTGTTAAATATTAGACAAATGTAATGTGTTACTTAGGGATGGCATTTTCAGTACAGTACTTCATTGGTACTGCCCTTGCATATCCTATTTATTAAAGTAATAACTTTTCTAATATAGTCCATTACTGTCAGAAAGGGAGCTTCCAACTGGAACTGAGCAAGTTGTGTGGTTGGGACAGCAGTGATTTACACTAATGGGATGGGGGGAACATCTAAGAGAACTGCTGATCTAAATGGATAAAAATAAAAAGAGTTGAAATATTTTGCAGTGCAGCCCTCTACACAGCTACTCAAAAGTAAATCCCATTGAGTTCAGTGGGGTTTACTTGTAGGTAAGTGCATATAGGATTGCTGCCTAATGGTACAAGCCTATATATGTTTATTCAGAAGTCCTAATCCAGGGGTGTCAAACATAATGTCAGGATGCCCTCCTCCCCGACAGACCCAGACTTACCTTGCAAGGGGGCCAAGGAGGCACAAGGGGAAGGCAGCTTGGCCAGGCAAGAGGGAGAGCCGCCTGGCTCAGGCAAGTCTGCCCAACAGCCTCCTACATCCCCAGCTTGTGGGGAGAGGCCTGCTGACAGGGCACCTCTCCATGACTAGAGCACCTGGAGATGGTGGGAGGCCAGAAGGACCTGACCCAGTAAGGGGTCAGGGAGAAGGAGAAGACAAGGGAGGTAACACCAGGAAGAGAGGCCCTGGGCAGGGTCCCTTTTATGCCCTTAGTAAGGAAGGGGCGGGGCTGGAGGAGGATGCAGCCTATATAACTGACTGGAGGCCCACCATGAGGGTAGAAAGCCAGGACTGGAGAGATAGAAGGCTGTGGCTTGAGCAGCGCCTGCCTAGGACTCAGTCTCAAGGGCTACACCAGGGAGGAGGACCACCTGGGTGACTTAACCCCCTCCCTGTGAGGCCTCCTGAAAGGCCCCAGACTGGGACCATCCCCAAGCAGAAGCTGCCTTCTTCCTCAGCCTGCCTGACACACCTACACGTAAGGCCTGCAGCCCCTGGAAGCTTTTTATCCAGCTCTCAGCTGCTGAGCAGTGCTGAGGTGTTACTGCTTAAAAGGGCAGCCCCACAAAAATTGGGCTCTCCCATATCTTGAAATATGATAAAGATTTGTGTGTTTTCTCTTCTGTCATTTGTAGTTAATGAATTCCTTAGTGAGAAAAAGTGCTGATTTTTGGTTTTGAGTTGTTTAATGACATCACTTCCTGCCTAAGACATCACTTCTGGCCCTCAGCAAGCATCATGAATGTCATTCAGCCATCAGTATGAAATGAGTTTGACACCCCTGTCCTAATCTCTTTAGTGGGGCTTACTACCAGAAATGAGTCCATAGGATTGGGGCCCTAGTTAATGAATGTATGTGTGGTATCCTACCAGTACTTTCACATGTGATTTTAAAAGAATTTGATAAAAATGCTAATCTTTAATGTGACACCTTTCCCCCACTTATACAGTCAATAGGAGGATGAGCACTTTTGTAGTGAAAATATAGTTCATATGTCAGTTCATATAACTATTTAGAAACAGAAAAGGGCTAATGTCTAGTCAGATGTAAGTTTCATGTGTTCATTAGGGTTTACTCCCAGAAAAGTGTGTATACGAGGATGCAGCCTAAGAGCCCAATCCTATCCAATTTTCCAGGGCTGGTGCAGTGGTGGCAGTGGGATGTGAGCTGCATCCTTTGGTGGGGAGGCAGTCACAGAGTTACCCTCAAGGTAAGGGAAGCTGCATTGCGGCTGCACTGGTGCTGGAAAGTTGGCTAGGATTGGGCCCTAAGTTTCTAACTTTTCTTGGATGAACTTCTGTTGATGTAGGCATAAAGATGCTTTTTAGATACACCACAGAATTTGGCCTTCTAAAATAGACCAGTTTCCCTACATTGTATTTCATATTATGTAAGTACAGCAAAGCAACATCATGTAATATGGCACCATAATAATGAATATCCAAGTGAACAGTGCACTTTCAATAATTTGCACAAAACAATCAACATGTTCCCAAAAAATTATTCTATTTCCCAAGACATCTCTTTGTTTAAAGGTAATTATGGATACAGCCACTCTTTATAGCCTTCATAGATCTCACAAAGGCTTTCGACCTGGTCAGCAGAGACCAGGATCGGTTGTCCACCCAGGCTCCTCAGCATCATCAGATCTTTCCACAAGGACATGAAGGGCACTGTTGTCTTCGATGGCTCCACATCAGACCCCTTTGACATCCGAAGCGGAGTGAAGCAGGGCTGTGTTCTTGCACCAACCTTGTTTGAGATTTTCTTCGCTGTCCTGCTGAAGCATGCCTTTGGAACTGCAACAGAAGGCATCTATCTCCGGACCAGATCAGACGGAAAGCTCTTTAACCTCTCCAGAATGAGAGCAAAGTCCAAAGTCCAGCTGAAATGTCTGCGTGACTTCCTCTTTGCCGACGATGCAGCTGTCACTACCCACTCTGCCAAAGATCTCCAGCAGCTCATGGATCGTTTTAGCAAGGCCTGCCAAGATTTTGGACTGACAATCAGCCTGAAGAAAACACAGGTCATGGTTCAGGATGTGGACTCACCTCCCTGCACTACAATCTCTGCGCATGAACTGGAGGTTGTCCATGACTTTGTGTACCTTGGCTCAACTATCTCCGACACTCTTTCTCTCGATACCGAGCTAAACAAACGCATCGGTAAAGCAGCTACCACGTTTTCCAGACTCACAAAGAGAGTCTGGTCCAACAAGAAGCTGACGGAACATACCAAGATCCAGGTCTACAGAGCTTGCGTCCTGAGTACACTTCTGTACTGCAGCGAGTCATGGACTCTTCGCTCACAACAGGAGAGGAAACTGAGCGCTTTCCACATGCGCTGCCTCCGACGCGTCCTCGGCATCACCTGGCAGGACAAAGTTCCAAACAACGCAGTCCTGGAACGTGCTGGAATCCCTAGCATGTATTCACTGCTGAAACAGAGATGCCTGTGTTGGCTCGGTCATGTTGTGAGAATGGATGATGGCCGGATCCCAAAGGATCTCCTCTATGGAGAACTTGTGCAAGGAAAGCGCCTTACAGGTAGACCACAGCTGCGATACAAGGACATCTGCAAGAGGGATCTGAAGGCTTTAGGAGTGGACCTCAACAGGTGGGAAACCCTAGCCTCTGAGCGGCCTGCTTAGAGGCAGGCTGTGCAGCATGGCCTTTCCCAGTTTGAAGAGACACTTGGCCAACAGTCTGAGGCAAAGAGGCAAAGAAGGAAGGCCCATAGCCAGGGAGACAGACCAGGGACACACTACACTTGCTCCCAATGTGGAAGGGATTGTCACTCTCGAATCGGCCTTTTCAGCCACACTAGACGCTGTTCCAGAATCACCATTCAGAGCGCGATACCATAGTCTTTTCGAGACTGAAGGATGTAATCTAAAAGAGACTTTAAAAGACCTAATTCAACACTGTGCCTTAATTGTAATTATTTTCTTCTAGAAACCCGCCAGAAAAGCGGTTAGCCCTCTGGATGGTGAGGGAGGGAAAGGGGAGATAAAAGGAGACTTAGAGATGGCAGAGAAATTAAATGAGTTCTTTGCATCTGTCTTCACAGCAGAAGACCTCGGGCAGATACTGCTGCCCGAATGGCCCCTCCTGACCAATAAATTAAGTCAGATAGAGGTTAAAAGAGAAGATGTTTCAGACCTCATTGATAAATTAAAGATCAATAAGTCACTAAGACATAGTGGAAATGGAAAAGGTGCAAAAGAAAGCAACTAAGATGATTACTGGGCTGGGGCACCATCCTTATGGGGAAAGGCTACGGCGTTTGGGCCTCTTCAGCCTAGAAAAGAGGCGCCTCAGGGGGGACATGATTGAGACATACAAAATTATGCAGGGGATGGACAGAGTGGATAGAGAGCTGCTCTTTACCTTCTCACATAACACCAGTACCAGGGGACATCCACTAAAATTGAGTGTTGGGAGACTTAGAACAGACAAAAGAAACTATTTCTTTACTCAGCGTGTGGTTGGTCTGCCGAACTCCTTGTCACAGGATGTGGTGATGGCATCTGGCCTGGATGCCTTTAAAAGGGAATTGGACAAGTTTCTGGAGGAAAAATCCATTACAGGCTACAAGCCATGATGTGCATGTACAACCTCCTGATTTTAGAAATGGGCTATGTCAGAATGCCAGATGCAAGGGAGGGCACCAGAATGAGGTCTCTTGTTATCTGGTGTGCTCCCTGGGGCATTTGGTGGGCGGCTGTGAGATACAGGAAGCTGGACTAGATGGGCCTATGGCCTGATCCAGTGGGGCTGTTCTTATGTTAGTATGTAAGTATGGTATTACCCTTTGAAGTGTGTCAATATGAACTATTTGGTAAAATAACAAATTAGGCGGACTTTACTTTATGCAATAAATGTCTGTAGCATTTACTAATTACAAATGTTCCCATACCTTGAGGAGGCCTCTGTGACTGCCTTCCCACCACAGGATGCAGCACACGCCCCATTTGGCACCACTTTACTGGCACTGCAATATTGGAAAGGATTTGGCCCCCAGTTTGGTTATCCCTGCTTTATGCCATCATAACAGAAATTACACCTCACTCTAAGTTAAAAGCCTATTTAGTGCATTTAGTAATTTGTACACATTTATTTGCATAATTTCTGCCCCTCCTTTCCCTCCAAATAAGCAAAGCACTCTTGCTGCTGGTTTGAGCCCACCAAGATGCACAAGATAACAGTTACTGAGCTGATGTAGTGTGGTAGCTAGAGCGTTGGGTTTCCATACGGTAAATCAAGGTTTACATCTCACTACAGCTAGGAACTCAGGACCAAACTATTTTGAATGCATGCTTTGGTGATACCTCTCTCCTTTAAAAGTATAACAGCTGGAAGGGTAAGAATCTGGATCAGAATTATGACATAGTTTTTTGTTTTTGATTTTAACTCTTTGTCCCTGCCAAAGTCCAGATCTAGATTGCACCTACCTGCAGGTACTATTGGAGCAAAACTCCTATTGAATCCAATGGTTAAAGCCATTTCTGCCCAATATTGCATATGTGCAACAGGGACCACATGTGTCCACCTGTGGGCTGGGCAATAATGGGTTAATAAAATGGCCATCACAAATGATAGAACACATGCTTTTCATTCAGAAAGTCCTAGGTTCAATCCCTGGCTGGCATCTATAGGTAGGGCTCATACCTTATTTGGCCTTATCAATTGGTTATTCACATCATAAATTTTCTAACCCTATGTTCCTGGGCAGCTGGCTGAGTCTAGTGGCCATTCAGATTAACCATAAATTGGTCTATGCAAGTTGATTTCCCCTACAAATTGAACAAACTGGAGAAAGATGCAAGAGGGAGTTACGACCACAAGGTTGCAATCTGGAAAAGCACTATCTCTTTTCAAGGTTCAGAAGCAGCAAGACAGGATGTAGCCCACTGTAAATCGTGCTTGTTTCTTCATCTGTCCCACTTCTGTGTGATAGAACAAGCAGTTTGCCCCATTAGAGGTCAGAGAGAAGGGTAAGCAGAAGACCACATACAGCCGTCATTGCTTGTAATCCTGTGAATGTCAGAATTTGGGGGTTTTTTTTTCTTTAAAAAAAGTTTCTAGCCCTCCTGCTGAGTTTGAAAACTGAAACAAGGCTACTCAAAATAATGTAATCTCTCTAAAAACTGCATTCAGTAATTGTATATTGTAGTTGCATAAGTGTAGCACTGAAGTGGAATGCTGACCATTCCCCAATAGAAATGCATGAAGTGCCACAGGACAGCCACCCCAGTCCAAGTTTCTCCAACCCCCACAGTCCACAGCAGTTTGCAGTTGTCCCTAAATCACTTATCTGTGTCACTTGGTTGTAGCCCAGCAGCACAACCCTTCTGTGTTAAGTACAGAAAAGCATGCATAAGATTGCAGGCTAGATTTAATCAGTCATGACTAACAGGAAAATCTGATGCACATAAATTTAATAGGCATTGCCCTGGATTGTATCCATTTTGAGATTTAGTGTCTCATTTTATAGCTCAAGGGTTGCTTGAATTAAAACATTCACCAGTTACAACAAAAGGTCTTTTAAAGTTATGCATTTGCAAAATTGTTACACATCACAGCAGCAACAAAAGATTTTTTTTTAAGTTCCCCACCTGTGATATGTAGGCACTGGGTTTATATTGACATAGATCAGGTGTGCATACAGCTTTAGGGATCAGGTGGGAGATTAGTAGGTAGGCTGTTATTCAGCTGACAAAGTGCTGATTCTCAAACAAAAGAAACCACTGAAGTGAGGCAACAGGATTTTAAGATTTCTTTAAGGCATCACACCTTCCTGTTCCTGAAACAAGTCAGAAAAAGTGCTGCTGATGCACATGGTTTCCAAATTAAATATACCTGCTACAACTTGTTTCCTGTTATAAAACAGACTGCAGGCATTAGAAATATCCCAAATACATCCAGTGTAGAAGCATATTGCATTTTGAAAAAAGTTAACCATTTACCACAAAATATTAGCATTTAAAACACAGCTCAGTCTAAACTAGTGCTCATTATGTACTCTATTTCCAGCACTGATTGCTTGCTTGGACCATTTCAAGGTAGTTTACAAAACTCACAAATTGACAGCAAATTTGTTGTGAGTACCTTCAGGTGGGTACCCATGTTAGGGCCCACTATCCAATTTTCTAGCACAGGTGCAACTGCAATACAGCCACAAGGTATGGGAGTAAATGTTCTTATACCTTAAGGAGGCGTCTGTGACTGCCTCCCCACCACAGGATGCAGTGCATGTCCCATTGGCACAGCTGCACTGGCACTGGAAAATTGGATAGGATTGGGCCCTTAGTCTGTTGTAATAAAAATCAGTAACAAAAGTCTTCAAAGTACCTCAAGAGGCTTTGTTGCTTTTTGTATTAAGTTTCTAAGAAACATGAGGGATACAACAGAGCATGATAATCAGAACCTTTGCTAACTGGGCAAGACACTTTTTCTAGTGCTAGTTCTCTTATGTTAAGGGTGAGAGTAATTTTCCCTCTTTACCTCAGCAAAGTGTCTTTTGTAGTAGCTGCTTGCTGGAATTCTTCTGTGTCTTTTTAGATTGTGAGCCCTTTTGGGACAGGGAACCATTTAGTTATTTGACTTTGTGTAAACAGCTTTGAACATTTGTTGAGAAGCAGTATATAAATACTGTTAACAATGATAACCGTTTGAGAGCCCAAGCCTATGCATGTCTACTCAGAAGTCCCACTATAGTCAATGGTGCTTACTCAGCCTAAGAAACATTTCAGATCAAAATAACGTAAGAAGAGCCACTCTGGACCTGGCCAAAGGCCCATCTAGCCCAGCTTCCTATATCTATATCCTATATTCCTACATCTTAGGGCGCAACCCTAACCCCTTATGTCAGTGCTTTCCAGAACTGGCATAGCTGTGCCAATGGGGCGTGCTGGAAAGCACTGACATAAGGGGTTAGGATTGCGCCCTTAGTGGCCACCAGATGCCTCAGGGAACACACAAGAGACCTGCATCCTGTTGCCACTCACTTGCATCTGGCATTCTGAGGTAGCCTGCATCTAAATCTAGGAGGTTGCATATTTGTTGTTGTTGGCAACCTTCAGTCTCGAGAGACTATGGTATCGTGCTCTGAAAGGTGGTTTTGGAACAGCGTCTAGTGTGGCTGAAAAGGCCAATTCGGGAGTGACAATCCCTTCCACAACGGGAGCAAGTGCAGTCTGCCCCTGGTCTGTCTCCCTGGCTATGGGCCTTCCTTCTTTGCCTCTTTGCCTCAGACTGTTGGCCAAGTGTCTCTTCAAACTGGGAAAGGCCATGCTGCACAGCCTGCCTCCAAGCGGGCCGCTCAGAGGCCAGGGTTTCCCACTTGTTGAGGTCCACTCCTAAGGACTTCAGATCCCTCTTGCAGATGTCCTTGTATCGCAGCTGTGGTCTATCTGTAGGGCGCTTTCCTTGCATGAGTTCTACCCATCACAATTTGTAGCCTGTGATGGAGTTTTCCAGAAACCTGTCCAATCTTATTTTAAAGGCTTCCAGGCCAGATGCTATCACCACATCATGTGGCAAGGAGTTCTGCAGAGAGAACTCCTTGTAAATTAGAAACAAGAACAGCAGGTAAAGTATTGAAGTACAACCTTTCTCTGGTCTCTCAGGTGTCTCAGGCAGCACACAAGAGACCTGCCTCCTGGTGCCCTCCCATGCATCTGGACTTCTGAGGGAGCCTCCCTCCAAAACCAGGAAGCTGCGCATACCCAGCACAGCTCATAGCCTGTGATGGACTTTTCCTCCAGAAATCTGTCCAGTCCCCCTTTAAAGGCATCCAGGCCAGATGCCACCACCACATCCTGTGGCAGGGAGTTCCACAGACTAACCACATGTTGGGTAAAAGAAAATTTCCTTCTGTCTGTCCCAACGCTCACTTTCAGTGGCTGTCCCCTGGTTCTGGTGTTGTGTGAGAGGGACACACCTTTAAAGGCATCCAGGCCAGGAGCCATCCCCACATCCTGTGGCAAGGAGTTCCACAGATTAATTGTGCTCTGGGTGTGAACTCCAACCCTGGTCCTAAGAACAACTCATACAATTCTCACTTATTCCGTATATTCCAGCCTTTGCTTTCTCTCCCGAGACAGTGACTCTCTGCACACCCGCCCGTCTCCTTGCTCGATGGTAGAAAGCAGCACCTGGACCACCAGTCTGTGGGCAGGCTAAGGGCAGGGGCTGGCTTCGGTGGGGAGCACTGCGCATGCTCGGGTCTGTGGTCAGGTTAAGGGCACTACTTGGCTTCGGTGGGGAGTACTGCGCATGCTCGGGTCTCTTCCTCGTCCTGAGTAAAGCGTTCCCGTCTCCTAGCAACCGAAGAGGTGCATTGTGGGCGTCGTGAGGGTAGTGGGCCCTGCAGTGTGGAAAACGACGCAGACCCTTCCAGCCCGCAATCGCCCACGAGGGAGAGGACAGAATGAAGAAGCCACGTTGAGGAGAAGGGAGGCAGCTGGAGCGGGCAGGTAGCAGAAGAGCCGCCTACTCGCTCTGTAAGGCCAGCACAGTACAGTACTTACCAATCCTGTGCCTGTCTACTCAGAAGTAAGTCCCATTGTAGTCAATGGGGCTTACTCCCAGGCAAGTGTGGCTAGGATGGCAGCCTCAGAGCCCACTCCTATGCCTGTCTACTCAGAAGTAAGTCCATTGTAGTCAATGGGGCTTACTCCCAGGTAAGTGTGGATAGGTTTATAGCAGCCATTTTTAACCACTGTGGCATGGCACACTGGTGTGCCGCGGATGGTGTGCAGGTGTGCCTCAGGAGTTTGGGAGAGGATCTTTTAATACTAGGGCCACTGGGGGATTTGAGTCCTTGCTGTCAGTGCAGTGTGCCTTGTCAAAAAAGTGATGGTGTGCCTTGACAATTTTAGTGCCTTGTCAGTGTGCCATGAGATAAAAAAAGGTTGAAAATCTATGGATTATAGCCTAAGTCCCATTAGAGTCAATGGAGCTTATTCCCAGGAAAGTGTGGATAGGATTGCAGCCTTTACTTGTTTTTAAAATGATTTTCAGCAGCTTAACCTCTCCTCTTCGCATTTGTTTTTACAGAAGTACACTCACTGACTGCAACATCCTAGGGTCACTCACAGCTCACTGAGGTAAGCTCTGGATCACAAGATTCCACACACTGGTAATTTTTCAGTTGTCAGGAGTAAGTATACTGAGCATAAGACTGAAATCCTGTCCACATTTACCTCTCAGTAAGCCCCAATGACTATAATAGAGTTTACTTCTGACAGGGAGGTGTGGTGTGTGGGGAGGCAGGTGAGGCAGAGCCTCCCCACCAATTCCTTCAAAAAGTACCACTGCCATGTGAGCTGTGTAGGCTTTGCACCTTGCACCTGTGAGTGCTTGCACACCTCACATGGTAGCGGCACTTTTCAAAGGACTCCGGTGGGGAGGCTCTGCCTCACGTGCCTCCCCACCCACCACTTGTCCTTTACTTCTGAGTAGAGATGCATAGGATTAGACTCTAAGTATACCAAGCAAATGGCATAAATTTAGACAGGATGTGATCTTGGAAAAAGTGGTCTTCAAACCTCTTGTTTTGCTGGGGAGAATAATCTTTTGAGTTTTTATCATTATGATTTGTGTAACAGTTCATAAGAAGCTGGTAAAGACTGTGGATATCACAGCAGTTCTACATTAACTGTTGCTCAGAAGTGTGATTTGGTTATAATTTGTGGTAACATATAATTAGAAAGAATTGCACAGGTTGAGTATCCCTTATCAGGACTACTTGGAATGGAAGGTGTCTGGTTTTCAGAATTATTGCATAAATGTAATGAGAAATGCTTCCTCTTGTTCTTTTCACTATTACCCATACGCGAATCTGCTGGCCTCTTTGACATTTTTTGACAGTGTTTGCACAGGTACACACCACAGAGCAGAGAACAGAACTTACAGTCTGTGCCTGCACTGTGTATGGGAATGAGCACAAGAGCACAAGTGTTCACACTACAGAAAGTTTTTAAAAAAAAGTCTTGGACAAAAGTGTCTGGATTTCAGACTAGTCTGGATTTCAAATAATAATAATAATATTGACCAGATAAGGTCAGACAAATAACCAGATAATGGAAAATCTACCTGTATCTTTCTGTAATGACCCCATTGGTGATGTGTGTATGGCCACTAAAGAAAAAGGCTACCAGTTCTGCTTTCTTCCCTGTGGAGATGTTTAGTCACAGTTCATGGGACAGATGGAAGCACAGCAGAAGTGCCTGCTGCTTACTTCAAAGATTTCCCCTACCTTTTCCACTGTTCAGTAGTGAAATAGAAAGCAGGAGACTGGGTTGTCTACATTCCACTGACCAACTGAGATGATCTGTACTGTCAGAGCCACCAGCTCCCATCATGTATTCATTAGGGAAGCGCTTTAAGATTAGCAGAGGGTGTGCAACCTTTTTCTGCGCTTGGATACTATGGATTGGAGCTTTTGTGCTTCTTAGTATTCCTGAAAGTGTTATGTTTTCCAGTCTAACTTAAATTGAGTGCTTTTGAATTGTTAATCACACAGCTGATAAAAAGCACAATGTATTAATGTAAATAGACTACTCATTACAACTTTTCTGGTTGTTTAAATCAATCTGAATTTTTATACAATCAATATTTCATAGGTTAAAATGATGAAAAATGTCCACCTGGCTCCAGAAACAGATGAAGATGATCTTTATTCTGGTTATAATGACTATAACCCTACCTTTGACACAGAGGTAAAGTATGGTGTTTCCTAGTTTATACTAAGTTTGGATACCTAGTTTGGATCCACAGTTTGGATACAATAAGGTTGACAGGGATCTAACTACCTGCTACTTTGCATGTAAGCCAAAATAAAAGTCTGTAGAGCATGGGGGAACCATGGACTTCATTTTTGAAAGCTTAGAACAGGGGTGTCAAACATAAGGCCCGGGGGCCGGATGCGGCCCCCAGAAACTTTTTATCCGGCCCTCAGGCTCTCAGCTTCTGAGGTGTTACAGCTGAAATGGCAGCGCACATGAAAATTGGGCTTTCCCAAATCTTGAATTATGATCAAGATTTGCATACTTTCTCTTCTGTCATTTGCAGTTAATGAGTTTCTATATGAGAACAGGCTCTGATTTCTGGCCATTAGCTGCTTAATGATGTCACTTTCTGCTTAGTGGCATCACTTCCAGCCCTCAGCTGGAGCCCTGAATGCTAACTTTGGCCCTCTGTATGAAACGAGTTTGACACCCCTGGCTTAGAACTTGTAAAATAAAGTAGTAATGTAAATGCAAAACAGATCTAAACACAGTGAAGTGTGTTTGCTCGTGTGCTTTTAAGTGTACATAGTCTGTGGTCCCAGTCCTATCCAAGAGGTGCGCCACACCTTCGCACTGTTGCAAAAGCACTGTAAAGTGGTTTATGGTGACACAAAGGCTGCATGTACCTGTAGGAAAATCAAAGCCTTCCTAGTCTGCCAGTGGCTGGAGCAATGCCTGCTGGAGCAAGTAAGACCTGCTTGGGGACAGGGTGGAGGGTGGGGAATGAAGCAGGGTGGACGGGTTGTACCTGGGAGGGGGTGGGATTGGCAGCGCTGGCGCACCTCATATCCTATCCCCCTTCCCAGGCCCGATCTGCCGACATGAGTCAATGCAGATGTGCATCAGCTATATAGCTGGCGCAAGTTCAAGCTGACCCTTTGCACCAGCTGGGGCTTACCCCGGTCAAGAGGACAAATGTCCCCTTACTTTGAGGAGACATCCAACCTGCAAAATTCCCCTGCGCAATGCAGCGGAAGCTGTGTCAGTGCTGCTGTATCAACATGGGGGAACCTAGGTAGGATTGGGGTATGTATATGTGAATACATCTTTTAAAAGCAAATAAATTACTTAGGCTGCAGCCCTTTCCATGGTTGCCTGGGAATAAGCCGCACTGAACAGTGAGACTTATTTCCAAGTAAACATGCACAGGGCCACACTGTTAACAATTTAGTTTGCCTATTAGCAGCAAGGAAAAAAAGAATTCTGTGTGAAATGACTTCAAGTTTTATTCGCTTTTGTATCTGTTATTTTTCTTTCTTTCTAGGATTTAGAGAATGATCCAGCTTTTCAGCAGGCTGTGAAAACTAGTCATGGTAGAAGACCACCAGTAAGTAAACTTTACTTATATTTATACATTTGATTTGTAAGCATTCTTAGAAACTGTAAGATGAATTCCAGTTCAACGCTTTAGCTCAGTTTTACAAATACATAATTTAGTACATAATCATAAATTGCGCTTAAAGTGGTGCAAATCCCTTGCGCCAGCTTCCAGGTGTTGCAAACATGTTGCAAGGCATGTTCATGCCACCTTGGGAGTCAGAGGGGTGGTGTAAGGAAGCACACAGGTCTTCCCGTGTTGAATCAAGCCCCAGCAAAGGTAAGTTTGCACCACTGGCGTGGCGGTTTGGTGTGGGCAGGGGAGGGCATTTTGTGGGTGTTCTGGGGCAAAGGGAGGGTGGGCTCAGGAGGGGATGGGCCAGGCCTCCAGCACTTAGGATAGATCTTAACCCCCCGAGCAGCCCTGCCTTACACCGGGCTGCTCCGATCTGCGCCAGTGATTTAGCTGCAGTGGCTGGGGCAATGCTCAGGGTAAGGGAAAAAATATTCCCTTACCCTGAGTTGTGCCACAGCCACCTCCAACCCTGTTAACCCCAGAATAACATGTTTCCAATGGCTGTTTACTGGCATTTCTTCCACATCTTCTTGAGAATGTGAGTCCTTTTGGGACAGGGAACCATTTGTTTATTTACATAGTTATGTAACCCACTCCCTGAACTTTTTTTATTGAAAAGTGTAACAGTAGTGATATTTCTAAGTGTTTTGTTGCAGTCTTCCATCAACTTTTCTTTCACATTTATGTCTCCAACATTTCACAACATTAGTTTTCTTCTCTAATCTGGCTCCAAATATGTTACTCTCATTATACTCCAGAATGTTTGCTCAGAGAGTCATGCTCAGCTTCCAGAGAAGCAGCACGCACAATATATTTTGCTACGTTAGTGAATATGTTCCGTAGACAACAGATAAAGAGAATGGTGCTGAAATGTATACACTACTGATGAAAGTTAACCCTGTTAATTGCATGCAAAGAACCACTTGAATGTCTCTTCAGCTGTGTTTTATGTAGCCATGTACTGTCAATGCTAATGAACAGCAGTTCTCAAATTTGGCTCCGCTAAGTCTATAGCAGAAGTCTTTCTTTGCTCTCTTATATGAGGTTCTAGGTATCATATCTGTGACCTCATTCATGCAAATCATATACAGACTTGCTGATACAGCTGATACAGCTGATACTTGCGGATATGATTCATGCAAATCATATACAGACTTGCTTGCATATATGCTTATGCGTCAATGTTGGGTATCTGAGCAAGCATTTTGTAATATAGTACTTCTCTCTGGTCTACCTGGCCAGTAGCCCTGACGTGTGGAAAGTGCTTCCGTCCTTAGCCAGTAGGAGAAAGTCTTATTTGGAGAAGCTGGGATTGGCCGCCTTCGTCTCCTCCTTGTCAAAAATTTGCCCCAAAGAAATAAGAGATAGCAGCATTAAAACAAATGTAAAAAGTATATCCCTGGGATATGTAAGGATAGTTTTATTGCTGAAAATATCTACTATCTGTTTTTTTGTGAGTGTTCTGTTATTTGTCAAAAAATGGAAATTCTTGAGAGATAAAGAAGCATTATTTTAAGTTTGGTCACTAGTAAAAGAAAGTGACTAGTTAAACAAAGTGTACTGTGAGACCAATCTAATGCACACCCCCTAATGCTACCTGCCTCCTGTGTTGAGTGCTATAAAGCAGTCAGTGCCAATTGAAAAAGGTGCTCTGACATCATGCCACTCAGTGCACCACTGGCACAGCTGGCAGGAAGGTCTGCACCTTCTCACCCACTCCAGCGCTTCTTCTGCCACTTGCCAACAAAGATAAATCAGTGGGAGAGGCAGGAGGGGGTAGCAGGATGGTGGAATGAGGGACAGCTAGGGCAAAATGGGTCAAGGGAGTCGGATCAGGACAGGGAGGGGTGGGACTGGCTGCACTAGCACTGCCAATTTCCTATCCCAGGTCCCGCATTACAGTTCCTCATGGACCTGAGCCAATGTTTAGATAGTGCAGGTCCAAGTAGTCCCTCCTGTGCCATGCAAGCTTACCCCTGGGTAGGGGAACAAATGTTCCCTTACCTAGGCGAGACCTCTTGGACTGCCCCCCCACATAGGATGCAGTGGTTGCCACTTTGGTGCCACTGCATTGGTGGGGGTGGGTAATGGATAGAACTGGGCTGTGTATAAATTAGATAACTTCTATCACTGTAATTCTTTTTACACTGCAAATGTGCTAGTTTTCTGTGAATGGTTGAATAGTTTTTTATTGACCTTGAATTCTCTTCTTACAAGCTTACAGCAAAAATTCCAGGCACATCCAATTCACGACCCCTAGCTACTGGATATGTGGTAGGTTTTATTATATACTTAATTGTGCTTGGCCCTCTTAATCCTTTCTTGACTCAGCATTTTTTCTAGTAATCCATACTCTGTTCCTTAATCCTGAAGTTGACAATTTCAGTCAAGTGATATGTGCACATAGTAGTGAGTAGCTCATCCCCTAAATAAGAATTATGTGGACAGTTGAGTCCGAAACCTAATGGAAACAATGGAAATTTTGCCCTATTTAGATGGTTCAAAGCAACCTACAATGAACAAAAATTAAAAGCATTTTTAAAAAAATCACAAAAACAATAGTTGCAAAAAAAAATAACCCCAGAGAGTGAGGGAGAGAGAGGGAGAGAGAGATCAGCCATAAACCCGGGGTGGGGGTGGGTGGGTGGGCATTATATCAGACTAATAAATGTATTAATCTGCTGAAAGATTCAGATGTGAGTGAAGCCATTCTAAGTGCTTGGAGAGAGACTGATTAATGGATTGTCTGCCTAATGACCGTGTCTTAACATGACAAAGGTCAGCAAGGCTGTTTTTAAATCACTGAGCAAAGGGACATTGTTTTTTAAATGGATTTGGTTTAATGTGATTTTTGCCATCCATGAGGAACCCTCATGAATAATGAGACTCAACCTATATTCCCATGATGATGCTTGAAAAATTAATGTAGGTATCTGTTGGTCAAAAAGTGTTCTTTTTGTGGTGTTAGGGGCAAAAAAATCATTGGGATAAAAAATCAAAACTTTAGATATAGGCTGATGGGTTCTGAGCTGTCTGTGACAGATAAGGAGAGAGATCTTGGAGTTGTGGTGGACAGGTCGATGAAAGTGTCGACCCAATGTGCGGGGCAGTGAAGAAGGCCAATTCTATGCTTGGGATCATTAGGAAGGGTATTGAGAACAAAACGGCTAATATTATAATGCCGTTGTACAAATCTATGGTAAGGCCACACCTGGAGTATTGTGTCCAGTTCTGGTCACCGCATCTCAAAAAAGACATAGTGGAAATGGAAAAGGTGCAAAAGAGAGCAACTAAGATGATTACGGGGCTGGGGCACCTTCCTTATGAGGAAAGGCTACGGCGTTTGGGCCTCTTCAGCCTAGAAAAGAGACGCCTGAGGGGGGACATGATTGAGACATACAAAATTATGCAGGGGATGGACAGAGTGGATAGAGAGATGCTCTTTACACTCTCACATAACACCAGAACCAGGGGACATCCACTAAAATTGAGTGTTGGGAGAGTTAGAACAGACAAAAGAAAATATTTCTTTACTCAGCGTGTGGTCGGTCTGTGGAACTCCTTGCCACAGGATGTGGTGCTGGCGTCTAGCCTGGACGCCTTTAAAAGGGGATTGGACAAGTTTCTGGAGGAAAAATCCATTATGGGGTACAAGCCATGATGTGTATGTGCAACCTCCTGATTTTAGAAATGGGTTATGTCAGAATGCCAGATGCAAGGGAGGGCACCAGGATGAGGTCTCTTGTTATCTGGTGTGCTCCCTGGGGCATTTGGTGGGCTGCTGTGAGATACAGGAAGCTGGACTAGATGGGCCTATGGCCTGATCCAGTGGGGCTGTTCTTATGTTAGAACAGTGTTAACTGGACTTCCACCTTGCTCCTCCCTTCGAAACATGTAGTGGTTACTGACCTTAAATGTTTTCTTACATTGTGCTAGCCAAAGACCACACTCCCTTCATCAATGGGCAGACCAACAACAGCAGCTGTACAGGTAATATTGCTTCAATTATTCATAACATAGCCAGGTGTAGAAAGTAACTCAGGAGATGGATCATGATACTGAAGAGTTAAAATTAAGGCGAGAATCAGAAATAGAGAATGAGGATGTACTAAGTATTCTGTTTTAGCACCAATATCCCATTTTCCGCAATTGTGAAATCATTCTTTGTAATGATTAAGTAGCAATTACATATTTTAAAAATGTGTGTTTACATTCTGCATACATTTTCTTTAAGTGATTGTCCATTAATAACCTAACAATGTAATTACTGAACTTTATTCTATCTTACTTTTCTTTTCTACCTTCTTCCTCTTGTCCAAAAACCAGTTGTTTAAAATATTTGTATTTTTAAAAAGGGACTAACAGCACAATCCTATGCATGTCTACTCAGAAATAAGTCCCATTATGTTCAATGGGGCTCACTCAGAGGAAAGTGTGTATAGGATTGTGGCCCAAATCATTTGGCTTTATTTTGAACACTTCCCATATTCATATGAAAACTCCTATACAGTAAAAGTCACTTTTAATATTACATGTAGTGCAGATGTAATTTCTTACCATGGTTACATGATTGCAGAGCCCATTCACAATCAGTACCACCTTACTCTACTCTACTCCTCTTCCAGAAAATTGCAACCATATTATTGTGTTGGTTTCACCTTGCATAAACTTAAACAGCATCAAAGCATTATGGTAAAATATTAAGTTGTTTATGCAAATCAGAATTTTAAAAGCCAATTGTGGGTATAGGAGTTATTGATACATTTTAGAAAATTTAATCATTAATAACATTTCAATAAAATTCATTGTGGTACTTACCAAAGAAACAATGTAGCAGAATAGAACTCCTTATCTGTGTTAGGTTTGTTCTATTACAGTGCTTCCCAAACTTGTACAAAGGAGTTGGGAGCACTGTAAGTTGCTGAGGGGAGGGGGAAAGGCAGTAACACGATCTACAGGATCATGCTGCTGCTGGGGATGAGATTGGGGTTTTCTACTTACCTGCAGCCTGTGCTGCAATCTTGGGGGATTCGGGAGGTGCGGGGAGCCCTCTGCAGAAATCCCCATGCCTGCAAAATTGTAAGAAAAAGGGCTCTTCCGATTTTCGAAATGAAACTAGAAGTGTACTTTTTCCCTTGACAGTTTTGCGGGCACAAGGAGCCCTGCAGAGGGCTCCCTGCAGTCCCTGGTCCTTCCAGGACTGCAGTGCCGGCTGCAGGTAAGTGTAAAAAAACCTCTTTCCCCTGGTGGCAGTGTGATCCTGGGGATCACATTGCTGCCTTCCCACTCTCCCTGCCCCTTAACATGGGTATTGGTCAGTGCTTCCCAGGCTGGCGGGTCACGCCCCACCTTTTTGGGAACCACTGTTCTATTGGATAACATCAGCATTGGAGGTATTCAAATTCCTGCTTTCCCATGGTTATTAGCATTTCTATTTTTTTTTCTTTTAAGGATGGTGTAGCCCGACCAATGACAGCTGTGCAGGCAGCAGGTTACACCAAAGCAGTTTCAAGAGGTACAGTGTTATATAGCTCCTTGGCTACAATTGGTTGGAAAGCATTGTGGTACAGATGTTAATGCCATTTACTAATTTGCAGGTTCTGCATTTGATCCTCTTGGCCAGTCGAGGGGTCCAGCTCCTCCTTTAGAAACAAAAAGTGAAGATAGGTATGTGGTCAGTTTTTTTTCTTGCAGTCTCTTCTGCAATAAAAGCTTTCAATCTGATTAAAAAACAAAAGCTTTTCAGTAATGTTTCATCATGAATTCATGATAACTTCTGTTGCCTGGACTCAGAAGCAAGAAAAATAGGTTATGGTCAAAAGAGGGATTTTTTTGGCTTTTTCTGCTTTTTATCATGCCTCTACAATGGCATATGGTGTCTGTACTTTATGGCTTGAGTACATCTGGAGTCCTTCCCCCCTACCACCACCACACAGTGCTGTAGTACAAAGAAGGATCAGTTTAACCTGATTTTGTGGGAAAATTCTGTGCTGTCACAAGATGCCAGCTTTAAGTACTCTGCTGGGACTGAGACACACAGAGTTCATTCATTGATTTGAATATTTTGACTTGTGTAAACCAATAATGACATCAGTGCTACATTCAGTTACATTTAGCTACATTCCTCCTGGCTTAAAGGCATGTGCATGTTTAATGCTGTTTACAAGATGGGTAGCAGTGGAAGTAAATCAGTGCAAGGTTGGTAGTCTGTGCAAAATAGTGTGAGGATCTTTGCCAGCCAAGAATATTTAGACTTAAGTAGCTTTTAAAAATTTATTCTCTCTAAGTTTTATGACAGAAACACCTTATAACTGGCCAATAAAACATGATTTTAAGTATTTTATTATTATCCTGCTCCATAGCAATGCTCTGAGCAGTTCACAGCACAGCATAAAGCAATAAGATCTCTGTAAATGATTAGTACAAAAAACAACCACATTAACCATCATCTATATAGTATCACTTATGGCAAAGATATGGAAAGCTATTGGCTGATTGAGGCTGTTTGTGGGTCTCTAAGCTAAATGAGCTCTGAGCTAATTGGAGGGGTGTTTTGAATACCTACCTTCAGTGGCTATGTCGGAATTCAAAGGCACCAAACCTGTTGGAAGTGGACATCTACTTTAGGAACACAGCAGTTCATAGCAAATGGGAAAGCTTACTGCTAAAGCCATTTCACCCATAACTACTCAATTAAAATATATTTATCCTACCTTTGAATTTTGCACTCCCAAGGTGGCTCATGTCCAGTAACAGTAAAATTGACAATAACAATATATTAGGGCTCAATCCTATCCAACTTTCCAGCTCCAGTGTAGCCACACTGCAGCTCCCTGGTAAGGGAACACATGTTTCCATACCTTGAGAAGGCCCCAGTGACTGCCCTTCCATCACAGGATGCAGCACCCACCTCACTGGCACAACTGCACCAGCACAGGAAAATTAGATAGGATTGGGCCCTTAGTCATTGAGATACCTTCTCATACTGCCTGGGACATAAACCAGGTATTAAAAACTTCATTCAAAAAAAGTATAGATAAATGATTCCATTTTTGTTCTGTAACTTTAGTCCAGAAGGAAAGATTAAACAGTTGGAAAAAAAGGTGAATGAGCTTGTTGAAGAAAGCTGCATTGCTCACAGCTGTGGAGATTTAAAATTGGTAAGCAACAATTCTCCATTTATTGTTTATTAATTAATATGTTTTATTACAAATTTATACCCCACTTTATCTCCCTCACAGACATTCAAAGCGGCTCTTTTTACCCATTGTATACCCATTGTGATGTGGACATGACTCCTGCTTTTGTACTCTTCAGATTTCATGCTCAGTTTGCATGTCGGGAGTTGAAATAGAACTGATGAGAGCCGTGTGTCAGGTGCTTGTTTGCGTAAGCGTTCCATGTGCGTTCCGTCACATATAAACATGCCTACAATATGAGCATAACCATTTTAACACCAGCATACCTGCATGGTCTTGCTGGTCTAAACTGTCTGCATATTAATGATTGACATGGCAAAGATTTGAAAACCAGGCATATGTCATGAGATGTCCCATAGTTCAGGTCAGGGCTTTGGTATGTCACATAACTCCTTTTGCATTTGAAGAAACCTTGCCAGGAACTAGATAAGGGGCTTTTTTTGTGTGTTCAGAGGTGGTAGCAGTAGACCTAGGTGGCATCAGGCAACATTCCAGGTTGTGTCACCCACGCTCTGCTGATAGTTTGTGTGTATATTGTAGAGAACAGTTTGTATGTATAAACAGAATTTATTTTTCTGCAGTACTCTATGAAATAGTGTTTCTCAGTGTTTGTCCTCTGCTGTACCAGCTCACATGGTCCACCTATTTGAAGTACCACTGGAAGTAACTGGTGATGACATCAACACCAGTTTCTTCTGGGTTGGGAGATGTGATGCAACGCGACGCAACAAACACCAGTAAGAGATTCAGGGTGGATGGGGGGGGGGCTTTTTCAATAGCAGAAAAACATGATTTGGAGCTTTGCCC
Organism: Tiliqua scincoides; assembly: GCF_035046505.1. Taxonomy (NCBI): domain Eukaryota; kingdom Metazoa; phylum Chordata; class Lepidosauria; order Squamata; family Scincidae; genus Tiliqua; species Tiliqua scincoides. The sequence goes on from NC_089823.1 coordinate 22,634,614, forward strand.
ACTGAGCCGAACCTCCTGCCACTGTTTGTTGTGTAGCGTTCCTGGTCTTGCTTACTGGGCAGCAGGGGTCCAGGGGTCCTGTGAGTACCACCAGACACCACCTCAAGTACCACTGATTGAGAAGCAGTGCTGTAGAACAGCAGAAAGCCCTGCTGAATTGTAATTTATTTTCTTCAAGGCTCTTGAAAAGGCAAAAGATGCTGGACGAAAAGAACGAGCATTAGTAAGGCAACGTGAACAGACCATGTCTCCTGCAAACATCAACCTGGATCTTACATACACTGTAAGTGCTTAATTTAATTTATTTGGCAACTTCAGTTTTCACCCATTCTCTTATTGAGGCCTATGAGAATGTAAATAATAAGTTTTAAAAAATAAAAACAAAAAAAACCCCAAACCTGGAATATCCAATGAATATAAGAACATTGCAATGAATGCTCTAAGTTTGGAGAAGTCATTCATGTATGAATGTTGATGCTCCCAGATTAAGGTCTGTATTTCTCTCCACTTTTCAGACATACACACGTGAATGCTGGCAATCTCACTTTTAAGTAACTATCCCCATTTTCTGATACATTTCTTGAGTTTTGGGGCATTCACAAAATTAGTTCATAATTGTTAATATCCAATTTATCAATCTGGTTGACCAGCAAACTTCTTTTTGCTCCCCCCCCCCAGCCACCTCTCCTCTTCCTAATGAGCTACCACAATGATGACTGGTGTAACTTTTGTGAAGAAATTTAAACATTCATATTATTTTTTTTTTGTCAGGTGACAGAAATACTCTCAAATAATCTTGTTCTTTTAGGTGCTTTTCAATTTGGCCAGCCAGTACTGTGCTAATGAAATGTATGCAGAAGCACTAAATACCTATCAGGTCATAGTGAAAAATAAGATGTTCGTCAATGGAGGTAGGTTGTATTCTCAAACCCAAGGCAAACAACTCTTTTATTGAGCATAACCTAGGGTAGAGGTGCTCTTTATCCATGCCAACTTTCTTTAAACAATGAGAGCTGCAAATCAATGTAATAATCCAAGCTTGAATTCTAATTATGATTTTTGCAAGCTGTCTAACTGAAAGCACACATGCCTCTTTAATGAATTTCATTGCTTTTCAGCTGTGATAATGTTTTCTCGAATTGATCAGTTTATTTAAAATATTTGTATTCCGCCTTTCCTTCCATAGAATGGAATGCCCAAGGCAGCTAACAACAAAGGTTCAAAATGCAAAAAATACAGTAGAAGAAAAATCACAAAGCTGAAAGCATCAGAATAGGGATAATAATAAAAGCAGTATAAAGCAGCAGTGCAGTAAAATAAAAATATCATCTGCAAACAGTGGCAGATGATATTGAGCAATCCAATTCCTAGCAATTCCTCTGGTCTAGAGGGCAGAGCCTCCGTCTGCCTGAATATAACATCCACAAGGTCGCCAGTTCGAGGCCACCGGCACCGTGTGACCTTGAAGCAGCTGACAAGCTGAAGCCTAGCTATTCCATCTGCTCTGAGCATGGGAGGATGGAGGCCAGAATGTGAAGCCAGATCGGAATGAAACACCTGAATGTAGTGGTTCTTGAAAGAAAGAACCTTCTTTCAAATTGTAAAAATCCCTATTTAATAAGGGATTTAAATAAAAGCCTGCCTATGTAAACCGCCTTGAATAAAGTCTTGAATAAAGACCAAGAAAGGCGGTATATAAATACCTAAGAATAAATAAATAAAGAATTAAAAACAGCTTTTAAGACCTGAGAGAAAACCCCAGGCAAAAAGGGAATATCTTTAACCCTCATTGGAAGGCTGACAGGGACAGTGCCTGATTAGATTCCCAGTTCAAACACAGACTTCCAGTGCAATCCTATGCATGTTTACTCAGAACTTACCTGCAGGTAAATGTGTACTATATAGGATTGCAGCTCCAGTCATTTTGCCTACACATTACTCTTACCTACTAGTAATTCAAAGGAAAAAATAATGTTATTTTTTATACTTTAGTCACAATTAGAACTTTGTTTTTCTCTTTGCCCAGTGCTCCTCCCTCACTTAGTTTTTTCAGTTCCCCAGATTTCTGTGCCACAGCTATATGTTCTGTTTGCAAAAGGATTTAATTCTGTCATCCAAATAAACTATAGCCCCAAAACAGGGCCTTGACTATATCTCATTCAGTGTATTGTTTTGATAGGCATGCTGAAAGTGAACATGGGAAATATTTATTTAAAACAGAGAAACTATTCAAAAGCTATCAAATTCTACAGAATGGCTCTAGATCAGATTGCGAGTGTCCATAAAGAGATGAGGTGAGTTCTAACAGGAACAGCTTCAATGTTTTGTTGTTATAACTCCTTATTTAAATTAGCTCACCACCCTCACTCAATTGGTATTGTTCAGAGGCTAATTACAACCTCTGTAGACAGGCCTTTGATTTCACTACTGCCTCGGTTTTATTTTTGGGCCAAACCCCATGTGAAAGAGTCAGCCACGTTTTTTTATTCTTTTGTATACATATTAAATGAGGAGATGTTGGGGGTTGTCTTACATCAAAAGGGCACATGAGTAAGGGGAGCAGAAACCTCCCCCACTTTCTCTGCCTGTGGTCTGTCACTTCAGGGACCTTTACCCAGACTATCTTTGATGCTGCTGCTGCTGCTACTATTAGTAGTAGTCGTCGTCGTCATCGTCATAGTAGTATGATATACATTTTAAGTATTATAACATTCTAACAATGATTAATTATGATTCATTTAATCAGGATTAAAATAATGCAGAACATTGGAGTTGCATTTATTAAAACTGGCCAATATACCGATGCCATAAACTCATTTGAGCAGATTATGAGCACATCACCTAATCTGAAAGCAGGCTTCAACCTGATCCTTTGCTATTTTGCTACTGGAGACAGAGAGCAAATGAAAAAAGCCTTCCAAAAATTGATTGCAGTTCCGCTGGAAATTGATGATGATGACAAATATATCTCATCAGGTGTAAGTATAAGCAAAGCTATATGTACTGTTTGTAAAAGAGGAGTTTGAATTACTGGTGTTTAAAATCTTTGTAGCTACCAAGTTTGTTGTGACCTTAAATGGGGGAAGAGAACCATGCCCCTCTCTGAGATTCTTGGAGGAAGAGTGGGATAAATGGTAAAAAGTAAATAATAAGTAAAGCGAAGGTAGCCAGCTTTGTTTATTGGCCAGATTAGTTCTGGCTTTAGTTGCAGCCATTCACAGCTGTGGTGTACTACTGCAAGTAAGGTGATTGTCCCATACACACCTTCCTGGGAGTACGCCCCATTGAGTACAATAGGACTTTGTTCTGCATAAATGTGTAAAGATTGCACCATTAACCACTTATAAGAGCAAGCAGATGTTCCTCCTTTTTGTTATTAGCACACAGGGCCCTGAATCAATACAACATGTCACTAGTTTCAGCCACATGAGGTGGACCCTTGCATTTAGAGGAATTACTCTTAATTTAGAGGAATTACATGCTGTGGTTATTCAGCCTCCTTGAGCGAACTGACAAAAAGCATGATTCTGTTAGAAGGGAATTTAAAGAACAAGTCATTTGACAAATGAAAAATGTCAGTGCCCACCAACAGACCAAGGGTCCATCTCCTTCAGCAATATATTCCTAAGAGTGACCAACCAGGCGCTGTCAGAAAGCGTACATGAAGATTACAATTCTTCTTTGTTTGTTCTCTCTTAAAAACTATAAGCATATTGTATTTTTTTAAAGGATTATGTCGAAGGTCCTTTAGAAAGTGTGAATGGTAATATACTGTGGAATCCTACTCTTGTTGACAGTATATTCTCTGTCAGCTGTTTATATAACTATAGGTAATATATGCTTCTGTATCTTTTTTAGGATGATCCGCATACAAACCTATTGATAGAAGCTATTAAAAATGACAGCTTAAGGCAAATGGAACGTGAAAGGTAACACTGGAAGTCCTTCCTAGCAGCACAGTCATATGCATGTCAAATCAGAAGTCCCATTATGTTCAATGGGGCTTACTCTCAGGAAAGTGTGTATTGGACTAGCCAGACAGCCCAGTCCTACCTAATTCCCCATGCTCCAATGCATCCCTGCCAACAGGGCACATGTTGCATCCCAGAGGGAAGTTTTGAGCCATGAAAGCTTCCTCAAGGTAAAGGAACATTTGTTCACTTGCTCCAAGGTAAGCTCTCGCCACCCCAGCTGGGTCTACTCAGACCTGCACCAACTGTTTTGCTGACACAAGTTCAAGTGGGTCCAGAAAGGGGTCCAGCCACCATACCACCCCCTTGCCTGCCTCTTCTGCCACCACACCATCCCTTGCCTGCCTCAATCTGTTCTCCTCCCTTTCCCTGCCCTGTTCCTTCCTCCATCTGCTTCCCCCACCCCCATGCTGACTTACTGGTGCCACAGGACATGGATGACTCACTGGTGTGCTGCTACTGCCACTTGCTGCTTGTGGCAATGGCCCAACTGTGATAAATGGTGTGTTTTGACACAACTGTAAAGGACCTTATATGGCCAGAATGCTAGTTCCAGTGTGAAAAACCCTTTTAGGACTGGGTTGCAAGTTGTATAATCTCAAATTGCCTTCAGTGTTCAGCAGTTATTCTTAACAGCCCAATCATAATTAACTTTCCAGCAATGCTGCCATGCCAGTGGAGGGGGGGCAGTGCAGTGGTCGCAACCCACCTACTGGAGAACCACTGTCCCTTCTCCTTTAAGATCGAGGAGAGCGGGAGGGCTACGATGCGATCCCAGGTTGCTGCGGGGGAAGAGGGGGCTTTTGAAATTTACCTGCTGCTAAACTCTGGGTGCGGCCAGCCCTAGGCTCTCTGCAGCTTGTAGAAAGTAAAAAAAGCAAGCGCGATCTACTTCCGGGTTGCAATAGCAAAACCGGAAGTGGGTGCAATTGCTTTTTTTACTTTGTACAAGCTGCAGGGAGCCCTGCATTGGGCTCCGGGGCTTCCCACACCCTCTGGACCCTGGCAGCAGGTAAGTTTTTAAAAAGCCCCTTCTATCCCTGCAGTGGCGCAATCCTGGGGATCACATCACTGCTTTCCACCCCACCCCTTCAAAGACTTACCCTGGTCCTTGAATTCCCAGAGAATTTAAGAACCTGTGAATTAGAATAATTTTATGCCCTGCTGTAACCCTCCCCCCTTTTTGCCTTCCAGTGACTGGAACATCAGCAAACTTGCTTTCCCTTCCCTAAGTTCAATTTTCAATTAATATTGACCAAGTGAATTTCCTAGAAAAGTGTCCAAGTGGGAAGGTGGGATTAAAAACATGATGTAGATCCTACTACTATTATTCTTTCTCTAGTACCAGGTGTAAATGTAGTGCTGTCTTAAGCCAATATATGTGTCTGATGTTTGTTCTTTTCTGAAATATGTTTTTTTTAAATAAGGAAAGCTACTGCAGAAAAGTATATCATGACAGCTGCTAAACTAATTGCACCAACAATTGAAACATCATTTGCTATTGGCTATGACTGGTAAGTGCCATTTTTCAGTATGCTACCATTCTTGTAGTACTTGGTTCTGAATAATCTATCCATATCTGTCGTTCAAAATCTGCAGCCTAGTTATAAGCTGCCTGACTCAGGCCGTTGACCACTTTGCTATGTTTTGTCTACACCAACTGTTAGTGGATCTCCAGGGTGACAGACATAGTTTTTTCCTGTTTCTCCCTAGTGAACATCCTGGTGTGCATGTTGAGATGCTAGAGCAGTGATTTTCAACCTTTTTCATCTCGTGGCACGCTGGCAAGGCACTAAAATGGTCAAGGCACACCATTAGCTTTTTGACAATTGACAAGGCACACTTTGCTATCAGTGAGGGCTCACATGCCCTAATGGTCCTATTGATAAAGGACCCTTTCCCAAATTCCTGCGGCACACCTGGGGACCATTCGCGGCACGCCAGTGTGTCACAGCACAGTGGTTGAGAATGGCTGTGCTAGAAACTGAACATAAAACTTTTTGCATGCAAACCATTTGTTTCATCACTTAGCTAAGGGCTAAACCAAAATACCGCTTCTTATTAACTAAACAACCAGGTGATGCTGCAGTCACATACAAGCTGCAGTCCTATTCACACTTACCTGGGAATAAGTCCCATAAAACTCATTTGAACTTATTTCTTAGACTTAGGGCGCAATCCTAACCCCTTATGTCAGTGCTTTCCAGATTTCAGAGCTGCATTGCCCTTATGTCAGTGCTGGAAAGCACTGACATAAGGGGTTAGGATTGTGCTCTTACTGGATTTATTTCTCAATCCTAGTGGATTTAGGATTGCAGTGTCTGAAATAAAATGGGACAAATCATCATCCATTCACTTGGGCTATCAAAGCTTCAAAGCCTGAATTCTAATTTTAGAAGCAGAGGCTAAGAGTGTGAGCTAGGAAGTCTATGGCTCAAATCTCACCTCAGCCAGGAACTTACTAGATGATCTTTGGCAAGCCTCTATTTCTCACTCTCAGCTTCTCTCTGCAGTGTGGGGATAATAATGCTGAACTACTGTACCTTTCGCAGTTGCTGTTAAGCAGGTCTGCACAATTTCAGACTTGCTAACCTGTATTCAGCTTTTCAGCCATGTGTGGCAGTCTGCCAGGCTCTTGATAAGCCTCCTGTTACCTAGTCTTCGCAAACACAGTTTGTCAGACTACAATTCATGGTAGAGCCTAAGGACAGTTTTTCGGACTTGGCTGTAGCTGATGTTTGGATAAGACTCAACTATTGCCTTCCTGACTTGGAGAGGTTTGCTATAACAAGGCTGTTCTTGTTTTCAATTCTGTTATAGTTGTGTTGAGGCAGTGAAAGCTTCCCAGTATGTGGAGTTAGCCAATGACCTGGAAATAAATAAAGCAATTACATACTTGAGGCAAAAGGACTTTAATCAGGTATGGTACTTTTAATAAAATATTGTACTAGTAGAGATTCACAGTGATGTGTGATCAAACTACTGTTTCATGCACAGACCTCCTTTATAATATTCATCGACAAACTTGCAAAATGTATTATAACTATAGCACAAAATAATAATTCAGGTTGTTTCTCTATTAGATAATACAGCCCAATCTTTTTTCTAAAGAAGATGAAAGCGTTAATTAAATGTTCCCGAATGCTTTATATGGCAACCTATAAAGTTTTTGACCATCTATGAAATCAAAAGTTGGGGAAGGGGAGCTCACCATATAGAGCAGGCATTGATGGAGGGAGGTACTGCAAAAGGTTTAGTGGCTTTTGCTAATGTCTCTTTTTAAACTATGAGCCTCTTTGGAACCTTAACCATCTTTTCATTCCTTTTGTTATGTAAACCACTTTGCGAACTGAATCATTGAAAAGTAGTGCACAAATATTACAAATAATCGTATTCCACACAGAACTTTAAAACTTTCATAAATGTACTATCTGGTGGAAAGGTTGAATTTTTTCCAAGTATCATTTGAGTACAAACCTGAATATATGATTACCCTACATCAGGTGTACATCAGATGTACTTACAGGGGCAAATGTATTTGAATTGCTTGCAACAACTCATAACAAACCTCTGTTTTGTGCTGATAATCCCCAAAGGCCTTGTTCTCTACAATGTAACATTAAATCTTAAGAATCTTATTTTTAATAATAAACATCTTCCAGCACAGTCTTATGCCAGTATACTTGGAAGTAAGTCCTATTCAATGAGACTTACTCCCAGGAAAGTCTGCATAGGGTTGCTTATGCCAGTAAAGGTTGAATGAATGAATTAATGGCATAGGATTGCAGTGTTAGACTGCAATCCTAACCACACTTTCCTGAGAGTAAGCCTCATTGAACAAAATAGGACTTCTGAGTAGACCTGGTTAGGATTCTGCCCTTAGTCTGATATTATATGCATCATTACCTACTTTCTTCCTCTTTAAATTTAGAAAATGAATAGTAAGAATTGGTTAATGTAATTTGTCTAGTCTAGACATGTCTCTTCCATTCATTTGTTTACTTCCTTGATGTTCAGCTTTGTTTAACTGTATGTTCAGAAGTATTATTGTTCCTTTCCTTTAATTACTGCTTCTTTTGTACTATCTCTCCCATTTTGTTTGCTTCTATAAGTATGAAGAGGTAGGTGCAATACCAACATCTCTTACAATTTGGGATTGTCATAAATTTAGCATAGCATTAGTTTAGTGTTAGCAATCCTTAACTTTTAGAATGCAGCCATCAGTGTGTTTGTGTGTGTGTGTTTTCTCCTGAAGCTCCTTTCAAATTGAGATAATAATAGTAATAGTAGTCATAATAATACTGGTATTTATATACCGCCTTTCTGGTCATCGGATTACTCCTCTGACTTTATTCAAGGCGGTTCACATAGGCAGGCTATCTAAACCCCCAAGGGGATTTTTACAATAATAATAATAATAATAATAATAATAATAATAATAATAATAAAACTTTATTTTTATCCCGCCCTTCTCCCAAAAAGGGACCCAGAAAGGTCCCTACAATAACAGAAAGGTTCTTTCAAGAACCGCACAACATTTCAGATAGATCTTTCACAGTCTGGTATAACTTCTGGCCCCCAGTTGCCTCCCACCCTGGCTGACAAAAGCAGCTCACTTCTCTCACTTAAAGGGCAGCCAAGACGCTTCTTTGCTCACACCAAAGAGCAGGTGAAATAACTTAGCTCAGCTTGTCAGCTGCTTCAAGGTCTCGCTATTCACAGAGCTGCCGGTGGCCTTGAACTGGCTACCATCAGATGTTATCTTTGGGCTAACAGAGGCTCTACCCTCTGGACCAGACCTCCTGGGGGACATCCACTAAAATTAAGTGTTGGGAGAGTTAGGACAGACAAAAGAAAATATTTTTTTACTCAGCGTGTGGTTGGTCTGTGGGACTCCTTGCCGCAGGATGTGATGACAACATCTGGCCTGGATGCCTTTAAAAGGGGATTGGACAAGTTTCTGGAGGAAAAATCCATTACGGGTTACAAGCCATGATGTGTATGTGCAACCTTCTGATTTTAGAAATGGGCTATGTCAGAATGCCAGATGCAAGGGAGGGCACCAGGATGCAGGTCTCTTGTTATCTGGTGTGCTCCCTGAGGCATTTGGTGGTCCGCTGTGAGATACAGGAAGCTGGACTAGATGGGCCTATGGCGTGATCCAGTGGGGCTGTTCTTGTGTTCTTATGCCCTGTGATTACACAGGCAAACACACATTTTGCTTCCTTAAACATTACACCAATTCCTGGGTACATTTGTGGTGCCGATTCAAAAAATGGCATCTGTTTTGCCCTATCACGTCTAGTTTTGGAGATATAGTGAATTTCACTCTTTAGTGAATGGTTCAAGTAGCTTCCTCATGAGAAAGCCTACACCATGGCTTCCTCATGAGTAAGCTGCTTGAACCATACACTAATGAATGAATGTAGTCTTGAGCATAAAATGCAAACACCATTCATACATATTTGAAATGTTTTTCATCAGAAATTAATGATTTCAGTAGATAATTCATAATAATTAGGGGAAAAAATGTCCTGATCTATGAGTAGTGAGTTCTTCCAAAGTGGTTTGCTGGGAAGCAATAAACTTGAGCTTAATGTCACGTGCTTTGCGTATGCACCTCTTGCACCTCATAAATTAAGGCAGTAATGGGCTTTGTGCTGGAAACTGAAAATAAAAAGTCCTTCAAAATTCTTGGCTCACTGCTCTAAGGTACATTCTCATTATAAGAAGTAACTAAAATTTTGTGGCTTCATAACTCCTGTGCAGGAGAAAACAGAGACTAGTGAATTGTAACAAGCCCTTTTATGCTGTAGTAAAAGTGGGTCAAACTGCAACCATAAAACAGAAGACAAAAGGTGTCATTTCAGTAGGTAAAATGCAAAGGAAATTTAAAAGGTTACAATTGCATTTATCATGCCCAAGGAAAAATATTGCAGTTTCTTTTATAAAGTAATTGACTGTGGCTGCAATCCTAACCACACTTTCCTGAGAGTAAGCCCCATTGAACAAAATAGGACTTACTTCTGAGTAGACCTGGCTAGGATGTGCTCTGTCTTCTTTAATTTCTTTTTTCATATTCCAACACTGCTTTAGTGCCAGAAGATTGGAGGATAGCAAATTTCACGCCTATTTTTAAAAAGGGAAAGAGGGGGGACCCGGGAAACTATAGGCCGGTCAGCCTAACATCCATACCGGGTAAGATGGTGGAATGCCTCATCAAAGATAGGATCTTAAAACACATAGACGAACAGGCCTTGCTGAGGGAGAGTCAGCATGGCTTCTGTAAGGGTAAGTCTTGCCTCACGAACCTTATAGAATTCTTTGAAAAGGTCAACAGGCATGTGGATGCGGGAGAACCCGTGGACATTATATATCTGGACTTTCAGAAGGCGTTTGACACGGTCCCTCACCAAAGGCTACTGAAAAAACTCCACAGTCAGGGAATTAGAGGACAGGTCCTCTCGTGGATTGAGAACTGGTTGGAGGCCAGGAAGCAGAGAGTGGGTGTCAATGGGCAATTTTCACAATGGAGAGAGGTGAAAAGCGGTGTGCCCCAAGGATCTGTCCTGGGACTGGTGCTTTTCAACCTCTTCATAAATGACCTGGAGACAGGGTTGAGCAGTGAAGTGGCTAAGTTTGCAGACGACACCAAACTTTTCCGAGTGGTAAAGACCAGAAGTGATTGTGAGGAGCTCCAGAAGGATCTCTCCAGACTGGCAGAATGGGCAGCAAAATGGCAGATGCGCTTCAATGTCAGTAAGTGTAAAGTCATGCACATTGGGGCAAAAAATCAAAACTTCACATATAGGCTAATGGGTTCTGAGCTGTCTGTGACAGATCAGGAGAGAGATCTTGGGGTGGTGGTGGACAGGTCGCTGAAAGTGTCGACCCAATGTGTGGCAACAGTGAAGAAGGCCAATTCTATGCTTGGGATCATTAGGAAGGGTATTGAGAACAAAACGGTTAGTATTATAATGCCGTTGTACAAATCGATGGTAAGGCCACACCTGGAGTATTGTGTCCAGTTCTGGTCGCCGCATCTCAAAAAAGACATAGTGGAAATGGAAAAGGTGCAAAAGAGAGCGACTAAGATGATTACGGGGCTGGGGCACCTTCCTTATGAGGAAAGGCTACGGCGTTTGGGCCTCTTCAGCCTAGAAAAGAGACGCTTGAGGGGGGACATGATTGAGACATACAAAATTATGCAGGGGATGGACAGAGTGGATAGGGAGATGCTCTTTACACTCTCACATAATACCAGAACCAGGGGACATCCACTAAAATTGAGTGTTGGGCGGGTTAGGACAGACAAAAGAAAATATTTCTTTACTCAGCGCGTGGTCGGTCTGTGGAACTCCTTGCCACAGGATGTGGTGCTGGCGTCTAGCCTAGACGCCTTTAAAAGGGGATTGGACGAGTTTCTGGAGGAAAAATCCATTATGGGGTACAAGCCATGATGTGTATGCACAACCTCCTGATTTTAGGAATGGGTTAAGTCAGAATGCCAGATGTAGGGGAGAGCACCAGGATGAGGTCTCTTGTTATCTGGTGTGCTCCCTGGGGCATTTGGTGGGCCGCTGTGAGATACAGGAAGCTGGACTAGATGGGCCTATGGCCTGATCCAGTGGGGCTGTTCTTATGTTCTTATGTTATGTTTAGTTCAGTGATTCTCAACCACTGGTGGTACTTGAGGTGGTGTCCGGTGGTACTTGTAGGACCCTCAGACCCCTACTGTTTGGCAGGTACACCAGCAACACAATACGACAAGCAGCTGTAGGAGGCTTGGTTTGGCGGGCAGAGCTCCAGTGTGCATTTTTGCATGCTTGAAAAAGCCCTCCCATCCATCCACCCTGAGCCTCTTACCAGTGTTTGTTAAATCATGCCTAGCCTCCCAGTCTGGAAGTTATAGGCAATGACATCATCACTCATAACTTCCAGTGGCACTTCCTATAGGTAGACCATGTGAAGTAGTACGGTGGGGGGGGGGCGGTGCAAACATTGAGAAACACTGCTTTAGGCCATTTCAGATGTTGAAGAAAGCAGCACTTATATACTCTTGTTAGATCCAGAGCCCAAAGTACTATATTCCTTCCCTGTGTAATGGAGATTAGGAGTAATTTTGTTACCAAGGCTGGGGTGGGAAGGAAAGGAGAAGTGTCAGTCACTTTGTTTTAAAAGAAGAGATGCATGATACCACTGTAGGAAGGGATGTGCACAGCTCACAGTTGTTTAAAAATTAAGCAGAAAATGCCCAAAACGCTGGAGAGGTGTCTTTAAAGAATGCTTGTACAAGCACTTTCCATACAGCACTTGCAATTGCAATGGAAGTGCTACCAGAGGGAGCAGTCAGTGACATTTTCCCAGCAACAAAAAAATATAATAGCATAAGTGCTTGAAAAACATGATTATCCAGAACAGAAACACTTCTAGGTTTTCCACAACCAACGAAGAATAGCTACAAATTTGACAGCCTGGAAAAGCCTCTGTGGGGTTCAGTTGTTCGTCTGTTTTTAACTAGCTTATGTGGTGGAACATATTTGGGTAGTCCTTTGGATTTTTCACAGACATCATCACCTTTCATATACATTTCAGTTGCATCACTTCTTTTTGAGGTCTGCAGAGGAATCATTTGTTTGTCAAACTCGACTGTGTCTTCTTGTTTATCTTATTCTATGTTTATGGAATATTTGTTTTTGGGAACTTAAGAAAAACTTATATGAAAGAGAGTGAATGAATGAATGAAATTGAATGAATTACTGAAAACATTATTTGGTAGCAGAATTTGCTGTGCCAAATTTTGTGCCCCAATCATTGTTATATGCGAAGTGTTACGAAACATGGGGCACAATCCTAACCAGATCTACTCAGAAGTAAGTCCTATTTTGTTCAGTGGGGCTTACTCTCAGGAAAGTGTGGTTAGGATTGCAGCCATGGTGTCACATTACACTCCTGCTGTCCTGATCAATTGTGTTTCTGCCACAGGCAGCATCCCTTGATCTTAAGTTTCATCCCTGTTCTTAACTGTGCCAGCCTATGCGTTGGCAGAGTGGTTGCTGTACCCCAGTTTAGACATTTATATTGTTTCCCACATGTAATTAATGAGCAAGTCAATCATTCTTTATGTATTTGAATGGTTTTCAGTGTATCTTGTTGATTATTGTTCTTAGGCTGTAGAGACTTTAAAGATGTTTGAAAAAAAGGACAGCAGAGTTAAAAGTGCAGCTGCAACAAACCTTTCATTTCTTTATTTCTTGGTAAGTTACTTTTGTGGAGTATTTTTTAATTCATCTAAGGCAGGGGTGTCCAAATATTTTGTCAGGAGAGCCATATCATCTCTCTGACACTGTGTCAAGGGCCGGCAAAGAAAGAATTAATTTACCATTTAAAGTTTGAATAATTTTACATAAATGAATATATTAGAGGTGGAACTTATATGAATGAATGAAGGTCTTGGAATAGCTCAAGGCCTATAAAAGGCCTTGCACAAAGCAAGATCAGCCTTTCCTTCACTACCACTGCTGCATCAAATATGAAACAGCAAGTCGTGGAGGGAGCCCTCATCCCACAGCTCAGATGAGAGGTTGAACAGTTGTCCTGAGAGCAGTTGCGTCAGGCTAGCACAGGCTCCAGCAAGTCTCAGGAGGGCCATTGGAGACTGGGGGCTCCCAGAGGGCCTGATTGGCCCCCAGGCTGGGGTTTGGGCACCCCTGATCTAAGGGTATGGGCTAGTGGGGGATAGAATTCACCCTTACATTTAGTAAAAAGGTAGCTGTGAAGAGAATGGAGAGGGGGTGATCTGGGGGCTGGATTGTGGGGAGATCTGGTGATGGAAAGGAAAAATGTGCATGGCACAGTTTGCAAGTCACAGGGGGGACAGCACCAGACTTTCATAGACAGCAGAGGGACTTGGACCAGATCAGGTTGAGGATGCATAAAGCACCATGCCCTTGTGTCTAAGTGTAGCTGAAGCAGTGGGTTGTTATCCTGAAAAATGACTTTGGATATAAAAAGTAAATTATTCAGAATATTAATGGACTGTGAACATGCTGTCAATAGTGGGTAGTTTGCTGTGTATCACAAAATAATCTGCAACAGAAGTTATTCCGAAGCAAGCATAATCTACTATTTGTGTTATGTGTTTAATTCAGGAAAATGAATTTACACAGGCAAACAACTATGCAGATTTAGCAGTAAATTCTGATAGATACAACCCATCTGCTCTCACAAATAAAGGAAACACTCTTTTTGCTAACGGAGAGTATGAGAAGGCAGCGGAGTTCTATAAGGAATCTCTAAGGAATGATTCTTCATGCACTGAAGCACTTTATAATATTGGTAGGTTGATATTTGGCTGAAGATAAAGTTTGTACATGGCATTCTGGTTATACTTGTCCTTCTCAGTAGCAGAGACAGTACATTACACACTTCTGATTAAAGCTGTAGTAAATAAGGAGTAATACTGTAGTATAAACATAATTGTTTTGTTGCTGTCCAGTGCTGCATGTTCATCACAGTGCCAAGACAAAACTCTTGTCTAAACAGGAGGTTTCTGTGGGTATTTTGGTGGAGATTGCCCGGCACTACACTTGTATCTTTTTTTGTGCTTTTTAAAGATGCCCCCTCTGTTAAAGGGGGAGCTCTCTGCCTTTTGGAACACCATATCCAAATCAGATTGCTACACGTGACGAATATTTAAAGAAAAAGTTATTTGCAAACTAGGAGTGGGTCATGCATCTTGTACCCAACATATTGGCACAAGTGAAATTTGTTCATGTAAAGGCAAGAACTTAAGTAGTTGATCAGCCGCTACAATCCATATTCATCGTCCTCAGAATGTATCTTCAGGCTTAGCACTCCACCACAGGAGCATCTTGGAAATGATCCTCATAGAGTGGAAAAAATACTTGCATGATTAGAAACAAAGCATTGTAAGAGGGCTTTCAGGAAATCCTCAAATTTCAGGCTTAATTCAGTAGTTCTCAAACTTTTTAGCAGCAGGACCCACCTGAAAAAAAGAAGTTTCACTTTACTAGCCACTCAAGCCTCTATGGCACTGGTTCTGAAAACTCTCTGGGAGTTTGAGGACCGGGATAAGTCTTTGCGGGGTCGGGCTGGAAAGCAGTAATGTGATCCCCAGGATCATGGCACTGTGGGGGACATAGGGTTTTTTAAAAATGTACCTGAGTTCCTTCCAGCACTGGAGCTCCGCAGAGACCTGCAACACAGCTTCTAAACATTGGAAAAACACGATTGTGACTCACTTCTGGGTTACAATCGCAAAACCAGAAGTGGGTTACAATTGTGTTTTCCCAGTGTTTAAGGCACAGGGAGCCCTGTAGAGGGCTTAGCGGGGCTTCCCACACCTTCCAGACACTGGCAGGGACTCAGGTACATTAGAAAAAGCCCCTATGGTCCTGCAGTGGCCCTGCACCTTAAGGGGGCAGCAGTAGTAGTTCTTAGTGGGTCACAACCTACAAGTTTGCGAACCACTGCTCTATGGCTATGATGATGATTGGGCAGCAGTGCTCCCCCCAAATTCTAGATGGTTTAAACCCTGATGCACATAGCCTAATATGCCTTGTCAGTTTCACGACCCACCAAAAATAGAAAGTACAGGGACCTTGGTATCCACTGATTTGGTATCCACTGATTTGACTCACCACTGATACCAAGGTCTACTTTAAAGTGTCTTGTAACAAGGAAAAAAGCACAAAAAACCATTTTCCTACCTTTGCGTTGTTAAATAATTATAATTTCATTCTATTAGATTTCATTATTCACCCCATCTAATGGCTGAATTTAGTATAGTACAGTGATTTTCAACAAGTGTGCTGTGGCACACTGGTATGTTGTGAATGGTCTGCAGGTGTGCCTCAAAAGTTGACCCTCCCCCTGTCATTTATTGGTAGTGCCACTGGGAGATATGAGCCCCCACCACCAGCATCACAGTGTGTCTTGTCCATTGCCAAAAAAGTGATGGTGTGTCTTGACAATTTTTGGGCCATTTCAGTGTGCCATGAGATGAAAAAGGTTGAAAATCTCTGGTATAGTGTATATATCAATGCATTATGGGGAAACAACAGAGGAGCAAGAAACCTGGAAATGGGTCTTTAAAGCTATTTTTCCACTGATTTGGTATTCACTGATTTTTTTTTATCCGCTGGGGGTTTCGGAACTGAACCCCCGTGGATAATGAGGCATGACCTGCAGAATGAAAAGTAGTGCCCAGATCTCCTTGAAAGATGGAAAGCTGGAAGAAACATGAAGAATAAAAAAATGTTCAGTAGCAATCAACAGAAGTTTGGGCTGTGCCTAAATCTGAGTGGTACAGCTACTACTTTGTGGTGCTTAAGACTTATAATTTCACCACACTCAATCAGTTAGTTACAATGTATTTAGTATAGAATGAATGAACTAGTCAAACCACAATTCCTCTTTTCTAAACAAATTTATTCTTACATTTCTTCTTCTCTGCTCTGTAATTCACTAATGATGCCAAATATTTCTGACCTTTTGTTTTCAGGTTTAGCATACAAAAAATTGAACAGGTTAGATGAGGCGTTGGATTCTTTTCTGAAGCTTCATGCCATCCTTAGAAACAGTGCCCAGGTTCTCTTCCAAATAGCAAACATGTATCTTTAAAAAAAATGTAAAGTCGCTATGTATCAGATCATATGTATATTGTAGATTCCCCCAAAGAGATAGCATTTGGTGGCAGCAGTGGCCCCTTGTGTTCACAGGTCTAGGAAGGTACAGGGTTAACACCAGAACTTTTGCTTGCATGTGTGGAATGTGTCCTTTACAGCTGTAACCTAGTAAGAATAATGAGGACTTTGGAGGCAAAGGTGAAAGAATTATTGCCAGAAGGTGTGGAGATTGGGGGGGGAGGGAGGAGCATGGGGGGGGCTGCCACAATGCAGGCACCGGAGATTGCTGGAGATTGTTGTGTGGCTGCTGAGCTGCAAGACATGAAGAACCTGCTGACTGGAACAGTGGAGGGGAAGGAGGACTCCTGCAGTTTGAACAGACAAGCTACCTGCCAGTTGCCTTCACAGAGGTGGTGGGGTTCACCAGGGCTTTGCACATAGTTAAGACTGGCTATTTTGGGGATAAGAGAAGCTAATTAGCTGAAAGTGGGTATAAGGTTTCCAAGTTTGGAAAGAGAATTTAACAGGACAACTTCATGTTTATATAAACCTTGCATTTGAATCCCCATAATGCTCCAAGAAAGTCATGATGAGAAGTTCCTTAACTGAAAATACTTCAGATATGAACTAATGGAGGATCCTAATCAAGCCATTGAATGGCTTATGCAACTCATCAGCATTGTCCCAACTGATTCCCATGCATTAGCAAAGCTTGGAGAACTCTATGATAGTGAAGGGGATAAGTCCCAAGCATTTCAATATTACTATGAGGTATGTGGTTTTAAAATTAGAATTCTGTGTGCATGTTTTAATGTTAGACCCATAAAGGGTATGGAATGGCTCTTTGAAAATGCCAAGAACAACTCTGCTGGAACAGGCTGAAGACCTATCTGCTCCAGCATCCTGTTTCCCACCCCAAAGCACCCCCTCCTTGCCACCCTTGCACCATACCCATGCACCACTTGAGGCAAGCCTAACTGCTTTGTCCAGCATGGTTCCTGAATTCAGTGCTGGCAGGCAAGTGCAAACCTTTGTATTGGCACTGCTGGCTCACAAGTAGTCGCAAATGTGCTTTATGGCATGTTTGCATCACTCTGAACCGGTGCAGGGACAGTGGCCTCTGGTACAGCAGCCACAGAGAGGGCATCTATATATTATTATTAATACCACTTAGAAAATTGTACTCTGTTATTATTATTATTATTTATTATTTTATTAATTTGTACCCCACCTTTTTGCCCAACAGGCACACAAGGCGGCTAACAAACAATTTAAAAATACAACATGAAAAACAGTTAAAAACAGTTTACAATGATTAAAAAGCTAAAAACAAAACAAACCCCGTGGATTTTCATATAAAAAGCAAGAACGCCAGCCTGCCTGTCAACAATTAAAAGCTTTTTGAAATAAAAAGGTTTTCAGTCCACGCCAAAACGTTAGCAACGAGGGAGCAGTTCTCAGTTCTAAGGGGAGGGTATTCCACAGTTCGGGGGCCACCACCGAGAAAGCCCTCTTCCTGGCCGCCACCCCTCTCACATCTCTTAGTGGCGGCACAGTCAAAAGGGCCCCCCAGAAGATCTAAGAGCACGGGCCGGATTGTAAGGAAGGAGGCGGTCCCTCAAATACCCCGGACCCGAGCCGTAAAGGGCTAAAAAAAATTTGTTAGAACAAATGAATTGTCAAAGAAAATGAAGGGGGTTTTTTTGCATTATTTTAGCTTCACAAACACGTAAAATAGAACATTTGAAAAATAGGGCCAGCATCTTAGCAAAATGCAAGGTTTCTGTTAATTGTGAAAACTGCCACATTCTCTTTAGAGATTTGTTAGTGTTTATATAGCACACCACTCTCATTCATGTTGTGCATATAGTTAGCATCTGGAGAATTACACATGCAAGTGAGTTAGATATTTCAGGGGCATATCGCTAATCACTAATGTTGCGTTGCTTTCACCTTTATTTTTTCAGTCCTATCGGTATTTCCCTTCAAACATTGAGGTCATTGAATGGCTTGGAGCCTATTACATTGACACTCAGTTTTGTGAAAAAGCCATTCACTACTTCGAAAGAGCAGCGCTCATTCAGTAAGTACCACTTGTTATTGTGTGTTTAGTTAAGTATCATTGGTAAGGAGACTTTCTGCAGCCCAGCTATGTTGGTATACATTTATGTTGTGAATGACTTGAAGAGTAACCATGGGTACTTTTTCCTGAATTATTTGCACCTTTGATATGTTTTTGGCTTTCAAAGTAGGCATGCTGAGGCTTCAGCAAAAATACAGCTTTGATCTGTTGCATCTGCTTAGGTGGTCTAGAAAATTACCTTTCATTTCAGCAAGGCAATACTCTTGAATAAACCCAGGATACATGATAATATTTGATTTACAACTATGCTTTGATCTATTTCTCCTTGTAAGACCTTCTGGAGGCCAAAAACTGGAGCAGTGGCACCAAAATGGCTAGCATTGTAACCCATGGGCATCACGGCAGCCGCTGGAGGTCTCCTTGGGGGAAGGGGACAGTCTTCCCCTTCTCGTGAATAAGGGTGCAGGCTATTTTGCCAGTGCAGACTCAAGGAGCTCCTTGTTGGGCTTTTTAGCCTGACACAGAGCATAGAATCCGATGGAGGCCTCCACTGGTCCCACTCTTCTCCTGGGCCTGATCCTTCCCTCCCTCTGCCCCATTCCGCCCACTCCCTGCCTCTCCCCCCCCCGCCCTGAAAAGCCTTACATCCAGTCAGCACTGCAGGAGCGCTGGTCAGCTGTCCCTGCTGCACTTGATGCCGACTGGTTATGGGTCGGCACTTGCGTTGCCTATTCCTAGGGTGCCATAAATATGCTGTATGTCAGTGGTTCTCAAACATTTAGCACTGGGACCAACTTTTTAGAATGCGAATCTGTCAGGACCCACAGGAAGTGATGTCATGACCCGAAGTGACATCATCAAGCACAAAAAATTTTCATGACCCTAGGCTGCAATCCTACCCATACTTACCCAGGAGTAAATCCCATTGACTATCTTTGTTAAAAGAATATTTTCAGGACATTGAGGCACAACCAGGAGAAATTTACTACCTGAGCATGGCAAGGCCTGAAAGCCTGGGGCCTGTATCTAGATGGAAGCCCAAGGCTAAAGTAAGACAAGAGAAAAGTGTGCCATGTGACCCTGGACTGAACAATGGTGACTGGAGAAATGTGCTGAGTCACAGTGACTTTGCAGCCCCAATGCAAGTCAATGGGAAAGGGACTGGGGCAGCCTGGAAGGATGATGTAACCAAGTCACGAGAAGATGAGGTAATAGGAATGAGTGTCACCCGATTGGTCAGGGGAGGTATAAAAGGGAGGCTGCTAGAGCTTGCCCTCCTGGGTCATCAGGAGTTTGGAAGAGCGTGAATTTGTGTTGGAATATCGAGAGAACTGTGCTTGCTGTTTCGCTGCTGTGAGTCTGGCTGCTGCTTGTATCATATGTAAATACAGCTTGGTGGTGGACATCTGCCTGGCTCATGTTTTCATCTCATCGCTATCTTGGGTCGATTCAGGTGCTAGCATTTCACTGCACTACATTCTCTGCGGGCTCTGCTCGTCGCATAGCCCAAACAATATACATAGCAGCTTATTAAAAGTACAGGTCTGTAACACTTCCCCAAATGCAGTCACACACCATGCTAGCATCAAGTCTAATATATTAAACGTTAAATATTGAAATGAATGGGGACCCACCTGAAATTGGCTCATGACCCACCTAGTAGGTCCCAACCCACAGTTTGAGAAACACTACTGTATGTCATGATTATGACACACAAGGCTTGCAGTACACTTGTACCGCTGGCACTGAAGAACTCAAGACTGGGCTCTATGTTCCATTTAGATCAGTGGGACGTACTCTCAGATAAGTGTGTGTAGGATTGCAGGCCAATTGTAGCATAAACGTTATGAAAGGTTATGCTAGAATAAATGTGTTCACTTTTAAGATGCCACAAAGCTCTGGTACAGAGTAAGGGCGCAATCCTAGCCCCTTATGTCAGTGCTTTCCAGCACTGGCATAGCAGTGCCAATGGGACATGTGCTTCATCCTGCAGTTGGGTGTCACTCATGGAGGCCTCCTCAAAGTAAGGGAATGTTTGTTGCCTTACCTCAAAGCTGCATTGCCCTTTCGTCAGTGCTGGAAAGCACTGACATAAGGGGTCAGGATTGTGCCCTAACACTAATACTACTCCGAATGTTGTTTCCAAATAAATAGGTTGGCCAGGATATTATACTATCTGCACCCTTTTATTTTAATAACTAAAATAGTTGTTTTAAAATTACTGAATAAAACAGTAGATCATGATTTTAAAGAAATCCATTGTGCTCCCCATCATACTTGGATATATTTATTTGCACTTACTACTTTCTGTATGCATTGCATTGTACCTTAAGCATTGTTTTTACGCTCCTAATATATCTGTAATTGATTACATAAATCTTGAGGAATTCTGACCCTTGCCATAGGAAAAAGGAATGGGATTGAGCGTGAAAGTCTTGATGCCATGCCACATCTCATGAAGTGGTGATAGTAACTTGGCTGAGTCTGGCTGCAGCCATCAGTGCCATTTAACGTGTAATGTGATGCTTTAAAAATGAACAGTATCAACATAAAATTCATATGGAAGGTAACCTATAACACCTTGGATCGCGTTTTCTGTTTTCATTATTTCTTGGTAAATCTGGTAGTTTCTCACCTCCCTTATTTTTCAGGAAGTACCCAAATTCTTTACCTTCATTTATGCAAGGGGGGAAAGAAAAGATTTGTTCTTAAATGGATACAGACCAATAAAAATGTTTTTAAAACAATACCTTTAAGAGTGGCTTTGCTGACCACTTCAAAAGACCAAAATGCAGCCTGGTTATTGATTTGTTGATGTTGGCACCTTTTGCCCTTTGGAAAATACAGAAGACAAACCTGGGAATTTGAAAACATTGGACTTGATCCTGAAGGGTGTTTTTTTTTCC
Source organism: Tiliqua scincoides (assembly GCF_035046505.1). Taxonomy (NCBI): domain Eukaryota; kingdom Metazoa; phylum Chordata; class Lepidosauria; order Squamata; family Scincidae; genus Tiliqua; species Tiliqua scincoides. The sequence goes on from NC_089823.1 coordinate 22,656,224, forward strand.
TGGCACAGGCCCCAAGCATTTGAGAACCAAAGCTGCAACGAAACATGTAATCTTTTGTCTATTTGCATACCGATGTAGAAATTTTTAGAAAAGAAAGTTTCTCATTATAAGTAATAGAACATTTTTGAAAAAGATTAAATATATTTAAATCACTGCATATAAAATTCCACATTATTAATCTTGAATTAATAACTGCCATGTAAAAAGAGAAAATGCTACTTATATTCAACAAATAAACTATTTTCAAAAAATAAATTTTCATTTCTTTTTACCATCCCTTCATTCTGTTTTAGTCCTATGCAGTCATTTTATTTGGGGAGGGAGGGTATATCAGTAATGATCAATACATTTGAAATGTCTGTTTTAAGAAATAGTATTTTAGATTTTATTAATTTGAACAGGGGAACTGTGCGATACGCTTCTTCATTTGACAATGATTCTACCTAAGTTAAGCACTAAAAGCCCCTGGAGTAGTAATAGGAAACTGAGAGCCCAATCCTCAGCTCGGCGTTCTGGCTTCCCACTGGCGTACACTGTCACAAATGTGCTGTAAGGCAAGTTTGCGAGGCTTACTGCCGGGCCAGCACCGGTGCTAGCCCAGCGCTGGCTGGTGTTGGACTAGCGCCGGGTGGGCGCCTGTCCTCCACTGAGCCGCGGCACGGTAAACAGGGTGGGGAGGGGGGCAGGAGGAGGAGTTCCGGGGAGGAGGAGTTACGAGGAAGCGGGAAGGGGGGAGGGAGGCGTGCCATGGGAGAGAGGCGCTCCACTGGATCCTGCACTTTCGTGTGGGACTCGGTGCCCTACACGAATGCCTTTACCCTACCACCGATCTTTTGTTCGGCAGTAACTTGAGTAACCCCATTGCGGGGCTACTTCCCTTACTCGGCAGAAGGGGACGAAAGTCCCCTTCTCCTGAGGTGTTGCCCACGGTAGCCCAAGGTGCACAGGATCCGGTGGCAGCCGTTTTCGGTGCCACCAAAGCTGCGCACCCTGGGCAGCTCAGGATTGGGCTGCCCAGCATGTGCTTAATTCTCTCCAGACTTTAAGTGCTTAAATACAGCAGGACCATGCCTTGTAGACCATGCTAGCACTGCTGCTACATAATCTTGCAAGCTGTCCAGTCAAATTAAAAACTTGCCTAGAAATTTAATGCCATCAGTAGGCTAGCTGGGGGTGGGGGACTTTAAGTACTGCAGGTGCTGCAACAGGCCGTATACGTGGTCCCTCCCACTCTCTATCGGAGCCATTCTGGGCAGACACGGCAACATGCCGGCAACTGGTGTCTCCTGTCCTGTGAATGACTTCGATGGTGAGTGGTAGGGGCCACTTACACAGAACATGGCTGCGCCTGTACAACTTACCGTTTTCCTCCCTCTAGCTAAGCTATTGAATGCCACTGAACTACATATTTCACCTTCATATTAGTGATTTAAAAAAGAAAATCTGATTCATTTTGGGTGAAATCCTTAGTGGTTGATTTCCTTGATATTTTTTGATATTTACAGAACAATTTGCCTGTTCCATAACACTATCATGATATATTTCTCTGCAGACCAACACAGGTGAAGTGGCAATTGATGGTTGCTAGTTGCTACAGAAGAAGTGGTGAGTTGCTTTGCATGTGACTTTCTAGCTTTCATATTCACCTTTCTCTCAAAAATATTTTCTTTTAACACTTAGCATTTTTATTTGTCCCTAACAGTCAAAACAATTAGAGAATGTTGAGGTGTGTGGTTTTTTTACAGCCGATATTATGTATGTTTACTTAAAAGTATGTCTTCATTGATTTCAGTGTGATTTACTCCCAGATGACTGTATAGGATTGCAATCTTAATAGCTACCTTGTTTTATTATAAGTTTTTTATTTTGCTTTCAGGTTTTAAAAGGGGTTACAGTAATGATCAGACTGTTTGCTAATCAGTAGGTCTTATGTGTCCCACTCAAGAACCCAGAGATTGATATCTCCTCATTATCTACTACCTTATAAAAATGTGGGCACAATTCTAACCAACTTTCCAGTAAAGGCAATGCAGCTCCGAAGTAAGGGAGTAAACATTCCCTTACCTTGAGGAGGTCTCTGTGACTGTCACCCAACTGCAGCATATGCCCATTGGCACAGCTATGTGCAGGACAGTTAGTTAGGGTTAGGGCCTATGTTTCCCTGACAGAGGAAGAGCATTTCTAACATATGGGGAATGCCCTCACGCCACTGCAGTTAGGGTCATTAAATGGCAAGTTACAGCTTCTCCTTCTCTTGGGGCTGACCGTTACTCCGGTTTTGACCCTATGTACTGTAGGAAAGGTCATTGGCTGTTAATACTGCCAAAAATTCATAGAATTCCTGCTTATAATTTACTGGTAATGTGCACAATTAAATAACAATGGAAAGAAGACAAGCTAGATTTCTATTCAGATTCCTCAATCTCTCAAAAGTTAAAGCCAATAAAAAAGCTAGAGGGTGCTTTAATTGGGCATGTCAGTTTCTAATGTGGTGTGTCTCTGTGTGATATTTTTAAATTTTGCAAACAGGTAACTATCAGAAAGCTCTTGATACGTACAAGGTGATTCATAGAAAGTTTCCAGAAAATGCTGAATGTAAGTGATTTCATAAGGTGAACAATATAAATACCTGCCTTACTTCTTAATCATCTGTGGCAAACCAGTGCCTGTTAAGTTGCTGCTTAAAATAAACTTATAGGCATTATCTTGGGCCCCATGTGTGCTTCCTGGTTTACTTCAGAGGGGGACTGTCCATGAGAGCATCCATTTGCGCACTTGGAGCTGTCACTTGCATGGAAGTGAATGTGAAAGACCTTGTGGGGAAGGGATCTTGATGCTGAACACTGGAGTTTCCAGAGCCACAAGAATCATTGGATCAGGGCCCATTTGCTTAGGATTGCACCTGTCACCCTCAGGAATATTCCATCTCCCATCTCTGAATTTTCAAGTTTCATTAAATAAAGCAAAGAAAGTAGGTACATAGCCTTTTTCCTTTAAGTGACATAAGAAAAATTTGCTGGGTAGCTGTTCAGTTGCTCAGTAGGAAGTGAGTTGCCTGTCATCTTTCTGTGTTTGGCCAATAGTAGAAGTGGACTGGAATAATTCACAAGTCCTTGTCATTTAAAAAAAAAAAATGTGACAAATTATATAATTTAAATAACTTGAAGCATATTAGACTTCTTTATGTTTAGGGTTTTCCCCCCATTTCCTTATTAATGCCTTCTTCCACTGCATAGTGGCATTGCTGGAGTGTCCCACCAGGGGCAGCTACACCCCCCAGCCACATGACACCCCTTTACTATTGCAATGCAGCAGCGGTCCTGGGTCCGTCACCAACTGGCACACAGGTGTGACTGCACATCCTGTTGAGCGAAGTTCAGCGATGACACAATGAGTCATCGTACCACCAATGAATTATTTCTGGAGGACACCATTTGCAGCTGTTTGGAGCTATGATTGGGCGGGAAGGCCCATCCGCCACCAAAATGGCTCAGAGCACCTCTTGCTGGAGCTCGGGGGGCGCACAGGGCACCTGGGGCAGTCTGCCTCCTGCCCCCCATTATCAACACCACTACCACTACACCCCATGGCCTCTCCTTTTATTATTGTATTACTATCCTGCAGCTAGGAAACTATTTTTATAAAATCCAACATAGCTTTTTTCTCATATTTTTTTTCTGCAGCTTTATTACTAGACACTGGAGCAAAAAACAAGCTTTTTTATTACGTCTTTGTGATGCCTAAACTGTATTGCGACTGTAAAGACGGTCACAGTTCAATGCAGAATTAAACACACTTAAGTCAGTGAAAAAACTGGGCCATTTGTTTCAGCCATTGTTGCTAGGCAGTGTGCTTTGCTAATTTTTTTCACCTGCTTTGAAGTCTATTAATGGTCATTAATATAACTATTGTTCTGCTAGGTCTACGCTTCTTGGTTCGACTCTGTACAGACATGGGGCTGAAGGAAATCCAAGAGTATGCCACAAAGCTTAAGAGAGTGGAAAAACTAAAAGAAATACGGGAGCAGGTATGTTGATTTCTTTTTAAGAAAATCTGTGTTACTTCACAGCCTCATCTGAAGTGACTGTTTTTAATTAGTGTTCTTGATTTAACCTATAGAACAGAGGTCTTGACAGCTTTTATTGGGTTTCATGGACAGCCTGATACTGTGATCCTACAGAAATTTCCACTGTTATGAAGCTGCTCATACTGGCTTGGCTTGGCTTAGCAGAAATATAACAGTGATAAAAGAAAAATTAAAACTAACTGTGACTACTCTCATAACTCCTCCCCCACCAGTCACAGAACCAACTTTTGCAAACTTCCTTAGCAGCATCATACAAAGGACCAATCAACATGCAACAATTTCATGGCTATAGCTGCAATGCTATACATACTTACTTGGGAGTAAGTGCCATTAACCGCAGATATGTTGAATGTTAACATAGGTGCAATTGATGAGATTCTGGGTGTGAAAAATGGGTTTTAATGCAAAAATATTCCAATCAGTCATGACATGCAAAACCACTTCGCTGGCAAAATTTGTGATTTTAGAATTTATGTAGCTTGAAATACATGTATAAGCTAATTATCCACAGATTTTTTTCACCCAGTTTTATCTCATTGTGATGAGAAGCGCCCTTTAAATCCCTTGAAAAAAGATGTTTAACCTCATTAATGAGTGAGAGGGCAGCTGGTAGACAATCCATCAATCATTCTCTCTATAGGCAGTTAGAACAGCTTCACTTGCAGGCAAGTGAATCGCTGAGCAATAAGACATTGTTTTTTAAATGATTTGCTTTAATGCGATTTTTAAATGAATTTGCTTTAATGTGATTTTTCGTTCTGGGAACAGAACCCTCATGAATAACAAGACTCAACCTGTATACAGTATCTTTTATGGCCTTCCTCTTTCTTAAAAACTTCATTTTCCAAAAAAGTGTTAAGGTATTTAACAAGTTTTATTTTGAAATGTAGACGTTACAACAAATTAATTAAATCTTTTTAGCCGTGAGCCAAGAATATTAGAAACATAAAACTGGAGGATGGCCATTTCTTTTCAGGCATTCTGTTTGACTGTTTGCAATAATAAAACATTTTTGGATTTACAAGATTTTAGTACAAGAAGTTTCTTAGGAACTCACTTTAGGAATACCTTTAGTGTTTTTTCAGCTGCAGCCTTCCAACTTTACTGTAATGTGTTTTTATGCATCTGTCTTGTTTGAACTCAATCTAAAAGAATATAGATTTTATTGAAACTCTTTTGCTGAGCCTTCCAAGTCTATGTCAGCATTGTGTGAGTCTAGATCAGCCATTTTACACCATTGTGGCATGGCACACTGGTGTGCCACGAATGGTCTGCAGGTGTGCCACGACAGTTTGGGGGAGGGTCATTTGTTAGTAGAGCCAATGGGCATTTGAGCCCCGCACCACCAACATGGTGTGCCTTGATAATTGTCAAAAAACCGATGGTGTGCCTTGACAATTTTAGGACCTTGTCATTGTGCCGTGAGACAAAAAAACGTTGAAAATTACTGGTCTAGATTTTTATGATGTGCAACTTTTTACACCATATTATTAATTATGCCATACGGTAACAACATGCAAAATCTAATGTGCACGTGCCCACCTACTCTCTGCTGCCCAGGGTAGTTTGTGGTGGGGAGGAGCAGACCGAAATAGTCCCCTGTCCCTTTCACTTACTTGCAACTTTAGTTGCCCTGGGCCCAGTCTAGTTGCAAGCAGTCTGGACCCGGGCACCTGAAACTGAAGGTAAACAAAACAAGCAGGGTGTACTGGTCTTCACTTCTCAATTTCCTGCCAATGTGGCTGCTTTCTTAAGCAGATGGAAAGATGCAGAGGCAGAAGTGGCCATGGAGGATTCTACCTGGAGGAAGAACGGGGCTGCGTTTTCCCAGATTTTCTTAAGAACATAAGAACAGCCCCACTGGATCAGGCCGTAGGCCCATCTAGTCCAGCTTCCTGTATCTCACAGCGGCCCACCAAGTGCCCCAGGGAGCACACCAGATAACAAGAGACCTCATCCTGGTGCCCTCCCTTGCATCTGGCATTCTGACATAATCCTGCTTGTTTTGAGAAAGCAGAAAAGGAATCAGGGCATGGATGGAAATGTCTTCAGTTTTGGTGGGCCACCAATGGGAAGATGCTGAGTTGGGGGTACCATTCGTCTTTTTGTGACTGAGCGTTCAGCTGTGTCATGAGTGGACTGGCCTTGGTTCATACATTTATAACTCTGCCCTAATTCCTATCAATGCCAACGAAACTTGCAAGTGATAGCAAGCTCCAGGCATTTTCACAAATAGCAAGAAAGACTTTTACTTGCAAGGGACAAAAACAGAGTGTGTTCAAATCATTGTTCAGCCACTGGGTAGCTTCATTATCCAACAGAACTGGGAGGTGTATTTTATACACTGACAAGAGCTATAGAAATTGATGTTAATAGCATAATAGTTAATACCCTTGCTCTGGTTGCGTCCAAAGCTGTTCTGTACCTCAGAAAGGCCGAGGCCACTTTGCATGGCCTTTCTGAGGCTCCGAACAGACCCCGAAGTGGTTTTCAGATAACCTCTGGCAAAACCGGAAGTCATCTGAAAACTGCTCCGGGGGCCATTCTGAGCCTTGGAGAGGCCGCAGAAGGTAGCATGCAGCCCCTCCTAGGCTCAGAAAACCTCCCAGACATGACCGGACCAAGGTTCTGATTGCATCTGTGGGTGGGTGGAGCGATCCAGGGGTTTGGCATTCGCGGAGGGGCAAATCTATGAATGAAGAGGCCCCACCTGTAATATAATAGTACAGGTTCAGCCTTGTTATACACGGATTTGACTCAACCCGAATGGCCCCTGCAAATGAGAAGGAATGTGCTGATCCCTGGAGAAGGGGAAAAATGCATCCCTTTAAAATCACAGTTTAAAAAACTGCTGTTTACTGTTGCAGAGAAACAGTCATATAAGTGAAAATAACCTAAGTATCCACAGATTTTTCTATCTCAAAGCTGATTGGAAGGGCCCTTTAAATTAAAGGAAAACAGCCCTTTAATAATGCCAGAGAGGGCAGCTGGCTGACAATCCATCAATCATTCTCTCTGCAGACTTTGCTCCTCCCTTCCCCCTGAGCACATGAACGAAGGCTAAATGGCAGCCATTATCACCTTCTCCGTTCTTTCCCCCTTGCTGGGGCTCCTGGTGAAGGGAGGGATTGCTGCCTCCTAGTGAAGCCTAAGTGCCTGGAGAGACACTGATTGCCTCTGTGCATTACAAAGGCCATCAAGGCTGTTTTTAAATTACCGGAACAAAGAGACTTTGTTTTTTAAATTGATTTGCTATAGTTCGTTTTTTTGCCATGAGTTCTTGGAACCCTCACGAATAATGAGACTCAACCTGTATTAATAGTATACTGTTGCTTAATTGCTTAATATTATCTGTATCTACTACTGCTGTGGCTTCAGGTTGCTTAGTACTACCTGTGTCTATTCCTATAGCATGCCTATACTATACAATAACTCTGCTACTGTTTCTATAGCGTGCCAAATCTGGCAGAGAAGGTAGTGCTCGTGCTCGCAGAGAAGGAAGTGCTGGTGGAGGTAAGTCCCGGTGAAATGATGACAAACTGAAGGCTTCTGGGAAAGTAAAGGCAAGTTTATCGCTATATACTCAGCCAGCCATCTCTGTCTGACCCATGGCCCAGGCCCTCAAATTATGCATACTCCTAGTAGGAACAAGTTGCAGCCTAGAGCTATATGGAGGAGAGGGATGGTTTACTGTGAGTATGGGAGGGATGCATGGGCCTCCAGCTATAAGCAATGGTCATTGCACTGTGTTGTGTATGTCTAAGGGCCAGCCAGAGCGGAGTGGGGTGAGAAGAGGGTTACATTGAACTCTGTATGGATCAATTTCCACACATCTAGCTGTGCCTGTATGGAGCCCTTTACTTTGTGTGCATTTCGTGGTACAGAATATCAAGCTGGAGGGAAAGGCAATTATTGCTCTTTGTCCATTATAGCATCTAGTTGTTGAGGTGTTTAATGTTATCAATGCTGTCATTATTGGAAATGAAGCTTTACAGTTGCCATTTTGTCAGTCAGCAAAATTTATATCAAATAGATTACAAGGTAGCTGAACTCTCATTAGAACTGTTAACCAAGATGCTGCTGTTTTGCTCCAACCCCCCTCCCCCCACGGCTACAGCAAACCACATGAAAAGCAAGCTCATGGGTAGCTGAAGCCCAAATAACACAAGATAAAATCTCATGAGAATTCTTAAGTTCGTGCTGAAGTAGTGCTATGAAAGCTTTCTGTAATGTGTCTTATTACAGCTGCAGTCAAGGTACACACAACATTTCGCTTTTAGAACTTTGAATTCCTGAGAAAGAGAACCCAGTTAATGCTTCCAAGAGTTTTGGAACTGGGGGAATGAATGGGGTACCTTGCAATCTGTGGGATGGTGATGGCCCAGAACAGATCTGCATAACACATGACCTACCAAAAGAAACACAAGCAACCATCAGCAATTAGGGCTCATCAGGTGCTTGACAATTCTCTGTCTTTACATTTGCAGTCCCAGGCAGGCAGCAAATACTAGGAGGTGTATCAGTTTCACAGAGAATCAGCATGTATGGCTGGTGGCTTGGTGGGCTGCAGGCTGTGCAGGTTTGTTCTAGCATTCAAAATTCTTATGCAAGGTGCCTTATATTTAAACCAGAGTTATATTACATTCCCACTCCCCGTAAGTTTTATGTAGCTCACTATTATAGCCACGGTAGGTGTGACATGAGCAGTCCAATCCACTGTTAACTCCCCACATGGTGAAGTAGCAGCACCAAATATTTTCCAGGAATGCCTATCTTCTGTAAAGGAAATTGGGTGCCAATGGAAAGTTCCCTTGTGTGGCAAACAGCAACTACAGGGGACTCCAGTCCAAATTTGGATGTAGTGGGGGCAGAGAGTTAAAACCCTCCTCCCCCACACGACTGACGCAGTCTGGATTGGGTCCCCCTGCAGCTGTTATTTTAAGAAAGAAATGTTCAACACATCAGAGCCAATTGCATACTTAATGTGATGTATAGTTTGGCCCTAAGAGTGCACATGGACACGTGGAACTAGTTGTGCACTTCTCTGGATCCAGGCCACAGAAACATTTGCAGAGAAACTGGAGCTGTTTCTAGGTGGCTGTATCATGCCAAGACTTAAATATGGACCCTTAGATAAGCAACATTTTGCTGTAGTCATCACACTGCTACATCAAAGCAAAGTGAAGCTGCTGCAGTCACTTTGGACTTGTACACCCACACACTCTCAGGTTTGTTTTTAATTTTGCTTTCCAAGGGCACATGCCATTATTGCTGTTAAACAGTACTAAGTGTTTCTGAAGTGCATGTGAAGGCATGCGGGTGAATGTTTCCAACTGTTCATATATATCCAGACTGCTGGTTAATTTATAACATTTTATGACATGAAAAACAATACTCAAGTAAACAAGCAAGGGGACTCTGCCATGGATCCAATCCAAACCATGGGTTGATTCAGATAGTATGGCTGTGTGGAGTGTTGGGAGAGTTAGGACAGACTAAAGAAAATATTTCTTTACCCAGTGTGTAGTTAGTCTGTGGAACTCGTTGCCACAGGATGTGGTGATGGCATCTGGCATAGATACCTTTAAAAGGGGATTGGACAAATTTCTGGAGGAAAAGTCCATCACAACTACAAGAGCAGCAGGTCTGGCTCAGTTGGTAGAGCTGCCGCCTTGTATGCCTGAAGGCGTTGCCAGTTGATGCCTGAGGTTGCCAGTTCAAAACAACCGGAAGTACCTGAGAACTGAGGACACGCTGATATACTGATGAACTGACCTTAGGTGGCAGAGAGGAGTTGCCGTCAAGTGGAGCGTGGGAGGCGAAGGACCAGAGAGAGGCCAGACTGGGAAGGAATCCAGTTCTGTGAAAGACTACACTAGAACTATCCAATTGTAAAAATCCCTACGGGGGTTTAGAACAGCCTGCCTATGTAAACCTCCTTGGATTAAAGTCTGAGGAGAAATCTGACAACCAAAGAAAGGCGGTATATAAATACCTGTATAAATACCTGTATATAACTACAAGCCATGATGGGTATGTACAACCGCCTGATTTTAGAAGTAGGCTACCTTAGAATTCCAGATGCAAGGGAGGGCACCAGGATTCAGGTCTCGTGTTGTCTTGTGTGCACCCTGAGGCACTTGGTGAGCCACTGTGAGATACAGGAAGCTGGACTAGATGGGCCTTTGGCCTGATCCAGCGGGGCTCTTATGTTCTTATGACATAACCTTTTCCCTCCATACATTTCTCATTATTAGTCTTTTAACTTTCTTTTTCATCCTCTAAGATGTTCTGTTTGTGATGCTGTCTTGTTTCTTTCAGTCTTTGTTTGTTTGTTTGTTTGTTTGTTTGTTTGTTTGCTGCTATGGGTTTATCTTTACCTTCTTTCCTTCATTCTGGCCTCCCATTCTCTAGCTGTCCATTCTTCTGAAAATGGGCCTAGTTTGGCCTTTGAAGCAGCAAGAGGTCAGTATAATCTCAGTGACTGTTAGAGAAATCTACTGTATTAAATTTAGAATGTAGGTGCTTTGATGTAGGTATCAGATCAGTACAGTGCTTATAGCAGAAAAAAGTGCAATGTATTTGCTCTGTCATACTTCCGTGGTCCACATGATATTTTAAGCATGATGTTTTCCCTCTTCTGCCAGATCCTGGTAGCTTCACCATTAAAGGGGAGCGACTGAGTGCCAAACTGAAGTCCTTGCCAGGGACAAATGAGCCTTATGAAAGCAGCTCTCATAAGGAAATAGGTCAGTGGTATGTTACTTTCTGGGTAGAATCAAGAAACAAGCACAAATTTAGGTGTCTCAAATCATTTGTGCAATTCAGGAAAACAAAATAACTACTATTCCAATAAAATTTCATAACTGAGAATCCAACGTTAGAAAACTACCTGCAGTACTTCCTTATTATCACCACAGACCTTACTTTATAAGCTTGAAATTGACATTTTTATGCCTTATAAGGCAGTGTTTCTCAAACTGTGGGTCAGGACCCACTAGGTGGGTCGTGAGCCAATTTCAGGTAGGTTCCCATTCCTTTCAGTGTTTTATTTTTAATATATTAGACTTGATGCTACCATGGTATGTAACTGCATTGAGAGAAATGTTACAGACCTATACTTTTAAAGAAGCTACTATGTATATTCTTTTAACAATGATACTCAATGGACTTACTCCTGGGTAAGTGTGAGTAGGACTGTATCCTACGATTGTTAAAATTTTCCTCCTTTATGATGTCACTTCTGGTCATGACATCACTTCTGTTGGGTCCTGACAGATTCTCATTCTAAAAAGTGGGTCACGCTAAATGCGTGAGAACCACTGTTATAAGGCATTCTGAGGCCTGGAAAAGCCCTCCATAAACCAGATTTTTTTGGTCAAAATGGCTATTCTGGGCAGACACATGCAACCTCTGCAGGGCTCAGAAAAGCTTCCAGAGCACAGCTCCCCTTGGCTATGGAGGCTTCAAACAGGTGAGGCCACTTAACGATGGCATCACTTGACAATGGCACTTGTTAAGCCACTTACTGACCGCAGTCACTTAACAATGGGATCAAAGATCATATCCCTGTTGTTAAGCGACACTCACCGGTCATGATTTTAATCGTTAATTGTTAGAGGGTGTAATTCTTAGAGGGAGCATTGCTGCACCTATTTGGAAGAAATCACTCTTATTCCCTTTCTTTCTTTTTAAAATTTAGATGCTTCTTATCTGGACCCCCTCGGACCTCAGATTGAGAGACCAAAAACTGCCGTAAAGAAAAGAATGGATGAAGATGAATTTGCTGATGAAGAACTCGGAGATGATTTGCTTCCAGAATAACCTGTAGTCTGCTTTAATCATTTTTAAACTTTTGAAAGAAAACTGTTTCCTTTGGGTTTTGATACAATATTTATGAAAATTCTTATATTTATTTGCATATTTAGTGTATATGAACTGTGGATTTTTTAGTAAACCATTTTTACAGCAATAGATTAAAATATTGTATATAGATTTTATTTGACAATTGGCACCAATCTCAATGTTCAGTTTATTTTACATTTTTGTGCACTGTTCTATGTCCCACGATTCTTAAAGCCCTAGGATGGAGCAAGATGTGACTAGTGGGAGGCTGAAACATTGGGTATCAGCAAAGATTCACAAATGTGTTCACCATGGCAAATATCCATTATATGTATGCAAGCCCAGCTCATCCAGAAGGCAACCTGGTCACCTCAGGCAGCAGATTGATGGGGTGTTGTTGTTTTTTTGCCCATCTCTGTCCACCTGCTTACCTCCACTGCTCCTTTTTCTATTCCCTGGATTGGAAAAGGAAGAGGAGGACCAAGGAGAAGAGAGTGTTGAGTTAGAGCTTTGGAGAGTGGTAGTGACACATCACTGGGTGGGGGAACTGGGAGGTAGCATTTGGCATGCTGCCTCAAGCATTGTGAGGTCTTGGGGTAGCTCTGTTTGTATGTGTGGTTGAAGGAGAATCACACGTATTTGTGCATATGCTTTATTTCCACTCACATGCTTGAAGTACTGCCACTGAAAAGCAGTTCTATGGCATGTTACTTAAAATAAGTACAGGAGGGCCCTGTATACGTGGATCCTGAATCCACGGTTTCACTTATCTGTGGATGCGGGGCGGGGGGAGCATGCACCCTCCAGAGGCTAGGGGAGCAGTGCTCATACAATGCTCATACAGTGAACCCTTGATATAATGGACTACTGGGTGGAAGGGGGTATCCATTAATGCCAAAAGTCCATTAAATCCAAAAGTATTTAAGTCCATAGAGATGTGCATGCGCAAAACATACATGACTAGTTTTTTAATGATGAAGAAAATATCTGTTGTTTACAAAGTTTTTAAATTAATGGTTCACTGTATTTTATTGCTGAGCCCATGAAAAAGAAGGCTTTTCTGGATATTTAGGTAAGAAGGTGGCACGAGCATCTATACTGAGCTTTATGGATATAGCGAACTTGGTGATGCAGATGAAGAAGTCTTAATGCAGTGAGGAGTGTAGAGTTATGAATGCTAAAGAATCATCTGGAAGCTGACGCCACTTGTCATGTTTATACGTATATTCTATCAAAAGTTATGACCAATTAACCAGAAAATGAAAACACAACTGCCTTGTGGAACAGAAAGTGATTTGCTTAACTCCAAACGGACCTATGAGACTGATTGTTCTGAGCGCCAATGAGATATTATGATACAGCATGAAACCAATAACTTTTTATTTACTTAATTAAATTTGATTTTGTCGTGCCGGGGGGGGGGGCTACAAAATCTTCTTTGACCCTAGGCAGCAGATATATGCCTTAGCTATGCCACTGACTGGGGGGATGCAGCAGAGCAAGTGGGTGGTGAGCTACTGGGGGGAGGAGGTGGGTTCCTCCCAATTTTCACTTTTTAAAAAACCCGGGTGTGATGTCACTTCCGGTTGTGACATCACTTCCACGGGCAACATTTTGAACTTGGCACCAGGCTACACGATCATTAGCTATGCCACTGCCATACGTGTTCTACTGTTGAACTCTGTTCCTTGCCCAGTTCATGTAAATAGGGAGAATAAGACCAGTTCAGATAAACTACCAAGCATTAGCAACCTCTCTGCTTCCTTGTTTCTGAAAACTCATCCTCCTTTTATAAACAGTTTCCTGGCAGAACAGTCAAAATTGTACAGCAGCTCCCTAATGAAAAACAAAGCTTGTAAAGGCAGCGTTGCTTGCTGGATAGATATGCTTTACTTCCCACTTTAAATTCTCATGAATTCATAACTCAAGGATTGATCAGAAGACTTAGAGAACAGAAGCTTCATTTCATAATTCTGCTTCTTTTGGTTTCCAAACTTGATGCATGAATAAAGCCTTAACTAGGGGGGAAAAACTCATTTAAACAAAAAGCAGGTATTTGGATTTTCTACCAAAGTGTATCTTTCAGACTTGCTGACTTTTATAAATAAATAGGACAGAAATGCAGAAAAGAAAACAAGGGGCCTCTACCAGCTGAAAGGGTTTTTGTTAACTTACAGGAGACGCAAACGCATAATTTATGATTCCCCAAAGATCTGTTGAGCTGGATCTGACTTTAACACATTTTTCTGCTACAGCTAAATGGCCACTCTAGTAAGCACAGAGAAAAAGATGCATCAGGGTTTCCATGCTTATGTCAAAGTCATGATTCAGCTAACTCAAAAAAGAGCGAAAAGGCCACCTTTCAAGTCTGTTATGACCTGCTATTCAAATCTGTCATTTTTGAAATTTGTGGAACACCAATTGCTTTAATACTAATTGCATGGGCAACAGTAATTACCTAGTTAAATCCCCCTTAGAATGATTCCAGTGATCTCACCGCAGATATTAAAATGAATGGTGTAAGAAATGCAAGCTGAGTGTTTAACTCTCTTCCCCTCCCAACCTATTCACTTTTTGCTAGATGGTTTACTAGAGGCACACAGTATGCTCATAGGTGTGAAGAGAACTATGAAACAACGATCATTTGAAAGGTATGGAAAATTATATCGGCAACTACGAACAGCAACTCACTTCATCTAGAAGGGTTAGAAAGGCACTTTGTAGTTGTAGTAATTACCCCTGCTAATTGGGTAAGAGGCACTTTTTCAAGTGGGTGCTCCTTTTTTTAGCAGGGGGAGAGTAACTGGCCCACCTCACCCCAGCACTGTCTGTTCTAGTGGCAGTCTGCTGGTACTCATTTGCATCTTTTTAGATTGTGAGCCGTTTTGGGACAGGGAGCCATTTAGTTATTTGATTTTTCTCTGTAAACTGCTTTGTGAACTTTTAGTTGAAAAGCGGTATATAAATACTGTTAATAATAATAATAATAATAATAATAATAATAATAATAATAATAATAGTTAGGCTGGCACAAATAAAGAGGTCCAATATGCAGTTGATCTGCATAACACACAACAGGCCCTCCCTGTGACCAATTGTCACAGGTGAGGCACAGTGAGAAGGCTCAAAAGTGAGGGCATTAGAATCATCTATCACAGTGTTTCTCAAATGTTGGGTCGGGATCCACTAGGTGGGTCACGAGCCAATTTCAGGTGGGTCCCCATTCATTTCAATATTTTATAATATACTCGTAGATATTCCAGTGCAGTTTGTTGCATTGCATACTGCCTTAAATTACCTTTCCAATGATTTGTAACATGATGGTATTATTCATACATACCATGATTTTCATAATTTTGGTCACTAGTATCAAGTTCAGCTTGTTGCCCCCCAAAAGCTTGATGCCTGGTGCAACTGCTACCCCCTGCACCCTCTTAGCTATGCCACTGACCTATGGGCAATCCGTCTAGTTCCTGATCTTAGGCAGAGAAAAAAAATTTTGCTGGAGAGTCACTGCCGCTCACAACTGGGGGATAGATATCCCATTGGGATAGATGGACCAAAAGTCTGATTCCATATAAGGCTGCTTCATATGTAATCAGTGTTTGTTTCTGTTTCAAAACCCACTTTGTTTTTAAAATCATTCAGTCGATATTTCTTCCCCCCCCCCTTGAGTTCACCACCACAGTCAATCAAGCCTCTGAATTGTATAGTAATTGTATTTCAGGGATGGGGTGGAGACAGTGGACTGCCTCTATTCTTACCCTTAAAACTCCATGGTGTCTGTTGAATTTCTCCCTCTCTTCCTGCACAAATATTCAGTCATTCTGAGCTATCAACTTCATGGGCTACCAAATCATAAACATTCTTACCCAGAAACAAGCCTTCATTGTGTCCCGGGTTCCCATATCCAGCACACTTGCTCAAAACTCTAGCAGTCCCTTACTCTACTCTTTGATACATCCTCCTCCTTGCCCTTTTCCTGCTTCTCTGCAAAGGAAGGGTAGGGGTGGTTTGGTGGAGGATGGCCTACTCCACCAGTGCTGGCTGTGAGATCAGCCAATGCTAGTAATGGGGTAAGTAGCAGTCTGGCAGGAGGAGAACTATGGTTTCCCAGCAGTGGAAGCCCCTGCTGCAGCCACTGCTGCTCTGAGAGGCCTGGTAGTATCTATGTGAGAAGCTGCTATTGGAGTAATAGGGAATTACCTAACTAGTTCCTTGTCAAGAGTTAGTTCCTTGCTTAACTCTGAAGGAACTGAGAGTCATTGGATGAGTCATTGGATGAATGTTTTGTTCCCTGGACGAGTGAGGGGAGAAGGGGGGGGAGGCAGTTCCTACCCATCCAGGTGAAATGACATGGCTCCAGCAGGCTCACTGAATGACCGGCCATGATGGATGTGCTTGGAGGGAGAGGCTGGATGGGCGGGATATGGCCCACAAATCCAATGTGACGGGAGGGGTGGCAGAGGGCTGGCCTGTCCCTGGAGCCAACTGCAGCTGTTGCATCAGGAGCGCCCTTCTCCATCTGCCCAGTTGCATTCAGTGCTCCTCCATGTGGAGAACAGGGGCTGGCTTAGCCATTTCATCTCAGGGCACACTGACAAGGCACTAAAATTGCTAAGGCACACCATGCTGGGGGGGGGCTCACATCCCCCCATTGGCCCTACTAATGATCTTCCCGCAAATTCCTGTGGCACACCTGTGGACCACTCAGGGCACACCAACGTGCTGTGGCACAGCGGTTGAAAATGGCAGGCTTAGGCGTTGGAGCGTGGAGGGACAGGGACTGGGGAGGGTGGCAACAAGGTGGCAGGCGCCCTTGGGCACCAGGGGGTCTTGGCACTGCCCCGCCTTGCAGCCCAATCCTATCCACACTTTCCTGGGAGTAAGTCCCACTGACTCTCATGGGACTTACTTCTGAGTAGACCTGCCTGGGACGGGGCTGTTGGGCGCCTCCCGTTCTGGGGCCAGGCCTGGCTTGGGCACGTCCAGCTTCTCCTTGCTGCCCGCTGGGGGCTCTAGGGGGGGCTCCGCGGCTCCCGCCTGCCGCTTCCACGCGCTGCAGGGCTGCCCCCGCCCGAGATACTCCGGCGCGGAGCGGAGCGGGGCGGGCGTCCAAGTCCTCCCGCCTGCAGCTCCCAGGGCCGGGGCGGCCAGTCCGGAGCCGCCAGCCGGGGCGCCGCGTCCCCACCATGCCGCCGGCCCAGGTAAGGAGAGGGGCGCGCGGGGTCGCCCTGGGGGGACGCGGCGGGGGCTGCAAGCGCAGGGAGCCGTCGGAGGTGCGCTGCCGGGCGGTGCAGGGAGCGAGGCGCAGGCAGGGGAAGGGCAGCAGCGGAGCGGGAGAACTCGGGTACAAGAGTGTGCTGGAGACGCAGAGCCTCGGCACGTCTACTCAGAAGTAAGTTCCAGTCCAGCCAATGGCACTTACTCCCAGGTAAGTGTGCAACAAGGTGACTGGGTGTCATAAGCGCCAAAGAGGACCGGGCACCCTAAAATGTGGGACCCCCAAGAAAAATGTAGGGCAGGGCAAAAGAAAAGCTAAAGAGTACAGCCATTTTCAACCACTGTGCTGTGGCACACTGGTGTGCCCTGGGTGGTCTGCAGGTGTGCCGCAGGAGGATCATTCGTTAGCAGGGCCACTCTTGTCAAGTGTCAAAAAAAACTGATGGTGCGCCTTGACCTTGTGCTGTGAGATGAAAAAGGCTGAAAATCACTGCACTAGGATCTGGATTTCATGGGGTTAATTTAAATGCTATACGACTTCATTATTAAATTTAAAACTATATCCCTTATAATGTGTTAATTCCAAGAAGGCTCTGTGCTGCTCGCTCACAGGGAAAAGGGTTAAGTTCTTTTCCAGGACGCTGGGCCAAAAAAGAGGGCATCTGCTAGAGACATCTGGTCACCCTGCACCTAATGAGCTTGGGAGGAGCAGAGAGACTTGACTGAGGATGCCACATTTTATCAGGGTGACCAGATGTCATACCCACAAAAGAGGACAAGGCACTCCAAAGTGCAGACATGTAAAAAAATGTAGGACAAAACAAAATATAAGCTAAAAACACTCATGTAATTGATACCATGTGGTTAATTTAAGCACTATATATTGCTTATTTCTAAATTTGAAATTATGTTATGTATAATTTAATTACAAGAAGGCTCTGCACTGCTTGCTCACAGGGGAATCAGGGACATTTAAGTTCTTTTCCAAGACAAAAAAGAGGACGTGTCCTGGCAAAACAGGACTTCAGGTCCCCTTGGGTGGATAGGATGGCAGCTCCAAATTGTTGCAAATTTTTAACAAATCCTAAAACTTAAGTGGCTACCACCTGCGACTATCTAACCATATGGTGAACAGATCCAGAGTGCCTCTACCTTTAACCATTATATAGAAGAGGAAATATAGCAGGTGCAGCTCAACATGGAAGGGTTTTAAAAGCTGCACCTGCCCAAATTCCCTCTTCTGTACAATGGTTAAAGGTAGAGGCACTCTATCCCTTTTGAATCTGGTCACCCTATCGAACCAGCAAGTTATTTTTTCACTCCTGCTGGGAACTGACTTTCTAATATGAACTAAATTTTGAAATTTGGAGTGTTTTTAGACCAGGATGTGGCAAGGACGGGTCCTTATGCTCTGTGCCAAACAAATGTTGAATTCCATCACAATTAACTGGGATTGAGCATATGGGGGTCCTTGTGCCCCTCCCTTAGCAAATGGTTGGTGTAATCAGCTCTGACTACCTGTTAATCATAGAATCCTAGAGTTGGAAATGACCTAAAAGATCATCTAGTCAACCTCCCTGCATGTAGCAGGAAATCCTCCTACTAGAGCATCTCCAGTAGATGCTTGTTAAGAAAAGCTCTTCTGGGTAAGACCAAAGAGCTGTGAAATCCAGGGTTCTCCTGCCTACAGACTGGAAACCAATAGACCTTCTTAAGTGTTTCCCAGCAACTGGTGTCCTGCCTTTGAATTTGGAAGTTTGATACAACCATCATGACTGGTAGCCATTTATGGGCCCAATCCTATCCAATTTTCCAATGCTGGTGCAGTTGTGCCAGTGGGGTGTGTGCTGTGTCCTGTGGTGGAGGGGCAGTCCCTGGGGCCTTCTCAAGGTATGGGAACATTTGTTTCCTTACCACAGGGCTGCATTGTTACACCAGAGCTGGAAATTTGGTTAGGATTGGGCCCTATCTGTCCTCCATGAATGTGTCCAATCTAGTGTTTCCCAAACTGTGGGTGGGTCACGAGCTGATTTTTGGTGGGTTGCTAAAAGTTTCTGAAAATATTAAAAATTACAAGTCCACTCTTGCCTAATTTGAAGAAGAAAATTGCAGCAGAGTGCAGTCTAGGTGGAGAGACTGCTCTTATGCCTGGAATACTAACCTGTGGTATGAGGTAATCTTCATGCCCCCAAATTAAAATGTCACATTTTCCCCATTTTCTCTAGAAATTGTCATGATGTGTGAACCCAGTTTCCGCCTTTTGTCTGGTCTGAAAGTCCCTAACTGCACATCTTGCCCTCCAGTGCAGCCTTCTGGGTACCCCGAAATGACTGTAAAGCTTTGGGGCAACAGTCCTTGAACTCCATTTCTAGGGAGAGTCTAGCTGGCAAAATGACAACACAAACACACACTATAAGTAAGGCATTATGCGACCTTAGGAGCACATGACCCCGATTATTATTAATTAATATTAATAAATAAAATTTTTATTTCTAGATCTCTATTTTTGTCTAGTAACGTTATGTGGGTTGCAGTAGATTGCTGTTTTAAAAAGTGGGTCCCTGTGTTAAAAAGTTTGGGAAGTACTGGTCTAATCCCCTTTTCAAGCTCGTCGCCATCATAACCACATCTTGTGATAATAAACTATACAGACTTTCACCCAAGTGTGCTAGTTAAAGAAATGCCTCCTTTTCTCTGTTCAATTTCATTGGATGATCCCTGTTTCCAGTATGGTGAGAGAGGGAGAAAAACATCTCTATTCACTTACTCCACACTGTGTATGCTTCATAGGATAAGTGACTAACAGCCCAATCCTATGCATGTCTACTCAGAAGTAAATCCCATAAGCGTCAATGGGGCTTACTCCCAGGAAAGTGTGGATAGGATTAGGCTGTGAATCTTCCCCCCTGTAACAGGAGATCACTGCTGTTAATACTAAACATGCAGTTTCCCTCTTTGATGAGTTATGAGTTCAAAGCATAATTCATTGTCTTTTACTTATACTGAAGTACAGTATTTTAAATTATGTTGTTACCCGTCTTATGGATTTTTTTAAATGGAAAAGTGGGGTATAAATAAGTTGGAAAAGTATGTAATGAAAAGATGATGTGAAGGCACGTAAAATAATCGCCTTCCTGAGGGTTAGTGTTTAAATGGGTGACCACCTGGGAAAACATGTATGTTATTTTGAATTTCATGGATAGAGGAAAAGTAGAATAAAAACGACAGGCATAAGCAAATGTTTTGTATGTGAGTTTTTGCAAGTATCTGAACTCTTAAGTGTAAAAAATGCTCTCTATCTGGCCAAAAAAATGGCTTTTAAAGTTATTGAAGAATTATTTAGCAGGCATAAGGCTTGGTAACAGTAAGCTACTTTTAAAACTTGCTCATTAAATTTATGTGAAAGCATGTGAACTAAAACAAGAGTACCTTTTATTCTTTTTGAACTGTTGGAGTGTAAGAAACGCATACACAGAAGCAGCTTTTCTGCCTTTTCTCCCTTGTTCATAGGTATGGGTGCTTGCAGGGCTTATCTTGTGTGGGCTGCCATTCTCTGGGTTAGAGGCTTTCAAGGTGAGCAAGCGTCCTGTGCGGGCTCGAACCTGTGCCGACAGACCTGAGGAGCTTCTGGAACAGCTGTATGGAAGACTGACAGCTGGCATGCTCAGTGCCTTCCACCATACTCTGCAGCTGGAACCACTAGAAAAGGATCACAACGTCAGTTGTCCAGCAGGGGGCAGATCAGCTATGGACAAAAAGTACCGACTCCCCATCAATCTCAACAGTGTCTCCCCTTGGTCTTACAGGTAACTTGCTCAGTTCATTTTTTGGTCTTTAATGCACTCAAGAAGGATGTTTGATTGTTTTATCTCTCCTCCCTGATGTCAGTTTCAATAAGGCTAGAAGAAAGACTGAGAAGCCTACATCGACAGCCTCCATGATGTGCCCCCCCCCCCGCAAAATGGAGGGTGTGTTTAGTGTTCTTTGGTTGCAATCATATCCACCTTTACCTGGGAGTAGGCCCCACTGCCTGTAATGAGACTTACTTCTGAGCAGACACACATAGGATTGGGCACTTTATCTCCATCTGCAATGGTTCCCAACCTTTGGTTGAGTGTTACCCCCTTAAGGAGAGTAGTGACCCAAGAGAGGACCCGTAGATGCCGTTACTACAGCACTTCTGGGTTTTTCTAGCCACCAAAAACTTTTTAATTACATGCGTTCTGCAATGATGAGAACTCGGAAGTGCCGTACTAACAGCACCTACTGGTCCCCAGTCAGTTTGGTACCCTCCCTAAAGGGGTAGTGTTCCAAACAAAACTACAGATGCCTGCCCTGGGGGGTTATGACCCCCAGGTTGGGAAACACTGAACTGAGAGCTATAGGCTAGAAGGGGAAAATGAACTGTACATACAGGTTGTATAGTGCTGTTCTGCATTAATTAAGGCAGCACTGTGAGAGCTGCATTTGTAGCTGACTTAGGTTCTCTCACCGAATTTCATAGTTACTAGCCTGACAGTACTTGAAGAGAACAACATGATGCTGGTAGTTGAGTGATATTGTTAGAGGTAAAAGGTAGTGACAGAGTGGGGCAGCAGACGCTCCTCCAGCAATTTTTTTTACAAGGTGGTCTTATTTTTAGCCCAACCTTTACATTTGGGAAGGTGCTATTTTAAAAGTGCATACATGTATCCACAGGAGGCAAGACTGCAAAGATAGCAACTGTTGCTCTGCACATGCCTGATCTTGTCTGATCTTGGAAGCTAAGCAGGGTCAGGCCTGGTTAGTACTTAGATGGGAGACCGCTTGGGACTACCGGGTGCTATAGGCTATAGTCTTTCGAGACTGAAGGTTGCCAACCACCAAGACTGCAAAGCAAAAGTCTCTCAGCTGAGATACTTTCTAATTTTAAAAAGATCAGTTCTTGGGATAATATTGTGCATGAGCAGCAGCATTTGTGGTATCGAATGGGAAGTGCAAATATTGCCTTTTTCATCGCCACTAAAAAAATTTGTTCTGTGGTGTTTCTTCTGCCTAGTTTAGCCTTGAGAAAACAGCTCTGAGATAAAAACAGCTGTTTTCTCAATATGGTCTTTTAAAAATAAATATGTTTGGAAAAGAAGTTTACAAGTGAGAAAAAAGTCAGATGCTAAACCTCTCTACAGAACTTCCACATATGATGAAATATCTCAAACTACACCAGCTCTTTTGTTCATCTTTCTTTATTCCGCCTTTACTGAAGGTTGTTCTGCAGGGTCTCAAGCAACGACATGTTGGCCGCATCCTGTGACCAGCAGAAGGAATCCTCCTTTCCCAATTTGTCAAGGCAGAGCCTACAAAATCAGGGAATCAGTGTTGTGAGATCAGGATGCAGCTATTTTAAATCAGTGATATTTTAACCATGTTTTATTTGGTGAAAGAAGTGTGGGGTCCAAAGTGCTAGCTAGCAGTAGAGCTCAAGTGCTTCCATTCCCTGGTTTGTGTGCGTGTATATGTTTAAGTAGGTCTTCCTTTAAACAAACTGGCACCTTAGATGCTAATTAAGATACCATCTTGTCGCCTGCCCCTGCCCACATTTGAGAAAGCTTGTGCTTTTTGCCATGAAACATACTACCCCACAGTCCAGTTGCGTTTATGTGTGGCATCCTCTCTTACCTCTTCATCCTGGCAACACTGTCTCTTGAATCCCAGCAAGAACCACAACCAAACACAATTTCTCTCACTGTCTCTGTTGCCTCTCCCTTTTAAAATTTTGCCCTTCCGTCTCTGTGACAAATTGCCAGACACACTCTCTCAAAGCTACTGACCATTGATCCACAGCCAGTGAGAACTCTTCAAGGGCATTTTGAATAATCAGTTGGAAGTGTTGGTTGACCAAACTGAACTGCAGGTTTGCAATGCATTCTGGACCATAGTCCTAGCACATTCCACAGTTATGTTATTTTGGAGAACCACTGTGACAAACAAAACCCTGTCTGCAATAAGCCCTTTCCAAAGTATCCATTTTCTCACAGACTCCATCATCTTGGTTTTCACCTTTTACTTAAGGTTAAACAAGCCTGCAATCCTATTCACGCTTCCCTGGAGTACATCCCATTGAATATAGTGAGTCATACTTCAGAATCAACGTGTATGATTGTGCTGAGAGTTACCTCTGACTCCTTCTTCACAGTTTCCCTTCCACATGGGCCCCTCTGGACTTCTTTTTGTCTCTTCCTTGACTTGTTTGCCAGCTTCCTCTATGATATCATCTCCAGATGTCATTAACTTGACCTGTTTAGATTCCAGATTATTAATAATGACGCTGGTAAATAAATCCAGACTCAAACACTTCCCCTGCAGTTCCTCCCTGGACACCTAACCCCGGTTAGATACACTCTCATTTATCACTTCTTGTTTACAGTCTTTCTGTCCATGTGACTGCATTCCTAGCTCAGGCAACTGGGGTATTTCAGAAGAGAGATTCAAAGCATCTGTTGAAAAGCACATGTAGGATAATCACTCAGGCCAGGTCTGATATAAACCTTTGGACTTTTCACCCAGCAGCAGCAGCAGCAAGTACCTCTGTGAATATATAATTGGATACCCTTCATTAATACACTTCAATTCAATACACTTCTTGGTCTACTGACCAAGTAGATGGTAGGTTTGCTAAGTCTTCAAGATTGATCTGGAATCTCGAGGAATCAGCATCAGTCTTCAGGTGACTGCTGAAAGTCCTTCAGCACTTTCACCAAAAGTATGGTTATCAGATACAGGTTGAGCCTCATTATTCGCAAAAAAATGCACTATAGCAAATCAATTTAAAAAACAAAGTTTCTTTGCTCTGGTGATTTAAAAACAGCCTTGCTGATCTTTGTGATGTAAGATAAGAGTCATTAAGAAGACAATCCATCAATCAGTCCTCCTCCAAGAGCTTAGAAAGGTGCTTCACTCAGCCCCTCCCTTCACCAATGCAAAGTGATCACCTTACTTTCCTGTGCTCAGGGGGAAGGGGGGTCGCCTGGGGAAAGGAGGATTGATGGATTGTCAGCCAACTACCCTCTCTCTCTCTCATTAAGAAGGCTATTGTTAAAGGACTGTTCAGTTTTTTAAACTGATTTTAAAGGGATGCATTTTCCCCTTCTCCAGGGATCAGCACATTCCTTCTCATTTCCAGGGGCCATTCGTGTTGAGTCAAATCTGTGTATAAAAAATCCTGTATAAATAGGCTAGACCTGTACAAAGGGGGAGGCACAGTGACTATACCTTTAACTATTGTATAGAAGAGGGTGCAGCTGAACATGGAAGGGTTTAAAAAACTGTATCTGCCAAAATTCCCTCTTCTATACAATGGTTAAGGCAGGAGTTCTCAAATTTCTTGAGAGTAAAACTCCCAAGATAAGTTTGTACAGGGGCGAAAAAAGGCAGCAATGTAATCCCCAAGTTCATGTCTCTGTGGGAGCAGGGGATCTTTTTTTAACCTAACTTACCTGCTGCTGGGGTCTGCAAAGTGCGGGGAGACCTGCAGAGCCCTCAGTAGGGCTCCCCACGGCTTTTAGAAAGTGAAAATAGCACTTCCAGATCATAAAACTGGAAGTGGATCATGATAGCTATTTTTACTTTCTACAAACCATGGGGAGCCTTGCAGAGGGCTCCATGGGGCTCCCTGCACCCCCCAGCAGCAGGAAGAGGTTAAAAAAAAACCCACCCCCGCAGTGGTGTGATCCTGGGGATCGCATTGCTGCCCTCCCTTCCCCTGCCCCTTAAGGGGGCAGAGGCTGGGGTCCTCAGGCCCCAGTTTGAGAACCACGGGTGAAAGGTATAGGCACTCTGTTCCACTTTGTATCTGGTAACCATTACCAAAAGCGATCCTGGGCAACTGGGCCTCCTTGACTTTATCTTATGTAGGGGGAAAAATATCTCCAGGAATATCATCAGTCAGAGTTGGCAGTTCTAGCTACAGTCCTTTCACAGGCAAGTCAAATGCTGCCTGCAAGTGGAAAGCTAGCACTTCAGGAAGAAGGCTAAACTGTCATTTGTGGCTTTGTTCCTCTACTAGGACATCAGAGAGCTTCCAGTTTAGCCTTCTTCCTGAAGCACTTTCATGCTGAAATGACTGTCTGGAGCAACACATGCGTGCCATGAGGTCAGTGTCCCAGTGTACACTCTGGGACATTGCAAGGGCAAATCACATTTCTGTGCCCCAGTATTTCAGTTCATAGTTGTCTTTATTTTACTTCCCACTGCTTCTGGAGTTTTAGAGTTTTTGCTGGATCATGTTATACATTGCTGTGCTGTTTCTAATTTTGTTTTTCATTGTTTTAGTTCCTTGTTGGTCGTTGTTTTATTACTTTTTGCTGTTACGAGATGTCAGCTGCTTCAGAGCTTTCTTTTTAATGAGGTAGGATATCAAATAAAATAATAAATATAATAAACACACACAATACAGGGTGTCCACAAAAACACTCCCTGATTTCCCTGTTCTACCTGTTTGAAATCAGCGAGTGTTTTTGTGGACACCCTGTATATTTGCGCAAAAGAGATCTGGCCCTGTAATCCTTTCATCCTTTGTGATGGCAATTCCCCTTCCTCAAACTGAAGCATGCACTTGCATTTGTGCTGCCTGTAAAGTACCTGTCACCTGGCTTTTCAGGTCAAGCCTAAACATGCTTACCCAGAAGCAGTAGTTTGCTAGGTAAGTATCTGCTTGTGGAGAGGGGACAAGTGCTAGTAGTTCATGTATGGCAGTGGCTCCCAACCTTCAGGAGCCCACAGACCACTGAGGCAAAAATTGAAATTGTCATGGACCACATGCAACCCCCAAACCCTCTGCACACAAAAAATACATTTCAGTTTGTGATAATTAGAGAAGATCTATTGGAGATTTATTAGATTATTGTTTTTAGAGAAGATTTGTTGGTTGCTGCTTTCGTTGCCAGATGCAGCTGCGGGCAGTCTGTTCTCCACCTCTCTTGTGGTCCATGGGTAAGTGCTCCCAAAGCACGCACTCCCCCACGGACTGCCTGAGAGGGCAGAGAATGGACCATCCACAGCTGCAGCCGATACTTCAGTGCCGGCTTCAGGCAGTCCGTTCTTCAATCTGTCTGCTGATCCGTGGGGGGAGAGCTCACTCGGTGAGACACTGAAAGTTATCAAAAGTGGTTTTCTTTCCCAGAGACCTCGTGGATCACTTCTCAGGGTTTCATGGACCGCCTGTGGTCCACGGACCGTAGGTTGGGAACCAATGATGTAAGGCAAATGTTGGCAACCTTCAGTCTTGAAAGACTATGGTATCGCGCTCTGAAAGGTGGTTCTGGAACAGCGTCTAGCGTGACTGAAAAGGCCAATTCGGGAGTGACAATCCTTCCACACCAGGAGCAAGTGCAGTCTGTCCCTGGTCTGTCTCCCTGGCTATGGGCCTTCCTTCTTTGCCTCTTAGCCTCAGACTGTTGGCCAAGTATCTCTTCAAATTGGGAAAGGCCATGCTGCACAGCCTGCCTCCAAGCGGGCCGCTCAGAGGCCAGGGTTTCCCACTTGTTGAGGTCCACTCCTAAGGCCTTCAGATCCCTCTTACAGATGTCTTTGTATCGTAGCTGTGGTCTACCTGTAGGGCGCTTTCCTTGCACGAGTTCTCCATAGAGGAGATCCTTTGGGATCCGGCCATCATCCATTCTCACAACATGACCGAGCCAACGCAGGCATCTCTGTTTCAGCAGTGCATACATGCTAGGGATTCCACCACGTTCCAGGACTGTGTTGTTTGGAACTTTGTCCTGCCAGGTGATGCCGAGAATGTGTCGGAGGCAGCGCATGTGGAAAGCGTTCAGTTTCCTCTCCTGTTGTGAGCGAAGAGTCCATGACTCGCTGCAGTACAGAAGTGTACTCGGGACGCAAGCTCTGTAGACCTGGATCTTGGTATGTTCCGTCAGCTTCTTGTTGGACCAGACTCTCTTTGTGAGTCTGGAAAACGTGGTAGCTGCTTTACCGATGCGTTTGTTTAGCTCGGTATCGAGAGAAAGAGTGTCGGAGATCGTTGAGCCAAGGTACACAAAGTCATGGACAACCTCCAGTTCATGCGCAGAGATTGTAATGCAGGGAGGTGAGTCCACATCCTGAACCATGACCTGTGTTTTCTTCAGGCTGATCGTCAGTCCAAAATCTTGGCAGGCCTTGCTAAAACGATCCATGAGCTGCTGGAGATCTTTGGCAGAGTGGGTAGTGACCAATCCTATACACACTTACTTGAGATTAAGTTCCATTGAACATATTGTGACTACTGAATAAATGCACATAGAATAAATACACATAGTCTTGCACTGTAAACTAATCTAGATGCCTTGAGTGAGTGAGTCACTGACTTGCTTAAGCACAGTGCAGTATGCCACAGGAAAGGGCAAAACAAATGCATTAGGTCACTGACTTGTGGGAAGATTCATTCTATATTTCAAATTATTGAAACTGTTAAAAAAAGTTCCTTTTAGGAATTCATCTTTGCTTTGCAAGACCTAACACAGTATAGGCTTTCAGCATTACTGAAGATTTTCAAACGTGTTAACAGATTTAGGAGAGACCACGAAAGACCTTTTCTTTTTAGTTTCTCTCAAGGGAAACTGACAAGCATTTTGCAATGTTAAACTCGCTGACTGTTAACGCTGCCATTTTTTTTTGCAGCCCCCATCCCAGATTGCACTAACTGCTGCTGTTTTTGGTTTCTTCTTTGAGAATAAGTTTTTTTTTGGCTAGTAATTCCAGACATCCTGAATCATGTCCAAGGTGTAGGAAGCCTTTACAGACTGCAATCATCTTGAATCACTATTAATTCATTTCTAACACTCTGCGCAACAAAACATTGATGGTATGAATCAGGCATAATATTGTTAATAGCATAGAACTGCAACTGGAGAGTCTCTTGGGACTCAGATGCTGCTTGCATCTGTGGGTCAGTGGATGCATTTAGAAATCGAAAAGGAAGTCGGTTCTCATTACTGAGAGAGTATCAGTACAAAGTAGCTGAGTTTGGGCAAGATCCAGGCAAAGTACTTTAGTCAGATGATTTATACCCCACCTTACCTTCTGAATTTTTTTTTATATTTCTATGCCACTTTTTGGCATTAGCCTCCAGAGTGGCTTACAAGCAGCATAAACAGCTCCCCCTGCATCCGTGGACTCAGTTTCCATGGTTTCAATCATCCATGGTTCACAAATTGCCTGCCTTCTCACTCATGACTCATCTGCGTTTTTCCCGTCTCCTGTCACTGTCTCCTGTGCTGCCTGCTTCCCGCTTCACTTGCTTCTGCCATCACTACTGCATGAAGGGATAGCATTTGCAGCCCTCCAAATGACTTCCTGTTTGCACCTGCTAGTAACCACTTGCCTTCCAAACCAGTGACGGCTAAAACTTTGAAGCCTGCCCTCTGATTGCGCTGCTTAGTGCCTCAGAATGCCTTGCATGGAGCAACATATTTAAGTTCGCAATTTGCAGCTATACAGGAAACTCTGTGGATAAGGAAACCCACAGACAATGAAATCTGCAGGTTTCGGGGGCCCTGTAATTTTCCAGAGGAGGCAGGAGTGCAGCTTCTGTTGCCTCCAGAGCAGTGGTTCTCACCCTTTTTAGCCCGGGACCCACTTCTGAGAAAGACAATCTGTCTGGGGCCCACTGGAAGTGATGTCAGCAACCTGGAAGTGATGTCATAGCCAGAAATGACATCATCAAACAGGAAGTGACATCACTGTGATGGCAGAGCCGGAAGTGATGTCATCAAGCAGGAAGTTCTTGCCTAGAAACTCAAACTGTAAATGACAAGAGATAGTATTCCAGCTCAGAAGCTTCTTCCAATTCTCCCTGCCCTCGCTACCATTGCTATCAGGCAAAAAATAAAACAACATCTGGAACAAAATATTTGTGTATTTATTTACTACTGTTTTTATTTGTCTTTATTTACAAAATCTCAAGCTACTTCTTGTATTGCGCTTGAAACTAACAAACATTGATGTGACTATTGATACTGTGCTCAGCACTAGCCAGAAACAAGTGCACCCTCCTCATGCACCTCAAGACAAGAAGTAGCTTGAGTTTTTGTAAATAAAGGAAATAAAGAAGCAGTATCCTCCTCAGAAGGAAGATAAGCAGGGACGCTTCCCCTCATCTCCTCCAAGCCTAAGCATGTCTACTCAGAATTGACTCCCATTATTGGCAATGGGGCTTACTCCCAGGTAAGAGAAGACAGAATTGCAGCCGAAGAGAGAAGTAAGAAGAGGGGGAGGGTGCACATCAGAGAAGTGGCTGGGGGAGCAGCACTCTCTGTTCCCCCTCACATGCCAGGCTTGCCTTCCCTCCTCCCCCCCCCTCCTGGCTGCTCTCTTGGCAGCCAGGCAACCAGGGATCCCCCCTCACCCCAGCAAAGTTATAAAGAGAGGACGTGCTAGTCAGGGCAGGAAAGGATCACGGCTTCCAGGTGATTTCAGAGAGGGAGAGAGGTCGTGGTGCAGAGGACGAGAACGGCAGTGGGGTGGTGGGGGTGGTGATGCTGCTTTCAAGGCAAGTTCACAAGAGGGAGATCACGTGGGTCTGCCTCTACTCACCCAGCCCTGTGTTCAGGTCTCCGCCTACACTCCAGCCCAGTCCAGCTGTGGGGGGGGGGGAGCTGCTCTGTCTTGCAACCCCAAGGTAGCCCATCCCGTCAAGGCAGCCAAGCTGACAAACGTTGGTGGGGAGAAACCTGGCTTGCTCGTCCACGTCTCTCCTGGTCCTTCCTTGCCTGCAATCCAAGCCTGCACTCCGCGATTGGCCCCCCTGAGGAAAGCCTGCAAGTGCAGAGGGAGGTCCAGCTGGAAGGCAGCAGCACGCTTTCTGGGGGAAAGCGGCACGCTGCTTTCTTTGCACATGTGCAAGCCGCTCTCAGTTATGTCTCAATGCCGGGAAGCTTAAAATGGTGACGCCCAGGCTTTGCCCACTTCCAAAATGGCACTGCCTAGGTCTTTTGCCATCTTCCAAGATGGCTGCCGCCAGCTTCTCGTGACCCACCAGAAATCAGATTGCAACCCACCAAGTGGGTCCCGACCCACAGTTTGAGAACCACTGCTCCAGAGGGTCCATGTGAGTCCAATCCATGGGTTTGGGGACTGGTGGATAATGAAACCTGCAGGTCCTGAATCCACAGATACAGAGGGCCCATTGTATGTGGTTTTCATAGCAGCAGCAGAAACATATTCCCCACAGATACAGGAGTTCAACTGTACATTTGGGTGAAGTTTGAGAGTCAAACGTAACAGAAACAAATTAGTTGCATTGCTTTCCATGGGTCTGACCTCTAAACTACAAGTTTCATGTAGTTGTGTGATGCTCCTTGCTCCTACCTCTCTCTCTCTGTTTAAAGAAAAAGCACCAGTAAACGGTTGGAATCTTGAGTTGAAAACCAGCCTGTGTGTGCACACACTGCTTAACTCGTTCTCTTCCAACCATTTATCAGTTCAAAATCAGTCCCTTGACTCCTTTTGTACTCATGATGAAAGAGAGGCAGGAGCCCCTATATAATTTCCAGACAAAAAACTGGCAGCAAAAAGGTTGAGCAGTCTCTTCCCCCACTCCTCACTATTCCTCCACTCAAACACCAGCCTTCCATTTATGCTTTTCATGTTTGGGGCAGGGAAATTAAGAAAATCAATTGCTTCTTGATTAGCCTTTAGCCTATAAAATTAGCCCTTAGTTTGATTAATCTTAGCTGAATTGGGGCCAAAAATATGAACATCCATGTAAATGAGCCTAGAGCTGCAGATTTTGCACATTGTCTATATTTTGTCTAGTGATTAATTTCTAGATTGAGCTAGCACCTACTTTTTGAATGGCAACATTTGCATTTGCTCTGGGCCCCAAAATGAGTCTGCCTGCCAGCCAAGTTATGCTTTGGTGGTGAAAGCCAAAGGAGGACTTTTTCAGTTTAAAAATACCAATACTGGGATGAGCACCATATGAACTACAGTCCAGCCTCAATTCTTTGCCTGCTTTATTATTCTTCAGCTGCCACCTTTCTGTAAACAAACACCCCAAGCAATAAAGTGTTGCTACAAGTCAACATCCTTAAGAGTAAAAATACAAAATAATAAAACATCATAAGATTTGAATGCAAAAACCAAAACTGCAGGCAGGATAGAAAGACAAACACAGAGAGAAAGCTGATTCAAGAATGTGGTCATCAGAAAACCAATTCTACAGTCCAAACAGAATCCAAGCCATATACTGTATGGTTCAAATTAAACAACATCTGAATTACCAAAAACCTAGAACAGCACCTGAACTGTAGGGACTTTTATTCCCTTACTCTAGAGGGACTATAGGGACTTTTTTTCCCTTACTTCTGGGTAAGCCCCCAATGTCCTATAAATCTCCTTGGACCTGCGTCAGCTCTATTGCTGGCATAAGTCCAAGGAGAAAAGGGACCAGGTGATGGGATGGGGATAGACCCCCAGACAAGCTGGCCCCAGACTCCTGACTTATGCAGTTATGTTCCAAATACTGCTCCCCACACCTTGTGATGTACCAGCCCCTGCTTCTCCTGCTCTCTGGATTAGATGAGGAAGAGGGGGTTGCAGCAGAAAAGAAAATGTGTAGGAGAACAGAGTGGTGGGCAAGACCATCAGAGATGCTCCAGTCTACCATTCCTCCCCCCCCCCCGCACACTTTCTCTTCCACTGCACCCACCTCTTCCTTATCCAATCTGGGGAATGGGGTGGAGGAGAAGAAGAATCAATGGAGGCAAGTGGCTGGACTGAGGTGGGCGCCCCCACCAATTGGCTGCTGAACGTGACTGCCTGAGTCAGTTCATGGATGGGCCAGCCCTGTCCACATGCTTAAGGAATGTGTGGTCAGAGGGGACGGGGAGAATTGGTGCAAGCTGCTTGTACCAACATGCTCCTCTATCCCTGTTCCCTCCCATCACATTCAGTGTTTATTTGCAGTGGCTAACACTGAATGCGGGGGGTGGGGGGTTGTGTGCTTCAGGGTCAAGACTTGCTGACACTCTTGTCCTGCATTCCTAATTAGAAAAGCCTGTATTGGGCTTTCATCTGGCATTGAAAAATAACAAGGAATGTGCTAGGCCGATCTCCAGGGTTTCACAATTGGGGCATGACCACAGAGCAGTCCTGCTTCTCACTGGCCACCCCACTGAGTTTCTGTCTGTCAGGCAGCTGTTAAATGCCAGCAAGAGAAGGTGCCAACCTTGTTTAAGTGAGAAGGGAAAACCTTTCCCCTTCCTTTGTTTCTTGAGTCCCTTTCCTGTTTGGCTGTCTGCCTGCTGTGTGTTAGATTGCAGACCAGTGGGTTGGGCTGTTGCTTTTTAACTTTTGTGTAATGCTGTCAAACCAGTCAATGTTATTATTCAATATATTATAAACTCCAGAACCTGGGCATACAAGAGGCAGAATAGTAACCCATGATGATCAGAACTGTGTCGGTAGGCTGAATACCCAAAGTTCTCCATTGTTGGTTTTTAAAGAGGGACAGTCCCATGCCTTGAAATTGAAGCTTGATTGTGCAAAGTGGGAGCGTTTTCATTAAAGGAACCTTCTGTTTCATATTTACACATGAACTGCAGAAACCTGGGTGTGGTTCTGAGCTCCATTTGAGGACAGAGGTGAGCTTTCAGCCACTTAACAGAGCAGCCATCCATGCAGGGAAGCCTTGTTCTAAGAGCTTGGCTCTTAGTTACACCTAATTTCTCCCATTCTGGTTTTATCTGTGAGCTTTCAAGCAGCAACAGTTTCACCAAAGGAAAGATGGTTCACAACTTTATCTTATTTAAACCTGTCTTTGCCTTCCCAACTTTCATAGAAAGATACCTGTAAATTGGCAAGCATCTCCTCTTAGGACTGAAGGCAGAGCTACATATGCTGTGCAGTTCTATTATTCTTTTCCCATGCAAGGGCTCTCTTTTATCAGTCCTGGGGGGTTGCAGATCAAGCATAAGACTAGCAGGGCTGAATGGGGACCAGTGTAACCCTTTCGTTCCAAATTGCTTCTCAAAATTGCTCTCCTCCAAGCTGCTTCTCTCCCTGACGTAGATATAGCAACCTGTAATGTTGTCTCTCATGGACAAAAGCTGCTAAGAAGGGCAGTTTTGAGCAGACAAGGAGCTTGCACTGCTCTAACAAGCAAAAGGTGCATACCTGTGCTATTCCCAGCATCTCAGCTGCTGGCTGGATGTGCTTGCACATAGATGTGCAAGAGGGTGTGGTGAAATATGCAGCTTCCTTGCTTTTCAGATGGAGGCAGCCTTCAGTCCTGCCTCTGATTTCACTTCTGTTAGTTCAGAATGTTTCTGCTAAGATAATATTTTCCTCTGATCCCTTTTCCTTCCTTTGCTTTCTAAGTCAGCTTCAAGTTCCTTGTTAGAGGTGCCAGGTTCTTGTCCTGAGAGAATGAGAAATGAAGGGAACGAA
The DNA here is from genome assembly GCF_035046505.1 of Tiliqua scincoides. Lineage (NCBI taxonomy): Eukaryota > Metazoa > Chordata > Lepidosauria > Squamata > Scincidae > Tiliqua > Tiliqua scincoides. The sequence goes on from NC_089823.1 coordinate 22,689,801, forward strand.
GAGGGCTGAGGTCTACCTCAGTTTCTTAAAGCTACACCCTAATGCTGTAGTGGAGGCCTTATCACAGAGTCAAACCCATCTTCACCTGAAATTTCAACAGGTTTACAGGATTAATGTAATACTAGATGTGTTTGTCATTGGAGATGCAGAGTTTTAAGGAAGAGGAAATGTCCCCCATCTCTGTACACCAGGGGCCTCCAAACCAGAAACGTGCGGTGGGTGCAGAGTGTGTGGGTTGTGGGTGCTTGGGCACCTCAGACAACGATGGGCTTTTCAAAGGACTTTGGTGAGGAGACACTGTCTCACTTGCCTCACCCTCCTCCCCACCCACCACATGTCCCTGCTCTAAACTACAGCCCACAGGCTAGATCCAGTGCACTGAGAAAATCATCTTGGGTGTGGTGAAGCCTTACCATTCCTCTCCACTGCCTCCAGTCTTCATGTCCATTCTGCGCAGAAACTTGTGTCAGGCAGCTGCTTCCCCTGGGAAACTGGGGCACAGAGCCTTCTGGGGTGATTGGTAGTGGAAGCGGCTGCCCAGTGCCAATTTCAGCACATATTGGGTGTGAAGTGGTGGGGCAGAACAGTAAGGCTTCGCCACCACCATGTTGTGCCCAAGTTGATTTTCTCGGTGTGCTATGTGCTGTGGTTTTAGAGGCCCCTCCAGTATACAATTATTCAGAGACAGAAACCTGTCTGAATGTTGTCTGTTGCCCTTTTAATTTATTTGTATATTCTACCTTCTTTCAATCATAGAGCAAATGGTTTTCTCAGGCAGTTGCCTATCCGGATGCTGACTAGACCTAAATCTCCTTAGGTTTAGCAAGGTGGCTGCATCATATGCCCTCAGATTATACCATGGGACTTGTGTGGGTCAAGTGTGTCCTTCTGTTCTCTTTCCTTTGCCCTGTTTCTTTTGCTTGCTAAGGAACTGAGAGGCCATCAACTGTAACACATCTTCTGCCTAACAGATTGGACTGTCCATCCACCTCCGCGTAGATTAATCTTTGCAGTGCACATCACAAGTTGCAAGGAGCTGCGCTACAAAAGCAGAAAACTACAGAGCAGAAAACCTTGCCAAATACTATACATTGCAACACCCACCATGGGGCCCCAGGCTGGCTCAAAGCAGAAGACACGTTCAATACGTGTCTCGCTAATCTAGTCTTGGTTCTGGGCCAGGTGGATTTGATCCAGAGCTGAGCTCAGAAAAATTTGAGTTTCTGAATGTGTCTTAATAGAGTGGATAGAGGGAAGTTTTTTTTCCCCTTTCACACAATACCAAAACCAGGGGACATCCACTAAAATTGAAGGGAGAGTTAGAAGAGACAAAAGAAAATATTTCTTTACCCACTGAAATTTCTTTACTTTAAATAAATGGGTGAACCCCTTTAGTGATGGTTCCCCATATCTTTATAATTCTAACCAAAAGCAGCCATGGGGTGCAAAATCGAGTCCAGATGCATTAACCCGTTTCGTCTGTGCTGTTCTCCTGCTGAAATTATCCCCCCAGCTGTATTTGCCCCAGAAACTATTTGCATCAAATAGCATGGCTGGAGGTGATTTTCAGCTGAAAACTGGGGGAGGGGTTCCCTTTTCTGTACCCTGGTCCTGATCCACATCAGAGCCCCCAGAGCTAGTTCTAGGGTGGGGTGGGGTGTGTGCGTGAGAGAGAGTGCACGAGAGAGAGCAGTGTCCAGCCAGCTGGCCCAGAAAGCCTGAAGACTGGATTAATCCGTGTGTGTACAAAATAATGCCTGCCTGGCCCTGAGAATCCAGAAAAGGGGTTTGTACCCTGATTAAACATAAGAGATCTCCCGTCAAACTCTGGAGAGCAGCTGACAGTGCAGGTGCTGCTGCCGTAGACAGGCCAATGATAAACCAAACTTTAGACAATGTTCAAGCATATGCTTGATGTGCCTCAGGTGCGAAGACTGCAGCAGAGATATCCATTTGGCAAAGAAGGGACTTGAATCTGTGGTTATTTCAGATGCTGATCTGTTTAAGGAGCTGTCCAATGATTTTCCTTTCCCATTTTCAAATAAGCAGCTTGACGCTGAGAGTTGTATGTGTGTGTGTGTGTGTGTTTTTTCCTGGCTCAGTAACAAAAGCATTATATAATGCAACTGTCAACATTTCACTATAATTTCTTCCAGCTGGATTAAAATAAGTTGGGAAGGGGATCGGTGTGGGACAGAGCGCACCCACTGAATCTGCATTCTTTTCCTTTGGCACAGAATTTCCTATGATCCAACACGATATCCAAAGTACATTCCTGAAGCCTACTGCCTGTGCAAGGGCTGCCTTACTGGAGTTTATGGCGAGGAGAATTTCCACTTTCGGAGTACTCCGGTGTTTATGCCAACTGTCATCTTGCGCCGGACCACATCCTGTACTGGAGGCCGCTATGTTTATACTGAGGATTATGTCACCATTCCTGTGGGCTGCACCTGTGTACCAGATCGTGACAAAGAAGCAGAGGGGGGCAACTCCAGCATAGACAAGCAAGCTGTGAAATTGCTGACAAATCATAATGACAAGCCAGCAACAGAATGAAGAAGTCAAAGAAATTCAAAGAAATGAAGTTTGCATTGCATGGCCCTGTAGCCTCCACAGTTCCCTGATTCAGAGAATTATAAGGCCCATCCCACAGGCATCTGTGTCAGTTGTTGACTTCTGCAGCATCCGGTGGTAACCTGCATGTGTGAATGTACCATGAAGAACAATCACCAATAAACAGAAACATAACTCAACCAACTCAAAACATAAATGCTTTTCAGTGGAATCCAATTATATACTCAGCTGCAAGTATATGTGTTGAAAACTCAAGTGATATTTCATGTGTGAACTGGCCTACAGAAAAAGTGTATTTTGAAATTGTCAATACAAATGTTGAAGACAAAACTGTTGGGGTGGTAGGGGTGATAAGGTATTTCCCAACCATGTGAAGGAATCAAAATAATGAATTAAGAAATCATGCCTGGAGAATAGTTCTGTACAAGTGGAACTGGCCCAGGAAATATGAGCATATACTTCAGTCAAACTCCACAATTCATACCTTTGGGCTTCATTCAGTAGCAAAGCCATTTTTGGTCCTCATTGACCCTGACTTCAAGTCCTCTGGCATGTTCAGGGGGCTTGTGGGAGATTCTCTATCACACTGAGCTTTGGAACAGACCCATGCTGCTACTGCCTGCTCCAAAGACCATAAGCAGCCTTTCTTGACTTCTAAGCAATTCATGAAGAAATCACAGGAGAGGATCTGTGTGCGCCCCTAGGCTCACAAAAAAGCCTAGGACACTTGTTCCATATCCTTACTACATAAGGTGTGGGACAGACTGTGCCTTTAAAATATTACCCTTCAAGTCCTTCTGATCTTAAAGGTTTACATCTTTTAAAAAAAATATTTTCTTCTCCAGTATCATTTTTTTAAAGTAAATGTTTTGTCTGTATATGTTTGACGATACAGTAAAGGAATATAACCTGGCATATAATTGTTTCATGTGCCCATTCGTAAGCTGCACAAGATGTTGATTTGCACCAGCAAAATACCTCTGTATTTGTGCAGTTCTCCAGAATCATAAGTACAGATGGAGCCTGTTTATTAGCTGAGCTGTCTTAACACAAGTCCCCTAGACCCGCATTGAGCCAGACTTGGCCCAACTGAAATCCTTGAAAGGCTGTGCTCTGGTCGCCTTTGGAGGGCTTTCTGAAGCCCGCAGAGGCTAGGCACATCTGCCTGTGGCCTCTGTGGGCTTCAAAATGGCCATTACAGTCCAAAAAATGCTACTTCTGGTTTGCCTCCAGAAGCTAGAAGTTACTTTTTATGCCTTAGAAGGCATTGTGAGGCCTCCAAGGGCTTTTTTCGGCCATAACAGCCATTCTGAAGCCTATGGGCTTCAAAAAGCCCTCCAGAGATGATTGGAGCACAGCTCTGGTTGCTTTCAGGGGGTTTAAAGGAGTTGAAACAGTGGATTTCCTTATCCATAGTTTTCAGTATCCATGGTGGGGGGAGTCTGAGAACAGGTCCCTCACAGATACCAAGGCCCCACCTGTACAATGCAGAACAAATTTGATCTGTTAGCAAGTGAGCATTGACATGAATATAAGATATATTTGTTCACATATCCATTGTGGAAAGAGAACCCAATCCTCAAAACTAGTATATTTTATGATCCTTTAAAACCCACAGTCTGGCTTTTAGGTTACAATCTTGTTATCAATTTTTTTTTCCAGTTGTAGGAGCCTTGGGGAATAACAAGGATGAACAAAGATCAGATAAATGAAACCAAACTGCTCAGCCAATTTAAACAAGGAGGAATGAATGTATTTTGGCTTCCACTGGTGAGAGCAGAGAACTGCCAGATTAGAAGGATGCATGAGCCAAGTGCTTTAATAGCAAGAGTACTGTAAACTGTGGATGCTGGAGACTTCTTCCTCGTTCCACTCTAATATGCAGAAAAAGCTGCTGCCCCTCCTTACAGTTTAGTTCAGATAAAATTACCTCTGCAAGTTTCTAAATTTCAAGCAACAGCTTACTGTGAAATAGCTCCTTAAGCCATTTTTGCCAAATGTTGCATTTACGCAACAGGGACCAAATGTGTTCACCTGTGGGCCAGGCAGAAAATTAACTGCGTGCATTTGCCAAGTCAGACATCCAGCTTGTCTGACAGTCAGAGCTTTCCAGCATGAGCAGTGGTTTTATAGCAACTAATATTCACAGGAAGAGGTTTCTAAATCAAAGTACAATTCATTTGTCTTTCTCACAGAGCTGCAGATCAAATAATTACAATGTACAGTGGACAATCCTTATCCATGGGCGTTCGATTCTTGAACCTCACACAGATAACAAATTCCACAGATGGTCAAGTCCCGGTAAGAAAATGAAAAGTCCCCAAAAGAAAATATGCGGAAATTGTGAAAATTTACAGAAATTGTGTAAATTTGTGCCAATAGAGTTCATTGCCTAACATCGCGTACATTGACATACAGAAATAGCCTAAGACATTTAGAAATCTTCTAAGAAATACAGAAATGGCTTTAATGTGTATTAATAATGTTGCAAGGCAGGCACAAGGGGAACAAGGTGACCAAGTGCTGTGCAATGACACTGAGTATGTAAATTAAAAAAAATAATTTTTCAATCCATGGTTGCACAAATCCACAGATGTCAAGTCCATGGCTAAGGAGAGCCCACTGTATATCCAGCTCCAGGCTAAACTTCACAAAACACATATGACCCACAATCAGATCTATCATGTCATGCATATTTTGGCACTCAGGGAGGGTGACCAGATGCTAAGAAGAGTGTCACTTCTTCTTTCAGGAGTTAAGTGGAAGAGGCAACATTCAGCAAGTGCAGCTTTCCTCACCTCTGCAAAACAAGCTGCACAAATGTACTCTTCTTCATTACCAGGTTTCTAGCAATTAGATTATTTTCCCTGTTCTGTTCCTTGATCTGGTTCATCATGTCCCAAGTTCCTGTTCTCCTGGTTTAACCATAAAAATGTATAAAATCAAGTCCAAAAGTGGGTCATGCACCATTTGCCTCCACTTTCAGTTCCTTAAATTCATTTGTGCCCCCCCCAACACATGGGCATGGATAAAAACAGTACAAAGAAGCCATCTTGATAGGATCATACATGATAATATCAAGACTCTTTTTCTGCAGTGTTTTACTGATGCACTTTTTTTTTCTATCAATGTGCAGGAACTTCTGTAAAATACCACCTAAAAAGAATCTGTACACTATATCAACTCCTATCAAGTTACCTCTTTTGCAGTGTTTCGTCAATGACTATGGGTACAGCAGGAGAGATGAAGCCCTGAATAAAGTGACAGAACGGAAAGCTGCGAACTGCATACATAAAAACCACAACTAAAAAGCAGAACAATGGAGAATTCCAGTGCATCAGTTTCACTTTGGAAATAAAATTAATTTAGAACTCCAACAGCCAAGGGTAATGAGATGTTCAGAAGCAGCCTTTCTGCAACCTTGCCCTCCTTTGCATCTCTGAGCACCCTAAATTCACAAGCCAGAGGCTTATCATTTTAACACACTCTGTTTCTATTACAATGATACCAATTTGCTTTATGCCTGTCACTGTGATAGGCCATGCTACAGCTCTTCCAACCAGACATTCTGTTTAGATTACTTCCTAGCCTCTAGTGTAGGGGCCTCCACACCAATCATGCATGCCATACATTAGTACAGAAAACGAAGAAAAGTTTACAAGCATTATTACAAGACTCCGAAATGGTCACATCACAGGAAAAAAATGCCACGTGGAACCCAATTCAGAACCTTCTGAGAGCCATACAAAGCAAAGAAAGCCTCTGGCAGCTGTATAAGATTGGAGAGAATCTCTTTTGTATCAAGAAAATGTTTTATAGGAGGTTTACGCCAGAGGACAGTAGGAGATGCAAAAAGCAGATCATTCACCAGAATAGCGACAGTCATTTGAAGCAGAGGATTTTTTTGCTTCCCCAAGGAGCTCCTGATAAGCTTCACAGGAACTTTGGGGGTTTCCCAACAGTCTGAAAACTGTTGCTTGATGGGACAAGTTGAAGGTGTGCAAGTTGAAGGTGTGCATGGACTGTATCCAGAGTGGAGATGCAGTACAAAGGAAGCTGCCTGCTATTAGGTCAGATCACTTACCCATCTAATTCAGTATAGGCTATAATGACGAGCAGCTCTTCAGGATCATCTGCATGCAAAGTACATATATATTCTGTGAAACTACAGGAACTTGGTTGCACACAACCTTACTACTGCATTCCAAAATCTTTACATATCCTGCTTCCTTATGCAATTTCCTGACATCCCATTCCCCAGTTCTGGAAAACATATCACCATGATTTTGAGAATAGCTGCTTGCCAGTATCTATGATAATCTCATTAATGTGCTGAATTTGTCCATGAGCACATGCGTTAGGAAGGTCAGTACTGTGTAGCAGGAGGGGCAAAAGAAACAGGGAATCAGCCACAAAACTGATCAGGGGAAAAGTTTTGTGCAGACCTTTTGATTAGAAAGGCTTATTCACACCAGCAGTAAAGGAAGAATTTGCACAGGGAACATACCTATTATGGCATTGAAAGCTGTTCCATTTAAAAAGCAGAGTTCTTGGCAGCTTGGCTAAGGGCAAGATTTCAAAGCATAGGCATATATAGTCTGGAGTTTTGAGAAAATGAATACAAACCAGACTCAACTAGTGATGGTTTTGTGCCAAGGCATATGTATTTAATGTTCTCTTTTACACTCTAATTTCAGGGCTTAGTTCATATTCAAATAAATTTTTTAAAGCCTTGGCAGATAACAAAGCACAGATGGTTGTCACCTGTAGAAAGCATATCCTTTAGGGATGCAGAACAGTTGAGAGGTGCTATGACAGGAATTGTTGCAATAGAAGGTGGTTTGGAGATCCTTTCCCATCCTTATCCAAGAGGGAATCTATACCTAAGCACCAGTACAGGCAAGGTCAAAGGGACATGGGGAAAATGAGATTTTACTTTGAAGGGTAGCAGAAGCCTCAGGAAAATGAGAGGACCTTTAATAATAATAATAATAATAATAATAATAATAATAATAATAATACAGGTATTTATATACCGCCTTTCTTGGTTGTCAGATTTCTCCTCAGACTTTAATTCAAGGCGGTTTACATAGGCAGGCAATCCTAATCCAATAGGGATTTTTACAATTGAAGAAGGTTCTGTCTTTCAAGAACAACAACATTTCAGATGGATCGTTAATGATCTGGAATCACATTCTGGCCTCCATTTTCCTCCCACACAGGCTGACAGCGGCCAAAGAGCAGGTGGAATAACATAGCTAGGTTTGTCAGCTGCTTCAAGGTCTCGCCGTTCATGGTGCCGGTGGCCTCGAACTGGCAACCTTCGGATGTTATCTTCAGACAAACTGAGGCTCTACCCTCTAGACCAGACCTCCTGCCCATACAAATATGTATGTTTTTCAAAAAATAAGAGAGATAGGACACAAGGCTGAAGATATCCTGCTGATTGTTGAGCAGACTTCAGGCAGTTTGGGGCTTTCGTTCATCTCCTTCAAAGAGCTTTGAGGTGCAGAATACTAATACCTGTCCAGGACTCCCATTCTGTGTTGTCTCAGACAGAGATGTCAGAGCTTCTCTTATGCCTGAATTTAGCCAGGAAAGCATATAAAGTGTTCATCTCCTTGATTGTTGAGGATGGCTGCTATGATAATTGTGTTTTCAGAGGGCAGCATTGTCGTAGGGGCAGTCTTTTAACAGAGAGTGTGTATGTACATTTGTGTGTGTGCGCAAAGTTTGCCAAAGTGAATCTAGTTGCAGCTTTCTTCCCAGCAATTGAAGCGATAATCTGGCAAGCCGGTAGAAAGAAGAATTGGTCAGATACCACAGCAGCTCAGCCAAGTGTCTGGGATGGGCAGGTATCTTGTTTCAATAAAAAGAAGTCACTGCTCAAGCAGCCAGGCTTCTGACATCCCAGAAGTTCAGCCAGTGGCTAGGATACTCTCAGAACCTTCCCTTGTGCACCTCAAAGCTCTTTGAAGGAGATGAACTAAAGGCCCAAACTGCCTGAAGTCTGCTCAACAATCAGCAGGTTGTCTTTTTTTAACAAGCTGATGCTTGGAGCTCCATGTTTCTTATTTTCAGTGAGACTGGAAGGCTGCAACACTCCCAGATTTTATATTTTCGATCTGTAGGGTTTGTGTCCTACCTGATCACTGGTGCTGTAATTCAAGGTAGTCGGCAATTTGCCACATGAAACAGATAACATTGCAAGAGACTGCTTGCACAAGGAGCAACTTATATTGGCCCACTTGTTTGTATCCATCGGCCCAGAATACATAAAACCTTTTTTCCAAGTTTATATCCATCATCACAAGGACTAGAGCTTGGTTTCCTCCTACTGAAAGTTTGGAATTCCATGGTCTGAAGTTGTTGTTGGCAACCTTCAGTCTCGAGAGACTATGGTATCGCGCTCTGAAAGGTGGTTTTGGAACATCGTCTAGTGTGGCTGAAAAGGCCAATCCGGGAGTGACAATCCCTTCCACACCGGGAGCAAGTGCAGTCTGTCCCTGGTCTGTCTCCTTGGCTATGGGCCTTCCTTCTTTGCCTCTTTGCCTCAGACTGTTGGCCAAGTGTCTCTTCAAACTGGGAAAGGCCATGCTGCACAGCCTGCCTCCAAGCGGGTCGCTCAGAGGCCACGGTTTCCCACTTGTTGAGGTCCACTCCTAAAGCCTTCAGATCCCTCTTGCAGATGTCCTTGTATCGCAGCTGTGGTCTACCTGTAGGGCGCTTTCCTTGCACGAGTTCTCCATAGAGGAGATCCTTTGGGATCCGGCCATCATCCATTCTCATGACATGACCGAGCCAACGCAGGCGTCTCTGTTTCAGCTGTGCATAAATGCTAGGGATTCCAGCTCGTTCCAGGACTGTGTTGTTTGGAACTTTGTCCTGCCAGGTGATGCCGAGGATGAATCGGAGGCAGCGCATGTGGAAAGCGTTCAGTTTCCTCTCCTGTTGTGAGCGAAGAGTCCATGACTCGCTGCAGTACAGAAGTGTACTCAGGACGCAAGCTCTGTAGACCTGGATCTTGGTATGTTCCGTCAGCTTCTTGTTGGACCAGACTCTCTTTGTGAGTCTGGAAAACGTGGTAGCTGCTTTACCGATGCGTTCGTTTAGTTCGGTATCGAGAAAAAGTGTCAGAGATCGTTGAGCCAAGGTACACAAAGTCATGGACAACCTCCAGTTCACGCGCAGAGATTGTAATGCAGGAGGTGAGTCCACATCCTGAACCATGACCTGTGTTTTCTTAAGGCTGATCGTCAGTCCAAAATCTTGGCAGGCCTTGCTAAAACGATCCATGAGCTGCTGGAGATCTTTGGCAGAGTGGGTAGTGACAGCTGCATCGTCGGCAAAGAGGAAGTCACGCAGACATTTCAGCTGGACTTTGGACTTTGCTCTCAGTCTGGAGAGGTTGAAGAGCTTTCCGTCTGATCTGGTCCGGAGATAGATGCCTTCTGTTGCTGTTCCAAAGGCATGCTTCAGCAGGACAGCGAAGAAAATCCCAAACAAGGTTGGTGCAAGAACACAGCCCTGCTTCACACCACTTCGGATGTCAAAGGGGTCTGATGTGGAGCCATCGAAGACAACAGTGCCCTTCATGTCCTTGTGGAAGGATCTGATGATGCTGAGGAGCCTGGGTGGACATCCAATCTTGGGGAGAATCTTGAAGAGGCCATCCCTGCTGACCAGGTCGAAGGCCTTCGTGAGATCTATGAAGGCTATAAAGAGTGGCTGTCGCTGTTCCCTGCATTTCTCCTGCAGTTGTCTAAGGGAGAATACCATATCAGTGATGGACCTGTTGGCTCGGAATCCGCACTGTGATTCTGGATAAACGCTCTCTGCAAGTACCTGGAGCCTCTTTAGTGCAACTCGGGCAAACAACTTTCCTACAACGCTAAGGAGAGAGATGCCACAGTAGTTATTGCAGTCACCCCTGTCGCCCTTGTTCTTGTACAGCGTGATGATGTTTGCATCCCTCATGTCTTGAGGTACTCCACCTTCTCTCCAGCAGAGACAGAGGATAGCTCTGACAGAGGACAGACAGAGGATAGCTCTGACAGAGGACCTCTGACAGAGAACAGTATAGCTCCTGTTATACAACTAACTAGGTATTGGGAGACCATGGTTCATGCTTTTCTATCCATTGTTGCTAAAAATATGCATGTTTTTCAAAAACACCAGTTCACAAACTGAACATATAGTAAAGTAGACAGAAACCACCTGACTCTGGCATGATCAAGGAACTTAACAAATCAGGCTCCATGTGCTTTCCAGTTTACAATGAGAGTATTAGTGATACTTTTAGCATTCAGCTTGCCATAGCCCAGTGCACTGTGCATTCAAGAGGTATAAGAAATACCACTTTACTCCACTAAACAAAACCAAAAGTTGACGACATTAATCATTTATGAATAGCAACTATCTGGTCATGCTCTTCCTAATTAGAAAGTAAGTATTTTGCTACCTAATCACAGGAGAAAGTCGACTTTACAATACATCTGAAAGATGAATATGCCAGACTAATAGCCTAAAACAGGGGTGTCAAACTCATTTCGTACAGAGGGCCACATAGCATTCATGATGCCTGTTGAGGACTGAAAGTGAAGTCATTAGACAAGAAGTGATGTCATTAAACAGTTCATAACCAAAAATAAACACTTTTTTCTCACTTAGGAACTCATTAGCTGCAAATAACAAAAGAGAAAATATATGAATCTTGATCATATTTCAAGATATGGGAGAGCCCAATTTTCATGTGGGCTGCCCTTTCAGCAGTAACACCTCAGCACTACTTGGCAGCTGAAAGCCCAAGGGCCATATAAAAAGCTTCCGCGGGCCGCATCTGGCCCCCAGGCCTTATGTTTGACACCCTTGGTCTAAAATGTACTCTTAAAAAACAGAACTACTGACATACCACTTCCACTATTCTGTCCCTAATTTCTGTGCAATACTTTAACAAGTTAATAAAATGTTATTTTTTTTCCTTTTCTAAGCATAGGAATAATTTATCATAGACCTATTTACAAATGGCCTTTTATCCCCAAAATTACATATCTTTTTACAAAAAGGAAGTTGGAATATTAAATATTCAAAAATGTTGAAAGAATAACATATTTCTAAGCAAGTTAAAGTAAGGAAACTCTTGTGAAGGGATAAAGTACATCTGCAAACTCAAACAATGTTTTTAAATGTATTGCTTTGGGAACACATAATAGTATGACAAATTTGGCATATATTATATAGTTTTGCCATTTAAGATTAATCCATAGAAAATAATCCAGAGAAGCACTCATACCAACTCCACAAAATTGGACAAGATGTGATATGCCAACATTACACAAAACAACAACCTTTGAAAAGGAGTTCTGGTTAGTAGAAAACCGATCAAGTCTGTTTATCCCTCCCGGTTTCCTGTGTGTCATTTTCTATGTTGTAAGCCCCTTTGGTTTCGCTACATAAAGTGCCATATATATTGATGGTGCAATAATTGTAACAACTAAGAACATTTGAAGTATGTTAGTGTGGTGCAGCAGAGAGAGAGAGAGAGCGGGATCCAAGTTCAACTTTACTGAATGTTTACCATGAACTAACATGAGGACCTTGGACAAGTTAGCAGCTTTAAGCCCAAGCTGACCCCCTACAAAATGGAAAAGATAAAAGCCCTTGGTAAGAGGCTGGCCGGCCTGTCAGTTTAGTTGACAAGATATGGGTGGTATACGGGAAAGCCATCCAAGAGCACTGCAGCCCTTCTGTGTCCTAACCTCACCTTTGACCCTCCCCTTCTTACTTTGCTCTTAGCCCTGTTCTCCAATCCTTCTTACTCCACCCATGGGAGCTTTGGGATGTGATTTGGATAAGGGACTCATGGGGGGTAGACAACATGGCTAAGTATACTATAGAGAACCACCTCATTGCCCACTGCCCTGCCAGCAACAGACACCAGGCCTTTTTCAGCAACAAGAAGAGAGAGCAGGGGGAAGGGAAAGTTAAACTATGAGCTCTGTCTCCTCCATTTCCTCCAGTGTGACACAACTGGAACAGAGGCCTCCATGAAGTATAGAAAGCTGTGCTGTAAACATCTTCCTTGCATTTCATAAAGTGTCCATTGTGCTCACAAAGGACCTGTCCCTCTGCCTTTTCTAGCACAAGCTTACTGACTCTGTACACTAAAATGAGAAATTATGTGAGGTAGGATACTTTAAAAATAATCTTTGATAAGCAAGATTATGTATGATATCACGTTATCTGAACTCTGAGCCCAAACCTTCTTTAATTCATAGTAACACCAAACAAATTTGCTCCAAACATATGCCAAAGTAACTATCACCAGGAGATGCCAAATTCAATTAGAAAAAGAAAATTCAAATTGGTGCACCATTAAAAAGAAAAAGTTCACATCACTCAGAGATGGAATACAGTCCCAGCGTGAGATATTTTACTGATTATTTATGTATGTTGTCAAGAGGCAGAACCATCTAGTCCAGAATCATAATTCACATAACATCGAAATTCATTAGCTAGATTTCGTGTGTGTTTTGGAATAAACTTGCACATCTTCACACCAAGATACTTTGCAGCTTGTTCCTCCATGATTGCACCTGAAGGAGAAACAAACAACCAAAAATCATGGCTTAATTAGAACAAAGAAGCAGAGAAAAGCCCTGCTGGATCAGACCAAGAATCTAATGTAGCATTGTGATAATACTTACCACTTGCACAACACTTTTCTTGAGTGTGCAAAGCAATTCACATATATTCTCTTAACAAAAACCCTATAAGGTAAGTAAGGGCCAAACTAGATGCGAGTTAACTCACACCTGTACACTTTTGTTCTTAAATAGCAAAAGGGGGCTCTGCAAAATGTAGTGAAATACAGAGTAGGTACATGAGCCATAGAAGTAAGCCCCTGATCGCAACCTCCTAAACACTATTTTTACTTGAAACAAAACTTCCACTGGTGTCAATGGAAGGTTTTTTCTTCCTATTAAATATTGCAGGTTGGGAGCCCATGATCAGCATCTAAACTAGCAGGTCAAAGTCCTAAAGCTCAGGTACCCTCCCCCATCATGCTTTTGTCATGTTTCACTGGTCCGCTTTTTTGCTCTTTAAAAACTGAAGTAACTCCCCTCTAGGACCATGTTGCGCAATTAGACACACATCTAGTTTGACCCTTACTTAACTTACAAATCTATTTCTAAGAACATCAGTAAGAGAGTGCATATGAAACACTTTGCAAACGAAAAAAGCACTAAGTTAGTGGTTTCCAAACTTACTTGGATCAGGATCCCCCCCACAGCCTCTTCTTACTGGCTTAGCCAGGCTGCCACCTTGGATCTCACAAAATCTTGCAAGATCCAAAATGGAGGTGCCCAAATCTCATGAGATTTTGTGAGATACAAGATGGTGGTGCCTGGGAGGAAAAGGTAGAAGGGGTGACTGGGGACATCCCACAGCAACCCTGTGAGTGTCCTGCAACACCTTAAGGTGTTGTGGTACACACTTTGGGAACCACTACACTAAGGACATGCTAAGCATCATCACTGTTCACCTACCCAGTTTCCTGTTTCCCACAGTGGCCAGTCAAATGCCTCCAGAAAATCTACAAAGTTTGAAGGCATTAGTTCTCCCCCAGCTGTGGCCTCCTAGTACCTGGCATTTGGTGCCTTTGAACTGAAACATTTCATTTAACTATCAGAGTAAGAAAATGGAATATTGTGGTGCATTTTTTAAAAATACACTGTTTCTCCAGGGATCCAAATTTTCTGTTCTTTCCTCATCTCACAAAAAACATCTGACACTCAGAAAAACACAAGGAGACATGATTTGTTTCCAAATTTTTAAAAAAAGACTTGAAATGAATGACAAAATCTCTCCCTCTAGACTACATTCTGGGGTGCAGAGAAACAAAGAATTTCTTCACACATATATAAATCCGACAACAGATTCATCACTTAACAAGCACATCTATGATGGTGGGATGTCTGGGAAGATATCTTGGGTGGGCTCACCTAGCACATCTGGCCTTCACAAATCATATGTCACCTGTCCAAAGGTTGCATCAATCTCTCCACCTGTCTGCTTGGCAACCACAAGCAACACAGGAGGTGAGCAGCCCACACAGGGAAAGAAGCAAAACTTAGCCCTGAATCATTATTTTTTCCCCTGGTACTGCTTCCCCCACTACAGGTTTTATCCTATGTAAAGCAGCTTTTTGAATGGGATGAAACCGTTCCCAAGTCAATTAAAAATATCAACATATCTAGATTTACAAGAGGGACAAAGGATACAATATATCCCGGTGTGACATTTCTTTGCCCTCCTTCCCAGTTTAGAGATTTTTTAAAGGTTTAAATCTGGGGTGCCCAAATCCTGGCCCTGGGGCCACTTGCAGCCCTCGAGGACTGCCAATCTGGCCCTCAGTGAGCCCCCAGAGCCTCTGGCCCTCTGGATAATTGCTGGAGCCCACTCTGGCCTGATGCAACTGCTCTCAGCATGATGGCCAACTGCTTGACCTCTCGCGTGAGCTGTGGGACGAGGGCTCCCTCCCCTGCTTGCTGTTTCACATTGGTGATGCAGCAGCAGCAGCAAAGGAAAGGTTGGCTTTGCTTTGTACAAGACCTTTTATAGGCCTTGAGCTATTGCAAAATCTTAATTCATTCATATAAGTTCCATCTCTAATATATTCATTTATGTAAATTTGTTCAAATTTGAAATGTAAATTAATTCTTTTTTTCCAGACCCCTGACACAGTGTCAGAGAGATGATGTGGCCCTCCTGTCAAAAAGTTTGGACACCCCTGGTTTAAGTGATCAAGAAAGATGCTGTTGCTACACGAGTGCCCTCTAGTGATCACCTCAACACACAGACAACACAATGATGTACAGGAAGGCTTACCATGTGGTTACTTTTACTAAACTGCTGTTCAGAGCAATGAATGCTGAAGACATTTACTATAATAACTGGTTATTCAGATATGACTTACACTTCCTGTCATTCAAAAACAAAGCTGAATATAGCTGAATATTTAAGGATACTAAGGACATACCTGTACAAAGAAGAATCTTTCCTTTAGTTAAGTACTTTATGGTCTCTGCTGTTTTTCTGAGACACTCTTCAGACAAGTAGGGGGGATCTGCTAAGACTATGTCAAAACTGTGTGCTTTGAGGTTGGCCGGAAGATTCAAAGGATTATTGTAATCATAGAAAATATATTCAGTACCATACACAGAAAATCTCTGGTCATATTCCAATATACAAGCTGAAAAATCTTTGCTATTCTGTGCTTTCAATTGTTGATAAATGCTGGGTGCACTAACACAAGCTATCCTGTAAAGAGAAAGAAATGACTAAAGCAGAGATACTACAAATACAAAGAATTTATATCAGAACTCATCCATCACTTAATATAATCTTTTTTATGACACTTAAAAGATCAAGTTTAGTTAAGTAATCAAATGCAGTTTTTTTAAAAAGAGTGGAAATGCTAACTTACACTCACTGCATTTTCTTCAAGGAACTTTCCATTCATAAAACAAGAATTATTCAGACTATTAAAAAATTAAAGGCAACTGCACTTCTCACTTGCAAGAACTCCAACACCCAGGATCATGTGTCATCATTACTGATAAGGATCTGATAAAGCAGGGCTTTGGGAGCTCTGGTCTCACAAGAGAAACCTCAATTTTGGCTTCACTTCCCAACTCTGCAATACTGCCTGCACAAGGCTTGTGCAACTATTTCTGTTTCATGCTCTTAGAAAATACATCCCCATTAACCTGACAAGGAGACCCAAGTGTTGCATTTTCACACAACAAAACCTTGGCTGGAATCCTAACCATACTTTCCTGAGAGTAAGCCTCAAATGAACAAAATAGGACTTACTTCTGAGTAGACCTGGTTAGGATTGTGCCCTAAGTGATCAACTAATGATATGCACCATTAACAGAACAATCCTATAAATGTCTACTGAGAAGTAAGTCCCATTGAGTTCAATAGAACTTACTCCCAGGTAAGAGTGTATAGGATTAAAGCCAAAGACTCTGGCCACTAGTACTGGAAAATGTCTTCAAACTCAAGGATTATAATTAAAACTCAAAATTACACTTTCTTGCATTACATGTATTAACGATATTTACAATTAAAAATAAATAAAAATGGCAGGAAAAAAGTGAACAAGGGTTCTTTGCATTATTTATGAAATAATTTCATAAATATTTATGTGTTGAAATAAACACATAAAGTTCCTGCAGAGAGCATAAGCTCAGCATTGACCTTAGGCAAGTCACTGTCTCAGACTTGGCTCTTTCCATGTAAAATGAAATTACTGGGCTTCTTCCTCACAGGTAGGTTACTGTGAGGATGAGAAACACCACAGAGCTCTTTGCAATGCAGAAAATATAAAGACCAGCAGTATCACAGCAATTCATTCCTAACATTTGGCCATGAAGTGCTTCTGTCATAAAATCTCATTATCAAAGCATAGCATAGTTCCACTCTACCAAAATGTTGCTATATTAACCTATTGTGAAGAGAGCCAGGATATTCAGAATATTTTTAGTAAGACAACACAGTGCTTGATCTATAAAAATCAGGACAACTTACCTGCCACCTCTTCCAACTGCTCTCACAGCCTCATTAGCCAAACAAACTGCAGTTTCCTTATCATACCAAAACTGGCTGAGTTGCTGGGCAAAATAAGTGTCATTGATTAGATCAGTCATTTTTAACCTTTTTCAGCTCACAGCACACTGCCAAGGCACTAAAATTGTCAAGGCACACTACCAGTTTTTTTACTTACATTAAATTACTAAAATACAATTTAAACATTACATGACAAAGGGCACAATCCTAACCAGGTCTACTCAGAAGTAAGTCCTATTTTGTTCAATGGGGCTTACTCTCAGGAAAGTGTGGTTAGGATTGCAGCCAAAGACTCTCAAGAAGTTTGGAGAGGAAAATCTATGTGATTCTGGAAAGGAGGAAAAATGTTTTGAAGCAGGCTGATCAGATGTTATTGAAGTGTTATGCCAAAACTGCTGGCAAAGAAAGGTCAGATTGAGCACATAGTGGAGAGATGTGGGGTGAGGGGCAATGAAGAGACAGGATTGAAACAACTACAGGATTCAGTTGGGGGGCACACAAGAGAATGTGAGGCAAGTGATTCTGGACCTTGGGAAGGTGGGGAGGGAGAGTAAGACAGGTGCTAACTGCAAATTATGAAATTGGGGGGGGATGTGCCTGTGGGACTAACTTCTCAGTAGACATGCCTGGGATTGGGCTTTTGGTCACACTCTTTTTTCTTACATATAGGAGCAGGCAAGTGGCACTTCTTTTCTCTTCACCCCACCCCTTCCCACAGGCACATCCCCCCATCTCATAATTGCAGTAGTTAGTTACTGTCCCTATCCACCTTCCTAAGGTCCAGAATCACTTGCCTCACATTCTCTCCCCCCCCCCCATTGCGTATGGCCAAAAAGAGTATGGCCAAAACCCCAATCCCAGGCATGTCTACTCAGAAGTAAGTCCCATTATAGTCAGTGGGGCTTACTCCCAGGTAAGTGTGGCTAGGATTGTGGCCCAAAGCCCTTCCTCTGAGGAAGGAAGGCAAGGCAGGGAGGGTCGATTTGGGGATTCGCAGGCAACTGTGGCAAGGAAAAGGGCCTTTTGTGGCCGCTTAGCCAGCCAATTCTTAGACTGGTGGCCTTAGCAGACTTACTCCCTTCAAAGCTGCTTGCCTGCTCCTGGCTCCCTCTTCTCACTCCCTCCACCTGGAACTCCTCAGGGCTTCTCTGGTTGCCCAATCAGCATGTAGAGGAGGCAACAAATGACTAGGTGTGTCTACTCAGAAGTAAGCCCCATAATAGTCAAAGGGGCTTACTCCCAGGGAAATGAAGATTGGGTTGCATTCAATGAGGATCTTGCTCAGCAGCAGGAGATGCAAAGCAGCCACCCTCTGGCCCTCAGCACATTAGTGTGCTGTGGCACAGTGATTGAAAACCACTGGTTTTGGTTGGATTAGATATTTGCCTTTTACAGACTATGACTAATCATCTTCCTTTCAGTCAAGTAAAAAAAAAAGACTTCAAGTACATAAACTAGGGCTTACACAGACATATATGGTCCCTACAGACATTCTATGTGTCTTACTTTTTTCATTTTCTGCCACACCACTGCTCTCCCACCAGAAGGCACTCAAAAGAAAAGGGTGGCAGAGCCAAGAAAAATGAACACAATATGCAAGTGGTCAAGGATGTGTGTTGAAGAAACAAAGCAAAAGGGACTCTGGGCTGAACGGAGATTGGTTTGGAATCTAGCAATAGTGAGGAAACACAGCAATGTGGGTTTGGGGTTGGAATGAGGCAAGCAGCTTAATGGACAAGAAGGAGCAGCAGTGGGACAACTACAAGTCTTTTTACCCAGCCATATAAAGATTTCTGCCAGCTTTTAAACTCTGAATAACTCATTAGCCAAGATGAAAAAGTTATATCTAAAAGGCCTTCTTTTAACTCTGTAAATCTGTAATTTTAAAATTATATTGAGAAAATATATGGTTTTTCATTATGGAATTGAGAAAATGACGGTACGTATTGAGAAAATCCAGTTTGATATCTACAAAGTAAAACTCCAGTGAACACAAGCAAGATAAACAGAATCCATATATTCAAATGTTAATACATTTATAACAAGGAACTTATGGTGGGAAAAACAGATACATCTTATAGCTTCCCAGTGAACCAGGAATAAACTTACAAAAATAGTCAAGCTTTTCTTGGTGAGCTTTCTATCAGAAAGAAAATGATAAATAGAAAGTAAACTGCACTGAAGCAAACTACTGCAGGTACTGCTGTTAACTGTACACTAAGGGCCCAATCCTATCCAACTTTCCAGCACAGGTGCAACTGCAATGCAACCCCAAGGCAAGGGAACAAATGTTCCCATACCTTGAGGAGGCCTCTGTGACTGCCTCCCCACCACCAGACACAGTGCACACCCCATTGGCATGGCTGCACCAGCACTGGAAAATTGGATAGGATCAGGCCCCAAATCCCCAACCTACATGCCAGTTAAGTTCCAGGGATACTGTGCCTGTGTGAAAACACTGATGCAGGCATCCGTAACTCAGACAACTCAGGAGCCAGTGCAACTCGGGAGCCAGTCCTGCAACTTAGGAGCCAGTGCAGTTCAGTCAAAGCACACCTGCTTACCCAGTTCTCTTCTATTGATGCAAGAAAATAGTTATTAAATCTCTCTGTTGTCTTAGTATCTTCTCTCTCCTGCTGTTCAGTGTAGAACTCCTGTAGAGCAGCCAAGGTTTCAGATGAAAGCTGAGGGACATCATCGTCGCTGTCACTCATTTTCTAGATAGAAAGATATAAAAAAAACAAGAATCCTGAAAGATACCATAAAAGCAGGTCTCTTTGTTACAAGAGGAAGAGATAGGAGAGAGGTCTTCTCTCATTTTCAACAAAAACAAACTGCAGACAAGGGCAACAGAAGTCTTTTAAATTTTTCAGACATTCTGATTGTCACCACTGTTTAATGCACTCAACCAGACACCATGGAAATGTCATCCAAAATGTCATCTTTGTACAGAAGGGGTTCTTAAAATATTGTCAGTGAACTTTTTCCCTAAAATAAAATTTAAAATAGAAATTTACCTGTTCAAAATAGATCACCTAGAAAAGGTTACTCAGTAACAACCCACAATTAATGTATTAAAGGAAAAAAGATGGGCAGCACAATCCTATCCTGACAATCCTTCAACACAGCAGCCCTTGGGAGAAAGTGTCACAAACACCATAAGGCATGTTGGGACACCTGGTGAGTAAGCAGGCAGAGTAGGCTGCACTGCCCCACTAGTGGTGCATTCAGAGTCCTGGCCTCTGGCAGAAATAAGTACACTGCCAAGCAGAGGAGGGGCTGAGAGAGTGTGGTGGGGGCATTTGTGGGGAGGGTAGAATGGGCGAGGTGGATCTGGCCCAGGAGGGGGATGGGATCAGCAGAGTATGCCTCTGCCTATTCTAAGCCCCCTCCTGGCCCAGCTGACATACTTGGCTGCACATACTTCTGTCAGCAGTACAGCTGGCAGAGATTCTGCGGCAATGAGCCCCATAGGGCAGGCTGGGACATTATTCAGGGTAAGGGGGGAAAAATCTCCCCTTACCCCTTCAAACTGCAGGGGAAGAAAGGGGGGTTGAAGAAGAACTTTCCCATGACCAGAGAAATTAGCACATCACAGAGAAAGGCTCTATTTCAGTGTTTGGTGCACTGTGCTTGTTTCTAATTTACAAGGAGTTAAGTCTATGGAACTCCTTGCCACAAGATGTCGTGATGGCTCTGGTCTAGATGCCTTTGAAAGGGGATTGGACAGATTTCTGGAGGAAAAAGTCCAACATAGGTGACAAGTCGTGATGGGCATGTGCAACCTTCTGGTTTTAGGAGGAGGCTACCTCAGAATGCCAGATGCAAGGGAAGGCACCAGGTGCAGGTCTCCTGTTGTCTTGTGTGCTCCCTGAGGCATCTGGTAGGCCACTGTGAGATGCAGGAAGCTGGACTTTTGGCCTGATCCAACGGGGCTGTTCTTAATTAGTCTGTGGAACTCCTTGCCACAGGATGTGGTGATGGTGTATGGCCTGGATGATGCAAGGGAGGGCACCAGGATGCAGGTCTTTTGTGGTCTTGTGTGTCCTCTGAGGCACCTTGTGGGTCCCTGTAGGACACAGGAAGCAGGACCAGATGGGCCCTGGGTCTCATCCAGTGGGGCTCTTCTTTTGTTCTCATGTATGTGAGGGGGAGCATTAAAAACGAGGTGCCTGCCTGCAAGCTGACACCACCTGCCTTGCACTGCTGCAACTGCAAGTCAGGTCCCTTGGCTGTCCACACTCACACCTGGGGGAGCCAGACTCACAAGCTCTTCCTCCTGCCCCCCTTCCATCCCACCCCAGCTAGCCTCTACCGTTGGGAGTGCTTCCCAAACACACCTCTCCCCCACACATACCACCCTTCCCTTAGTCTCACTCACTACATTCGTCCAGTTCCCTCCGCTCCAGGACGACCGCTTCACTCTCCCCAAACGCGCTCCCTCCGCGCCAGTGACGGCCGGCCCTTCTTTCTTTTGTCTATCTCCTCCTCTTCCCGCGGGGTGACTCTAGCTCCACCTTTCCTCGCAGTCCCTGGCGTCCTGCTCACTGCCCCCTCTAGCGGCTGCTGCCGGCACCTGCAACTCAGCTGGGTTGAGAGAGATGGCTTGTTCTCAACCCACAGGCAAGTGTCTTTCCCAGGGAGTGCACTTCCGGTGTGAGTGTTTATTACACCTGCTCTTACAAAGCCCCATGTACATCACTGCACGGGGGAAGTGCGGTGGGTGAGGGGACGGGCGAGGCAGAGCCTCCCCACCGGAGTCCTTCAAAAAGCTCCGCCACCGTCTGAGGCACTCAAGCACCAACAACCCACTCGCTTTGCTGGCTGGGGGTGGGAGTGATGAGGTCCTGGTTGGAGGCAGGGGGGTGGCACAGATCAACATGGGGCAGTTTGTTGCAGGGAAATGTGATGGGTAGGGAGAGAGGGGAGACAGGCGAGGCTGAGCCTCCCCTCCCCTCCAGAGCCCTTCAAAAAGCACTGCTGCTTTTGTGTGAGGCACCCAAGCGGGTGCAAAGTGCATGGGTGGGAGGGCTGGAAATCTCACTGGTTCTTTTTGGGGGGTTGTTATTACAGGCAGACTACAGAGTAAGCTCCATTGACCACTATGGGACTTACTTCAGAGTGGACATGCATACGCTTGGGTTCGCAGGCTGCAATTCTACCCACACTTTCCTGAGAGTAAGCCCCATTGAACACAATGGGACTTACTTCAGAGTAGATTCACTTGGTGGAATAGGACTGGCTCCCCCTTATTTCTTTTATTTTAATTTAATTATTTATGATTTATTTTAATTTGCTTGATGATGTCACTTCTGGCCATGACATCACTTCCAATGGGTCCTGGACAGATTGTCATTCTAACAAGTGGGTCCCAGTGCTAAAAGTTTGAGAACTGCTGCAATAATGTGTTAGTAAGTTGACACGGATGTGTGTGTGTGTGACTCTACAAGTTTTCAAAATCACTAAAATCAGAATTTGGAGGAATACCACCATCATGTTATATATCAATCAATGCGTAATTTCATGCAGAATGCAATGAAACAAATGACATTGAAATATCTGTGTTCTAACAGAAGGTACAGCCAAAACCAGTGGGGGTGGAGCAATTGTACATCACCATGCCCACCACCTGGGGCGTTGCCCCGCCCACTGCATGGGGTGACGCACAGGCTTCCCGCACCAGGTGACGCAAATCCTAGTGACACCACTGCAAGGGTGATGGGTGCTTGGGTGCCTCACACAGCAGCAGTGCTTTTCAAAGGACTCTGATGGGGAGGCTCTGCCTCACCTGTCCCCCCCACCACACACCCCTGCATTGCACTGCCACTGATTAGATATGCATATGTATAGTACATAAACTTTCTGTTCTTACATCCAAACTTTTGCTAGCATTTTGGGTTATATTAGGCCAGAGGCAGTCAGTTGTCATTTTATTCTAGCACCTGCAAAAAGCTAGATCTTTGGGTTAAAAGCTAGATCTTTGGGTTAAAAGTTCTCCATAGAGTTTCCAGCAGTTTCTTGGGGCATATTTAAAAGATCAAACACACAACTCCCCTTGTATCCTTCTGAATTTACTAGCCCACCTCACCCCAGCAGTGACTTTTCTAGTGACTGTCTGCTGGTGTTCTTTTGCATCTTTTTAGATTGTGAGCCCTTTTGGGACAGGGAGCCACCAGTTGTTTGATTTTTCTCTGTAAACCGCTTTGTGAACTTTTAGTTGAAAAGCGGTATATAAATACTGTTAATAATAATAATAATAATTTAGAGTGAATTACCCTTCTAGATAAAATGTCATGATGGCTAAATGTTTTGGACAAGCTAGAATACACTTAATCTAATTGTATTTTTATACAGTAGTGTTTCTCAACCAGTGGTATGGGTGCCACCAGTGGTACTTGAGGTGGTGCCCAGTGGTACTTGCAGGACCCCTGGACACCTGCCGCACAACAATGAGACCAGGGACATGATGCAACAAACAGCAGTAGGAGGCTCAGCTTGGCGAGCAGAGCTCTAAAGCATGCTTTTCTGTGCTCAGTGTCGTAGACTTGTCGTACACTCCCAGGGTCTTGGGGTGCTCAGAGTTCTTGGCTCTAGAACCCTAGAGCCCTCAAGGACCCCTGTTCAGTAGTACTGCCACCACCCTGTATGCGCCAGTGTCTCAGTCCAGGCACATTGAGACCCTCTAGGCTTAATTCTATCCCTTGCAGGCACTGAGCACTTTCTTTAATTAAAGCCTCAAGTTACTAGTCCTCAATGAGTATTTGGTAGCTTGCTGAACAGCTAGGCAGGGTTCTGAACCTTTGTCCCCAACAGACAATGCAACAACTTATTAAAAGGATTTTTACTTTATTAAATACATAGGGTTACATAAGTTACAAAAGGCAGCAAATGCTAGAGGCATAAAACTTCTAGGAAACATATCAGCATTAAAATAACAAAGCTAACTGGTTATCTCTATTATGCCCTAACTCTCACCTGGGTCAGCTTTCCTTTGTAGATCCTTAGCTCCAGGTTAACTATGAGGCCACATGGCCCTGGTGGACTAGGCTCCCCTGCAGGATGTTGCACCCACAACCTTTCCACCAAAAGACAAAGACACACCCCTTGGGCTTTGTTCTTATACTTCTCAGGCTGACAGGTCTGAGGTGACTCTGTACTCATTTAAACTGTCCAATCAGAAACCCTTGGGGCCAGAATCTTCCTGAAGTGGGGCTGGATGCTAGTCCTCTTAGTTCTTCCCCTCCCCACTGGAGATTCATGGGCGCCTCTCTGTCTGCCTAGGTGCTACATTATCACCTTCCATTGAGTTGTAAATTCCTTGCAGCTAGGAACTGCAAGCCACTTCTCTGTTACTGGTTTAGCTTGGTTCAGGTTTTACATGCTACTAGGCCTAAACTGTACATATTCATGACACTCGGTAAAGCCATCCCTGAGCCTCTTACTGATGTTTGTTAGGTTGCATCTAGCCTCCCAACCCAGAAGAAACTGGTGATGATGTCATCGCCAGTTACTTCTGGTGGTACTTTGAATAGGTGGATCATGTGAATCTGTACAGCGGAGGACAAACCTTGAGAAACACTGCTGTACAGTTTCACAGCTAATACTGAAATAGAAAATATGTGCATGAAATTTGATGAACTCTCAAAGTACTCTCAAAACACAATACAGTATTTTAATCCTAAATATTTTGATTCTAAGAATCCTTAGTATTCTTAGGCCACAATCTTAACCAACTTTCCAGCACTGACATAAGGGCAATGCAACTCGGAGGTAAGGGAAGAAACATTTCCCTACCTTGAGGAGGCCTCCATGACTGCCCCCCACAACTGCAGCACATGCCCCACTGGCACAGCTATGCCAGTACTGGAAAGTTGGTTAGGACTGCACCCTTAGGGACCAGTCCTACAACTTTCTAGCACTAATACAGCCATGCCAATAGGGTATGCGCTGCAGCCTGTGGTGAGGCAGTGGTCATGAAGGCCTCCTCAAGGTAATGTTTGTTCCCTTGCCTCCAGGCTGCATTGGCAGTGGAAAGTTGGATAGGATTGGACCCTCAGTATTTTAGCCTTCAGTATTCTCAAAACAGCACCAGTGTATGGGGTTGATTGTTGTTGGCATCCTTCAGTCTCAGAAGACTATGGTATCGCGCTCTGAATAGTGGTTCTGGAACAGAGTGTCCTCCCCAGTGCACGAAGCCTGGGTAAAGTAGATATGGAGGATAGACTGTTACCCATGCAGCAAATCCCCTCTCCACATCGCTGAAATGGTCCAGTGGAAAGGCAGAAACCAATACGGTTGGTTCCAGCAGCGTCGCAGGAGTTGCCAGAACATGGCTGCCTCAGGGACTCCAGCTCCGGATTTTGCCTCAGGGTTGACTCCTGAAGCCTTTTCCATAACTGGATGTAGCCACAAGGCAGTGGAGGTTTGGGATCAGAGTTTTCCTTCTCTCAGATGAGCTGCCTTCCCAGGCTGACGAGTCCCATCTACCCCGTGGCTGTTTAGTCGCCACTTACAACAAGTACAGCCAAACTGAGGGCCTGTTCTTATCCCCCAGCCCCCAGGGGTTGTATGGGGTTAAACACATGATAAAGGAGGAAGATACAGACTTGAGAACGCAAAGCATAGACACTATGAAGAGGCCTCAAATAGCTTGTGTGAAGTCTTATACAAGAGCTTAAAAAATGGAAGACTGTCTTGGAATTTAAGATTATTCTTCGCACATAACATTCTTGTTGTTGACTAGGCTGTAAATTGCTCTCATATGAGCAGAGGGGCATCTGTGGATCCAAGCCTGTATCTCCCTTAACCGCACCCCTGATGTGTTTAATTCTGAAACACTCCTAATGTGTTTTATACCTGGAAACTAAATTTCAAGAATACACATTTTGCTTTTGCCAATAAAATACCTGTGAAATGTGATTAGAATTAAAATATGGGCCCTATTCACACATTTTTTTCAAGCAAAATATAATCACAGTTTACATGTTACTAGTCAGCATATTAGTATTTTATATACATAGGAATCTGTTCCTAAGCACATGTAACATGTACAGTGCCCTATCAATTCATAGAGATGTAAAATCATATTCCCAAGTAGTAATAGTTCTACTGTATTCTGTGCTTATGAGATCTCCCTTGGAATACTGGGTCCAGTTTTGGCCACCTCATTTTATAAAGGACATTAATAAGCTGAAACAGGTTCAGTGAAAGACAAAGATGGTAAGGAGTCTGAAAACTAAGTCCAATGAAGGCTGGTTAAAAGAGTCTGGTATACTTAACCTGGAGAAGCTAATGCTAAGGGAAGAGAGGATGGCCATCTCCAAGTATTTGAAGGCTTTCACACAGAAGGGGGAAACTTGCTTACCGGCTCTTGAGGGCAAGACTAGAACCAAAAGCCACAGGGAAATAATTTTAGGGTAAGTATGAGAAAACTGCAAGTCTGCCTCCTGCAACTGCAGACTCTCATGAAAGTTTTCACATAGAGCAGAGGTCTCCAAATCATGGACTGGGGGCCATAAGAACAGCCCTAATAGATCAAGCCATAGGCCCATCTAGTCCAGTTTCCTGTATCTCACAGCGGCCCACCAAATGCCCCAGGGAGCACACCAGATAACAAGAGACCTCATCCTGGTGCCCTCCCTTGCATATGGCATTCTGACATAGCCCATTTCTAAAATCAGGAGGTTGTACATACACATCATGGCTTGTAACCCGTAATGGATTTTTTCTCCAGAAACTTGTCCAATCCCCTTTTAAAGGCGTCCAGGCCAGACGCCATCACCATATCCTGTGGCAAGGAGATCCACAGTCCAACCACACGCTAAGTAAAGAAATATTTTCTTTTGTCTGTCCTAACTCTCCCAACACTCAATTTTAGAGGATGTCCCCTGGTTCTGGTGTTATGTGAGAGTGTAAAGAGCATCTCCCTATCCACTCTGTCCATCCCCTGCATAATTTTTAATGTCTCAATCATGTCCCCCCTCAGGCGTCTCTTTTCTAGGCTGAAGAGGCCCAAACGCCATAGCCTTTCCTCATAAGGAAGGTGCCCCAGCCCCGTAATCATCTTAGTCGCTCTCTTTCACACCTTTTGCTTTTCCACTATGTCTTTTTTGAGATGCAGTGACCAGAACTGAACACGATACTCCAGGTGTGGCCTTACCATCGATTTGTACAACGGCATTATAATATTAGCCGTTTTGTTTTCAATACCTTTTCTAATGATCCCAAGCATAGAATTGGTCTTCTTCACTGCCGCTGCACATTGGGTCGACACCTTCATCGACCTGTCCACCACCACCCCAAGATCTCTCTCCTGATCTGTCACAGACAGCTCAAAACCCATCAGCCTATATGTAAAGTTTTGATTTTTTGCCCCAATGTGCATGACCTTACACTTACTGACATTGAAGCGCATCTGCCATTTTACTGCCCATTCTGCCAGTGTGGAGAGTTCCTTTTGGAGCTCCTCACAATCACTTCTGGTCTTCGCCACTCAGAAAAGTTTGGTGTCGTCTGCAAACTTAGCCACCTCACTGCTCAACCCTGTCTCCAGGTCATTTATGAAGAGGTTGAAAAGCACCGGTCCCAGGACAGATCCTTGGGGCACACCGCTTTTCACCTCTCTCCATTGTGAAAATTGCCCATTGACACCCACTCTCTGCTTCCTGGCCTCCAACCAGTTCTCAATCCACGAGAGGACCTGTCCTCTAATTCCCTGACTGTGGAGTTTTTTCAGTAGTCTTTGGTGAGGGACCGTGTCAAACACCTTCTGAAAGTCCAGATATATAATGTCCACAGGTTCTCCCGCATCCACATGCCTGTTGACCTTTTCAAAGAATTCTATAAGGTTCCTGAGGCAAGACTTACCCTTACAGAAGCCATGCTGACTCTCCCTCAGCAAGGCCTGTTCGTCTATGTGTTTTGAGATCCTATCTTTGATGAGGCATTCCACCATCTTACCCGGTATGGATGTTAGGCTGACCGGCCTATAGTTTCCTGGGTCCCCCCTCTTTCCCTTTTTAAAAATAGGCGTGACATTTGCTATCCTCCAATCTTCTGGCACCATGGCCGTTTTGAGGGACAAGTTGCATACCTTAGTCAAGAGGTCTGCAACTTCATTCTTCAATTCCTTAATAACTCTTGGGTGGATGCCATCAGGGCCCGGTGACTTATTGATCAATGAGGTCTGAAACATCTTCTCTTTTAACCTCTATCTGACTTAACTCCTCGGTCAGGAGGGGCCGTTCGGGCAGCGGTATCTGCCCGAGGTCTTCTGCCGTGAAGACAGAAGCCATGCACCACAACTGCTACCTCCTCCCCAGCACCACAACATGCACCACAACCGCTACCTCCTCCCCAGCACTGTCTACCAGCCTATCTAGACGAGAAGTGATGTCTGCAGAAGTGCAATCTCCCTGATTGCATACGGGCAAGGTTCAGGTAAACCACTCCCTTACACACACACACACACACACAGCTAAGCCTACTGCAGTTTAGCTGTGCATGTAAGATGACAATTTGGACAAGCTCCCCTCAACTAATCAGAAAGAGCAACAAGGGAAGCAAAGGGAAGAGCCAGGATGTGCCTGTGCCATAATCAAGTCCTTGGATGTGTTTTGCCAAACAGCAATGCCGTTTGGTGCATGAAAGTAAGGGAAGTTTAACGTGTCATGGGGATGTGTCACACAAAAGGAGGAAGGCAAAGATTCTAGTGGGCATGCCCAAGCCTTCAGGCTTGCTTAAATCACTCCTTGGATCCCAAGGATATTATTGCAAATCAGCCCACACAAAGACCATTCCAACAATTTGTGCTCACTCCAAATTATTCCAAGTTCTATCAGGATACATACAGAGTCAGAAATTAACTTTCCCTCCATGCTTGGGCATTAGTCATACTGCTATCACAAGGAAGAAGAAAAATAAGATACTTAGCCAAAGCTGTAAATTTAGAAATGGAACAGAAATGCAATCAAACAGCAAACCAGTTTGTACCACAATAGATTTCCCCAGAGATAAGGATAGTCTATCTGAACTTATGATCGATCCTTTGTTCCTAGAGGGAACCCTGCATAGAAGGCATCATGATTTTTTCTTTATGGCAAGTTGGGTTTTGATTTTTTTGCATTTTTAGAGACACAGTTCTGGGCTCCAATGAAGATTTGGTTATCTTAAAAACAGTAAATGAACATATTTCAGTCAAAATAAGAGACAGGTATCTATTGTAACTTGCTTTCCTGAGACAGTTAGGTTTTTTCTTTTAATACATATGCGTTTATCAAAATATTTTGCAAGACAATTCATTTTCAACCAGCCGTAAAGTCACAAAAGTGCATAAAAGCCTGAAGGCAGTCCAAGAGTACTTCAGCAGAACAGTCTTTCATGAGGGTGATAGACGAATATAAGCATTCATTGCAGTTTGTTGATCTTGTGAGCAGAGATCTTCCTAGAATGTTTCTGTGTAATTGTTCAAAGTAGCAAAATGCTGCTCAAAAGTACTGGAGCACACCAAGGAGAATGCAGAGCAGACACAACACCTAAAATAGACATCACATATCTATTGGCCACTGGAGATTATTTGCGTGTTTTACTTTTGCTTATTAATTCTGCAGTGGTGATTGAGTCTAGCAGAATTACTGGAAGAAAGAGATGAACCCAAATCTCTGCATGTAGTCTTGCTTGCAGTAACAATCCCTTGCTTCAGTACAAATACAAGACATGCAAGTCTACTATAGAATCCCACTTTTTGGTAAAAGGCAATCCAATGCATTTTTGAGAGTTGAACATAGAAGCTCTAATATTCATGTAGCAACAAGCATTAGGTATAAGGAAGATTTGCATTTTGTATTTAACACACCCCTGCAATAGAATATTTTGACTATGAAGTCATCCAGAAAAAAATTAAGTATCAAATTACACATATTGAAGAGTCAAGATTACGGTGCTACATTTATGGGTAGATCTCAAATGCAATCCAGAATGTCACTGTGTTGCTTTCTTTAAAAACAAGTACTATGAATTAAATCAAAGCTCTGATCATTACTGTCAGAATTCAAATCCAATGAAAAATTAGTGACTTCCTGCTACCTCCTTCACTGTTTTCCACCTTAGTTATGTTTTTAGTTTTAGTTAAACCTTGTTGCCTATGTCATGTCTCTTGAACACCAGACACCTCAGATTGCTGAGAAGCAAGAGCAAACTAAGAACCCAAGGTTAGTAGTAAATTGATGAAAATACAAGTGTATTTTGACTTATGTAAAAGTAAGCATGAAGCCTTTTTTTATCCCTCCCAAATCATTCAAGGCTACTCCAGACCTCATTTGTTAACATGAAGCAACATCCTCAAGAAGGTTCTTCGACAAACAGCAGCTTTAAACCTTTTCGGTTTGACCTGGAACTTGGATATTAGCAAAGGTCTAATTGGTAAACTCAAAGATCTCTACACTGATAGTGCTATTCTGCAATTAATGAAGTATTTCTGAGATACAACAGTATCATTTGACCAGGTAGTTTCAGATTCTCAAACAGGTTGAACTGGAGATTGAATTTCCACTAATTTGAAAGTAAAGTGACCAAGATGAACATGCTTTGAGGCAAAATTCACTTTGTCTGAAACAAAAAGTTGTTATATCTGTAGAGGTAACAAGAGAATTGCATTTTGCAATTTTTATTGCCCTGATTGCTATGTCACTGTCCTCCAATTTGTGCTCATTTAACATTATAATTAAGAGCAAATGAATTAGGTTCTACTTGCATTCTAGTGCCATGTAGACAGAAGGCTGGATATCGGCAAAAATTTGTTCAGAGTCTGGTATTAAAAAAAATTAGGAACCAGCTGGAAAAATAATTTCAGATTTCAGAGTAAATAGGATTTTAGTGATGAAAATTTACCAAGTACAATGGACAAAATAAAACCAATGAAATCTATAGTAATGAACACTTCACTCTCAGTAGTTTTAAACTAGTGTTCTGCCTTATGTGGCTTTAATACAGAGCTTATGACTTCCTAACACTTAAAAGGCTGTTAACAGACATTCCATTTACTTTAAAAATGTAGTGAGGCTTCAGCAACTCTAATGCAATTTCAGCTCTGCTACCCTTGGCTTTGCTCAGGCCAGGAACTGTTTCAGTTTCTACAACAGTTTTCCAGCATCTAGGTGTAAAGTTGGAACATCTAAAGAGTTGCATGTTATGGATGGTCAGGACCTTCAAAGAGAGTGTGTCAGGATTTAAACATTCTAAAGGAACTTATCTCAGAGAATTCAAGCAAAACTGAATCTCAGGTTCCAGAGATTAATCCAGAAACATCAACTAAAAAAAACAACACACTTGTTCTATAGGCTTATTCAGGAAATGAAATCAGTATTCAGGAGTTAATTGTCTCCATAACAGAGGGTTTTCTTTAGACTGCAGGGTTCTTTGCACATTTCTGGCATGGCAATAGCTCCCATAATCTAGTCCATCCAAAATAAAAGGCTATCCTTGCTTTTGCTCTATTGCAAAACTGAGAATAGTATTACTATACACAGACTTTAGCATGATTGTTCAATGGTGGTCTTAGTAGTGCAAGTATTGAGCACTGCCAATTCCTTTGCTATGTGGTACGTGATTACAGGGGATTATTTCTATTCCATATATTAATTCTTGAAATTTATATGAACATGACCACCAGTATGTGTATGCGAGACTAATAACCTCCTCACAAACAGGAAAGTGTCACTAGATGAGTGCAAGATTTTCTTCTGTAATATATACTCACTAACAAAACTTTACTTTAAGAGAATTCTATTTTTCTATTCTATTCTCATGAGAATTCACTCCATTTCCTTGTAGGGAACATAAACAAATTATGGTCTACATTGCAATAGGTATTTTAAAACCGAATTTAGATTATCAGTTTTTTGATGCAGAGCATTACTTGGAGAAAGTTAAGCATCTATCTAAACATCCAAAATGTTTCAGATGCTTAACCCATATCTGCCCAGTACACAGGTGTACACATTTGATTCCTGTTGCGTATATGCGATGTTGGGCAGAAATGGTTTAATGCTCTGTACAATCCAGACAGAAGCCCTGATTAAAATCTGACCTTTTTCTTTTATAGTAGTATATTTTCAATCCTAAAGAAAACATGAAAACTTTATTACTCAGATCGTTACAGCTCTAAATGGTATTGACCCATATTGTGAAATCAAGGCCACTTTTCCTACACGCATGTGTCTAAATTGTCCTAGAGATAACAAACTTGTGGGTCAGACCTACATGCCTTGAAAAATGTAGCAATTAGTGGGATGGAATCATGGAACTTTAGAAAGCAACTCCAAAAACTAATAAAAGGTTGAACCAAGGTTGAAAAGGTTGAACTAATCTTTTTGAACCAAGATTAGCACATAAGTGGGGAGCAGGATTGACAAGCTTATCATAACAAACATCCCATTGAAATTTACTGGGTCAAACCACCACATTTGACAAGGAAGTATGCTATAATTATAAAACTGTGGTTTATATAATAGATTTGACAAGGTCAATTTAAAATTATACTCAGGGGGTTTCTCATTTCAGTAGCACTGTTACATGAAATATACCAATTTCTCAAAAATGTCACATGGCTTAAACAACTGCCAATTGAAATAAAGTATTGTTTTTATTGACTTCCAAAGGCTTGCTTTCTGCCCTCACTAACAGAAGTACATAGTTTTCCATTAAAGACTGCTTTCTTTTCTTTTCTTTTCTTTTCTAACGACAAGGACATAGTCAAGTAACAAAGAGCTCTCCAATGTGGTTTAGGTTTATACACCAAAACTTGTTTCCAGAGCTATTGTGATCTCTGAAGTTGTTAAAAACAATGACAAGGTGGAGAAATGTGACATTGGGAAACTTGTTGGATGGGAAAGGAAGAAATCAAATGTTATATTAAAAAAATACAAAAACAGGAAAGATAAGTCAACCTTTTCAGATTACTAACAATTACAAAAGTTCAGATAAAAATGTACTGGACAGTGTCCCTTTAATATAATATACATTTAAAATGAGGAAATAGGTTTATGATTACAAATAATCCTCAACTGTTAACTTTAGAATCAATCCACCAAGCACTACTGTGTGTAAGGCCCATTCATTTTGCATGGTTGTGCACTGAAAACTGGCATATTTCCTTCTAAAATAAATGGAGGTTGCACAACAGAAGTGTTTGGAAGACTCTTTCCCAAGCTGGTCAGGAAGCCAGGACGCTTGGGCAAGTTTCTTCTTTTGCAGGTATTTTACACTCTGCAAGTTTTTTTTTAAAGACTCATTTTCAATTCTCTTAGAGATAATTATCTCTTACATTTCCAAAAGTTACAGATTCATGTGGCACCAATTTTAAGCACAAATTTTATAAACTGGAGCTGTTATACACAATAACTGAGAACACAATTTGATTACATCCAAAACTGTTATACATTGTGGTTGTGCTTGACGAAACATAGGCTACAAAGTTGCCTATTTTTCTAATCCTAGTGACCATCTTTGAAAGTCATCATTTTAGAAGCTCAAAAGCTAACAAATTATTTTAAAGAACATACTAGAATTTCTCATCATCAGAGCAAGTGTGGCTTTGTTGGAGCCACAGGTTTTCAATTTTTAAACAAATAAAAAACCAAAGAAATTTCCACATTCTACAAATATCACTATGTTAGAAATGGATGAAACAAGATTAACTGTGAAGGGAGAAACTTCGGCTCAAATTAGTCATTGTGGCAAAATCACAGTTTAGCTGCTAGGAATGCGCTCTGTGTCAAATTGCAGTTTCTAATTATGGTTTGGCGGCAAAGTTATAGTTAGTGGTAATCCTCATTTACTCAGTTCAGCCAGCATAACAAGCAATTGTCACTGCAGACCAAGAAGTGCAGAAGGGAATGTGTGAGCAAGTTCCCAGTGGCCAAACCATGAGCCGGCAGTGAACTCTGAATCGAACCTTATTCAAATGAGTCTTTCTGGTCTTTGTCTTATTCAAGGAGACAACTTGTTCCACCCAGTCTTCATTTTAGAAAAAATATCAAAATGGAGGGAATGGGGGTTTCAGAAACAGTGGCACATCCCTCCTTGATTTCTGAGTTCATGGCTTGCCAAGAAGGAATTAAAGAAGTTATGTTTTGGACCCTTATAGCACTCTACAGTGTTATATGCTATTAGTGAGATTAAATTTTACGATGAACAACTGAAGGATGGCACGGAATTGCAAACATGATGCTATATACAGCACTGTAGAGGTGACTGTTTTATATATCTCCATATAAAATGTAAAAATCACTACTTGGAAAAATATCCAACAGCAGAAATCTTTCAGGGGTATGAAGCACAAGGCCTCGGAGACAAATTATCTCCTTCCTTCATCAAAAATGGTTCAGTTTAACCAGCAGCATATGCATTTGCGGTGGTTTAGTTTGGCTTGTAACTGTAAGAAAATTCCCTGCGTCCATACTCTTGAGTTCTGCCACTTTGTTCCCACAGCAACCTCCTATTTGGTGGGTGCAGGAAGAAGCTGTCCAGGTAACCTTAGATCTTTAAAGTGCCAACACACTGAATGAGTGGAATCAGAGCAGCAGAAGACAGCACCGCAGATCTGACAGAGGTGGCAAGACATCAGACCACAGTTCAGGATTTTGAATCTAGCAATCGAAATGCATGGTCTGTGACTAGAAGAGCTTGATACTCATCTGGTCTAGCCATTGCATCTAATGCCCCAACATAAAAATAGTTTGTATAAATCAATAATTTACAAATGTTTGAATCATTATTGCTTCAGCAAACAGTTCAGTCTAGAAATACACTTTAGTTGTGTATGACCTGGGTGTGAAATCAACAGATGCTGAACATAAAAAACTACACATGAACTTCTCATT
This sequence comes from Tiliqua scincoides, assembly GCF_035046505.1. Taxonomy (NCBI): domain Eukaryota; kingdom Metazoa; phylum Chordata; class Lepidosauria; order Squamata; family Scincidae; genus Tiliqua; species Tiliqua scincoides. Next base: position 22,724,891 of record NC_089823.1, read on the forward strand.
ACACTCACAAGGACATAATACTTGCAACACAAGAGGGCTGCAAACAGGTACACGGCCGCTTAAATGCCAACATTCGAAATCAGTTCTGAAGACCCAAAACTTGCCTTAGATTTCTTACCTAACTTAAATCAGCTCTTTTTTTATTTGTTTTAAATTAAGGCAATGAAATGGCTACAATTCCTAAAGTTCATTTCAGGGAAACAAAAATATACACCTTTCTTCTTTCTGAACTTTAGGCAGCAGCATATAATGTAGAAACTTGTATTACACAAACATGCAACGCCAGGTTGATGTAAAAACAAAACAAAAAACCCCAACCCCAAAAACTAAATCCAAGTTTAAAAATATCATTTGGTGGTTTCCATCTTCTTCACTGGATCACACACACAGTTTTCAGAGAGGAAAAAATAAAGCTTAGAATTATTTTACAGTTTTGCATGTGTCTATTTCACATGCTAGAAGGGTTTATAGGAACAACAAAATCTTTTAGGAGTTTGAATTGTCACTATTTGAGGCCATTTGGGACAAGGCACTGGTTCTTGTTTTTACTGTGCCCATATCTGTATGCACTTGTGGAATTCTTTTTAAGATTTCAGTTTTTCTGTACAACATAAACAGGTATGACAGACTGTGGTAACACACATTAGCAGAAGCTGATTTAAAGTTGACATCTCCTATTCCACTGCACTATATCAAAACTTCCAGGCTCTCTAAAAATCTTAGATGGCTGCAAAAAAACCCAGAAGCAGGCATTAAGTTTAAATCAGCTCTCAGCATTTCTCAGTGCATTCTGCAGAAAGGGTCTAAGTTAGACATACAGTTCTGGTGTTTATTTTACACAGAGGAGTCCACCGACATTTGACATAAAGTCTTCTAAACTTTTGAGGAAGGCCATCTTCTGCTTACGGTCCAGCGTAGGCGGAGTGCTGCTTGCAGTAAGCTTGTTGAAGGCATCTGCTAACCGTTGGTAAATTACTGGATCATGTTGACTTGATAATAACGTTTCGACTAATTCAGAATATTCAGTCTGTGAAGAAAAGAGTTGTCAATTAAGCTTAGAATTTATATAAACCTATTTTTAGTTTTGAGGGTTTTGCATATTTTCAGGTATACGCATGACAGCAATTCAAGATAAACTAGTATTACCATCCTACTGCAGTTCTGAGATGGGAAAGAGACCTTGGGTTTGAGGTGGAGAGACAGGACTATAGAAGTTGGTTTGTCTAAGGTCACCTCATAAATTCATGGTTGAGGGAAATATGTAACTATCTTATACACACACAGCCCAGTTTTACCCTGTGCTGAAACAGTCAGGCCAACTGGCTTGCAATGTATCCAGCGCAGGGTAGAAGGTGGCTGCCGTGCATCTCTGAGTAAGGAGATTTCCTCTTACCTGTTTTGGAAGGCAGCCACCCCTATGGGGTTAATCAGATCTACACCAGTGATTTTGCTGGTAAAGATTCAAGCTGCCTAGTGTAATGCCAGACTGCTTGGGAGGTGGGTTAGGATACAGCATAGGTCACCCAGGCCAGTCTCACCCTCTTCCTAGGGCTATAAGAACATAAGAACAGCCCCACTGGATCAGGCCATAGGCCCATCTAGTCTAGCTTCCTGTATCTCACAGCGGCCCCACCAAGTGCCCCGGGGAACACACCTGAGAACAAGAGACCTGCATCCTGGTGCCCTCCCTTGCATCTGACATAGCCCATTTCTAAAATCAGGAGGTTGCACATACACATCATGGCTTGTAACCCGTAATGGATTTTTCCTCCAGAAACTTGTCCAATCCCCTGTTAAAGGCATCCAGGCCATATGCCATCACCACATCCTGTGGCAAGGAGATCCACAGACCAACCACACGCTGAGTAAAGAAATATTTTCTTTTGTCTGTCCTAACTCTCCTAACACTCAATTTTAGTGGATGTCCCCTGGTTCTGGTGTTATGTGAGAGTGTAAAGAGCATCTCTCTATCCACTTCATCCTTCCCTTGCATAATTTTGTATGTCCCAATCATGTCCCCCCTCAGGCGTCTCCTTTCTAGGCTGAAGAGGCCCAAACACCGTAGCCTTTCCTCATAAGAAAGTATCCACCCTCCCCCTGCCCTAAAATGCCTCCTAGGCTCTTTTGCCACCCTCCCCCAACCCCCCCCCCCCACCTGCCTCCCTTGACTGGCATGAACTAACCCTTTGCTAGCCGGGACATGGCGTGGGGTGGTCAGTGCATATCCTTGCGCTGGCCAAAAGCACCGTTAGGACTGCACTCACACACTTTTAGCCTACCTACAATAGCCCCCACTTCCCTAGAAAGTGGAGGGATCCTCCACAGAGACGTTCCATGAAATATGACAGATTGCTGCCAGAAGGAAAAATGGGCAAACACACACCCCTAGCATTCACATATGCACAGACCTTGTATGATCCAGCCACTGTAGGAATTATTCTGCATGGAAATGTTTATTGAACAGAGTAATATCTGTACATTCCTGTACATAAGGACATGAAAATTATATATTTTTTAATCTGATGCAAACTACTTAACATCGTGAATGATTACATCTGTCTTATTTGATAACTTTAATATAAAAGTGTCTTACCTGATGCAAACATACTAATGTGTAAAATGCTTCACCTGCTGCAGCCGTCATCTCTGTATTGTGCTTTTGCAGTACCAGCATATCAAAAACCATCTGAAATTACAAATATTTCACTTTACCCTGGAAGCATTTTTCTGAGCTCTAAATTATAAAATTAAGCATAGACTAACAATGCCACGGAGTTCAAAATTATTCAAGCCAGGTAACTATGCTTATTTGTCTCTTCTCAATGTAGCATTTCACACTGTAAGTGACTGTTATAAAATGTAAAGCAACTTAAGTGCTTTAGTGGAAATATAAATATAAACAATCACACATATTAAAACCACTAGGAGGAGTGAACCTGTAAACCAAAGGTGAATCTGCAGGGAAAAAACACAAAGGAGTTGAAGGAATGTTTTAGGAGCTAAGTATTTTTCCTGCGTTTAAGAAATTACTCCTATGTAAAGCCGATTCCTTGAATGATTACACTTGTCTTATTTAATAGCTTTAACAATACAAATATGTCATACCTGATACAAACATACTAATGTGTAAAATGCTTCCCCTGCTGCAGCTATGATCAATTTCTCATTTGATTATAGAAAGCATACAACACAAAATACTATAGAAGTTATTCTATACAACATATGATTGTATTTCACATGCATTTTTAGTCACTGTTCAGCAGCCTGTAGTGTCATTTCAATACTGCAGGGAGGGGTGAGGGTAAAACAGAGAGCTACTGGCTTGCTTAAAGCCATCTAGTGAGTTCGTGGCTGTGAAAACTGAACCAGAGGACTTCCTGACCCAGAGCTCTTGGCCCACAATAAGATGTCAGTGTTGCATTTTCTTTATGAAACATCACAGTAGATTCTGTCTCTTGAGACCCTGAAAGCAATATGGTTCATTTTACAGAACACATCTGAAAAGAAAGTCTTGCTTTGTGGAATTTCAACACATGAACGTAAAGAGGCCAGACTCTTACTTCATCTATGCTGTTGGTGGCTCTACAAAGTTTCACAAAAGGGGTATATCCTAACCCTAAAATGGAGTTGCCAGGATTTAAACCTGGTACCTACTGCAGGCAAGCTCTGTCTCTATGTTGGTTTTACTCCAAGCCACTGCTGTTCAATTTTCCTTTCATTCAAAGCAAGTACACTAGCTTTGAGTTCATCATATCAATTCATAAAAGCATCAAAAGTATATGAGGCAAGGTACAAAAAAAAAGATAAAATAGTTTTTAAAAAAAGCTGCCTACAAGCTCACTGTTTTTTGGTGTTTTTGTCCCCAGCATCATAGCTGGGTTATGATAAAACTCACTAATGGCGACCAACTCCAATAAGACTGTAAGATACAGAACACTCTTACCTTGAGAAAGTGCCTTGTTGCTAAAAAGAGGGGTGAGTCTGTCTCCTGCGCTTTTGCACACTGTTCTGCTAGCGGTGTCAGAGCTTCTAAGCAGAGCTGACAAACATCTGAACTCATTCTGATTTACCAAATTAAGAGAATCAAACTTTTTTCTTTTGGAAATAGTGTAAAAATGTTCAGCAATAGTCTTCATTGTGCCATCTGGAAAATACTAACAATTACACTGTATAACTCGCCTTTTGAGCTTGTAGTAATCTAATAGAGAGAGTTGTTGAATTCTTCTATGACATTTTCAGATAAGGAGTCTCATTCAAAAACACTTCCATTTTTAAAAAGGAAAGCAAAGTGAGAGTCATAAAACATGATCTGTAGGCCCACACCTGCTCCTGGACCACTTCAGATTTTGCAGTGAGGTGGAGCAGTAGAGCATGTTACATATATTTCCAAGAAAGTCATTGCTTATAGAAAAACTACCATGTCTGTGAGAAAACTAGGCTAAACAGATGTTTTATATTGGGCAACGAACATCTGAACACAGACAGTATTAAACTGCAAGATTTATGACTTGCTATGCCATCATGGAAACACAGCACAATCCTAGATTTATCTATTCAGAATTAAGCCCCACTTAGTTGAAAGAAACTTACTCCCAGTAAGTGTGTACATAATTGCAAACTTATACGGTTAACTGACAAAAATACCAGGTGAGTGTGAAACCTGGATTGGAAGTGGAATCCTCACATACACCCTCACATGCAAAAAGCGGAGAGAGGGCTGTGTGAGATCAAGACACAGGAACGTGGCATGGAAGCATGATTTAACTCCGGTTCTGTGTGGCATCTGAACCAGAAAAGTTGCAAAAAGAATATACAGTATGCCTGAAGTATAAAGTTAAAAAGGGAAGCATTTAAGATTGCTTCATAAACTAGAATCCAGCACACACACAAGTTCACCATAAAGGATACGATGTCATCCCTAACTCTAATGAATACATAAGGCTTTTAAACAAGTCTTCTGGAAGCTGCGGAATTTTCTCAGGGAATATTTCACAAATAAAAGTGATTAGTTTGTAGTACTGATTACATAACGATGGAAACTGTAGGGGAGAAAAAAGTTTAAGTTAGTCCTTTAAATTGCGTTATTTTCACAGCAAAAAGTTGAGGCAAAATCTTATGGCTTTCTACACATTTAACTTTCTCTTTTTATTATGTTTATATTTGTTGTGACTTTTCCCCCTCACAAAAATGAAAAAATTGAAACAAAACTTTCTCCGCAGATCATACATAACTCTAAACCTTGAGTACTGAATTCTCTCACTAAAGAAGAATCCTCTGGTAATATCTTCCAAAAGTGTATGACAGTAATGAAATCCATAGCAGCAGACAGATATGCTGAAACTGTCTTTAAGTGCCACAAGGCACTTGCTGGTTAAAAGACTAATTTGCAAAATTACCGTTTAAATATCAAATTAACAAATCAAAGCAGATAAAAGACCATTTGACCCAACATTCAAAGCAATTCCTGAAAAACTACAACCTCAGAAAGAACCCATAATGGTATGAGTTTAAATGGTATAAATTTATATTATAGCATGTTAAAAGACTGCCTAGATACCCTTTGGCTAAGATGCTTCAATATAAGGGGGGCACGTCAGAAAGGTCTCCGATTGCCATGGTCTGAATTGCTCCCAGGACATGGTACTGAGATACGCAATACCTTGCTGAAGCTAAGCTAGTCTGATTAAAGCCTAGATGGGAGATTAGCTGAGAACCCTATACACAGCTGCTTTGAGTCAGTAGCATCACTAGTGGGTGCAGGGGGCACGGGTCACACCACACAAAGTGGGGACGACACGCACTAGTGACCAAATAGCTAAAATTGCTTTCTAGGAATAATACGATCATGTTATCTACCATTTGATGCAAAATTTACAGCAGGATGCAATGAAAAAAAAACAGAGTGAATATCTCCACCCTATCAAAAATTATGGCCAAAAAACCAGGAAACAAAAATACAACTGTCTTATGCAACAAAAAAGTACATTACCTTAATTCAGAATGGACCAATGAGACTGATTGTTCAAACAGTCAATGAGATGTTATTATGATACAGAATGGAACCAATAAGTTGGTTCGTAAGTTGACACCCTTGAGTTGGTGACACCATTAGTGACCAAAATTGCTAAAACCACAGTTTGTAGGAATAATATCATCATGTTCTATATCAATTGATGTGTAATTTCATGCAGAATGTACTGATACAAACCGTGTCAAAATATCTGTGTTCTGTCAAAAGGTATTGCCAAAAAACCAGCAGGGATGGGGCAATGATACATCACTACTCCCACCACCTGGGCCGTTGTCCCACCCACTGCATGGGAGGAGGTCCATCATGGGGGTGATATGCTGGTCTCCCACACTGGATGACACAAACCCTAGTGATGCCACTGCTGGAGTTTCATGATGGAATGTAGAATATAAAGTTTAAAAAATAATTAGAACAAACAACTTTTTACTTGGAGAGGAGTACAGATAAGGATTGTAAACACGATTTTGAATAGATGGAACCATCATGGCTGCAGCAGACAGGCCACACGTTTGTGCTTTCAGCATAGCAGAATGGAACATTGTACAAACACTCTATGGGGCATATGAGAGACAGGGAGCAAAATCTTTGTGAAAATCAAAGAAGGGAAACTTTCCAGTGGGGCGCACATTCCAGTCGGACACACAAGCACAGGTAGTAGTAGAAAAATGTTTGACGTCCAGTTCCCTTGTGATGTTTGGGTGGTTGGATAAAATCATCGTCAACCTACCTGTAAAGGTGTATTAAATTGTTCTTACCTTTAGCAAATCTTGGGACATTAAAGGCAGAATTAGATTCACCCCATACAAGACTACATCTGCAGCTGATACAGATCTGTTTGTGGCTTGTCCAGGTTCATGTCCCCGAAATACTTCATCTAAAGAAAACAAAATACAGAAAAACACATTTTATATTTGTCATATTAGAGCACCACACGTTCCTCGATAGAGGATTCCATTCTGAACACCAAACTTTAGCCAAATTTAATATTGTCTTAATGCACATACCCATTCAAAAGCAACTTTAGTTCAGCATGTGCATTTTGGCAAGACTGTACGTGCTGCAAGGTGAGATGGGTGTATTCAACACATTCATTTACAAATCACATTTTAATTTACTGATTTATATCCCATCTTTCAATCTGTTAAAATTCCAAGGCAGCACCCATACTAAAAAAAAAAATGGGAATTGAAAAGTGTAAAAAAAAAAAAAGGCAGAAGGGCAACATACATTTTATAAACATATCACCTAAAACTAAAGAGTAGCCACCAAGTAAGCAAAGAGTATCCACCTTTGGTTGGCACTCACATAATCTCTAAAGGAGCAGGAAGAAAAGGGTTTCCATAAAGACCTTAATGACCAAATGGATTCCTACAGGAGAAGGCTTCAGAAAGCCAGGTCCCAAGCTGCAAAGGGCCTTTTATGTGTGAGGGTCAGTGCTTTTTTTGTTTAAAAAAAAAAAAAAAAGGTGCAGGAACTCACAACCGGTTAATCTTTTATTTATTTATTTATTTATCTATTTATTTATAAGCCATTTTTTAAAATCACAGCCTCCAGCAGGGGGCTCACTCCAGGAGCTTAACTGTGGGTTAAGTCCTACCTGGGACTTAAAAAAAAGGGGGGAGAAAGCCTGCCTGGGACTGAACTTTGAGGAGTTTTGCAGCCTCAACTGGCCCCCCTTTTGGCAACTGGCAACCAACCTTTATATTTTGCAGCCATGGAGCACCTCCCCTCCTAAAAAAAAAATTTCTTCCTCATAGGGATTTGAACCCCTAGCCTCTGGCTTCACAGACCAGCACTTTAGCAATTGAGCCATAAGAGCTCTTAGGCTCAAAGTGTTTGGAACTAATACTTGAGGCGCTGATGGCTACCAGCTGGGCTCAAGACCTTATATATTAGTGCTGAACACTTTAACTATAGGCTTTCCTATAGCCTAATGGAGAGAGTGCTGGACTGTGGAGCACAAGGTTGGAGGTTGAAATCCTTCCCTAGCCAGCAGTGTGGGGCGGGGATGGCGCAGGGAGGGAAAAAAGGTGGGGGCGGAGAGGAGGGGGGAAAAAGGTGCTGGAACGCCATTCCGGTGTGTTCCATTACAAAAAAAGCCCTGGTGACAGTAATGTATAAAGAGGATTTCTGGAGCTAATGCTGATGTTTTCCATTCTAGATTTCCTCTTACCTGTATCACTGAAATCTATAAATTCTTTTGAAAGTAGGTTAGTAAGAAGCTCCATGATAAGAAGAAGGTCCTGATATTGGTCCTCTTCTGCTGTAACATCTACTCTCTGTCTACCCATGTTATTCTTGGAATACACCTGAAGTAAGGTCAGACAGGCTTCATATAAATTCATGGCTTTAGACTGCAAAGAAAAGGAGTTTTTTTTTTTAAAAAAAAGTTCATTAGTTTACTATGTTAGTTTAACTATTAGTTAACTTAGTTAAATTAGTTTAACTATGGCCACAAGCTATGCACCTTATGATTTCTATTACAGCTGTATCATTTCAACATTATATAAACAGACACATGATAAGAAAATAAATGTACTATATTTGAATACCCATTTCAGAATGGGTACCCACTGGCAGAATTGATATACAACAGTAACATGTTGATTTTACAGTCTTTAAGAATTACGTTCAACAAACTATGTATGTAATCAACTACCACAACATATCTAGTATGCATGTGATCAGGCTCCAAATACCAACTATGGACTCATTCACTATGGAATTTTTGACTTGCTCTCTTTAGACAAATGCCAGTAGGCTGGCAATGTTAGTCTGTTACAGCAAACAACCAGAGTCCTGTGGCATCTTAAAGACCAATGCATTTATTGTGGCTTTTGTGATCCAAAGGTGAATAAAACAGATAAAGGTCATGTCTCATCAGTGGGGGATTGGTTCCCTAACCCCCTAAGTTGAAAAAAACCTATGGATGGTCCATTCAGAACGGGAAATGGCGTTTTTCTGGAAGTGATGGAAATCCACAGTAAAAAGTCCCTTTAAAAACATGTAAACAAGGGAATAAAACAATAGCTGCTTTATCTTGATACACACTGCCCCAGCTGTCTTCACACAGGCACCTGAATCCGGTTCCTCCTCTCCTGCAAGATGAAGCAGCCAGCCACAAAGTTTCCCTTGACCCCATAACACACACTGATAAATGCCGCTGCTGTTGCTGCCATACTCAGGAGAGGAAGTTGAAATTTTGTTTCCTTGTTTAAATGTTCTTAAAGGGACTTATTTTAGCAATTCAAGTAACCAAAGGGAGTGGCTAGTCTCAGCCAATTGCTTCACAACACCACCTCTGGGGATGGGCCTTTTAATAATAATAATAATAATAATAATAATGAACAACTTTATTTATACCCCGCCCTTCTCCCCAAAGGGACCCAGGGCGGCTTACAACAAGTTAAAAACAGATTAAAACATAATATTAAAAAACAGATAAAAACATTAACATATTAACAAATATCATAAAAACAGTAATCAGATAAAAAATCAGGTAAAAGGAGCATAGAGCAGCAGATCATAGGAATCAGGCCTGTAAAAAATACTAAGAGATGTAGAAAAGATGTTAAAAAAGATGTTAAAAAGGCCACGAACTCAGAAGGCTTGTTTAAACAGAAGGGTCTTCAGGCCCTGCCAAAAAGTCTCAAGAGAGAGAGCCATTCTTAAGTCAAGGGGAAGGGAGTTCCATAACGTTGGTGCCACTACTGAGAAGGCCCTATTTCTTGCCGCCGCCCCAAGTACCTCCCTAGGCCAATTTTTAAGTTTTTGAGCTGAGGCAGGGGCTTGTGCTGTGAGTGGCGAACTCTGTGAGTGGTGAAGACCAGAAGTGATTGTGAGGAGCTCCAGAAGGATCTCTCCAGACTGGCAGAATGGGCAGCAAAATGGCAGATGCGCTTCAATGTCAGTAAGTGTAAAGTCATGCACATTGGGGCAAAAAATCAAAACTTTAGATATAGGCTGATGGGTTCTTAGCTGTCTGTGACAGATCAGGAGAGAGATCTTGGGGTGGTGGTGGACAGGTCGATGAAAGTGTCGACCTAATGTGCGGTGGCAGTGAAGAAGGCCAATTCTATGCTTGGGATCATTAGGAAGGGTATTGAGAACAAAACGGCTAATATTATAATGCCGTTGTACAAATCGATGGTAAGGCCACACCTGGAGTATTGTGTCCAGTTCTGGTCGCCGCATCTCAAAAAAGACATAGTGGAAATGGAAAAGGTGCAAAAGAGAGCAACTAAGATGATTACGGGGCTGGGGCACCTTCCTTATGAGGAAAGGCTACGGCGTTTGGGCCTCTTCAGCCTAGAAAAGAGACACCTCAGGGGGGACATGATTGAGACATACAAAATTATGCAGGGGATGGACAGAGTGGATAGAGAGATGCTCTTTACACTCTCACATAACACCAGAACCAGGGGACATCCACTAAAATTGAGTGTTGGGAGAGTTAGAACAGACAAAAGAAAATATTTATTTACTCAGTGTGTGGTTGGTCTGTGGATCTCCTTGCCACAGGATGTGGTGCTGGTGTCTAGCCTGGACGCCTTTAAAAGGGGATTGGACGAGTTTCTGGAGGAAAAATCCATTACAGGTTACAAGCCATGATGTGTATGTGCAACCTCCTGATTTTACAAATGGGTTATGTCAGAATGCCAGATGCAAGGGAGGGCACCAGGATGAGGTCTCTTGTTATCTGGTGTGCTTCCTGGGGCATTTGGTGGGCTGCTGTGAGATACAGGAAGCTGGACTAGATGGGCCTATGGCCTGATCCAGTGGGGCTGTTCTTATGTTCACAGAGCAGTGGAGGGGGAGTGCTTGAGGAAAGCACAGCCTGTTGTGCATGTGCATCCAAGCAGGAATCAAGGCAGCTTCCTGAAGTGCCAGGCAGCTTCTTTGGAGGGAAGCTTCCATGCAGGATCAAGGAAGGGGACTCGATGTGATCTGAAAATAGCTTCCTGAACCTCCATAGACTACCCTACAACCCTCCAGCTTGTCACATGAGGTAAGGGAAGTGTTTTCGTTTTGTTTTATTCCCTTGTTCACATGTTTTTAAAGGGACTTTAAAAAAAGTGACTCAACTTGGATGATCTACACTGAGTCAAATCCACAGGTGCAAAATCTGCTGATAATGAGGCACATCAAACATTATCCTTGTTGGCAGCTTTTATATGTTACACATGCAAACATGCACATGGGATATTCTAACACAAGATTGGAAGGCCTAGCAATGCAAGCAAAAGATGACCCATTACTATGTAGAGCAGGAATGCCAAGAAGATTGAATCATTGACTCAGCTGGTTATGAAAAGCACATAAAAATACCTGACAATTAAAACCTGTAAATCTCCCCTAGCTCTATTCAGCAAAAGTTGAATAGAATTCATATGCAGAATTGGAACCAACTTGGCAGTTTCATATTGGAGCCTCTCTTTGTAAAAGATTTTGCTTAAGTTGTGGCAACTTTCAAGTCTAATTAACATTCATATGTTGGAAACAGAATGCTGGACCAGACAAACCTTTAAACTTATCTAACAAGGTAATTCTTAATTTTTGCAACAGAATGGACGCATAGGGATGGACTGAAAGACCCAGCAGATGCATATTGAGGGAGACAGAAATATTCAATAGCCAATTGCACAAATGTGGACTTTTTCAAATGTATCAAGACCCCAAAACATATGCATGCTAATATTTACCTCTCCTAGATAGCATATTTGCTTGTGTGCAACTTCAACAAAAACTTCTATGATGAGGTTAACAGTCTCTGGCGTATTCTTGTACACTTCCATTAGTCCAATGCAATTGGTGAGGAAGTCCATCAGAAAATTAAAGAGAATTGCTACATTGTCTATCTGAGTAGCCTCAGCAATACCACAAAGTGCCTCTAAAGTGGCTGTGATTTCCTGCTTCACCTCCTCCTCTTGGCAGATTTGCTGGAAGTTCTCTTGGTTAATCACATTCAAAAATCGCTGTTGAAGCGGCTGAAGAACCTACAGAGCAAAGGCAAACAAGATGGATTCCAGTTTTTGAGTTTCATGTTCATGTTCAGCTGAAGATGACTTTAGCTGCAGCCTAGTGTACAAAGAGTCCCTTTCTCAGAGAATGCTTCCTCCCATGTGAACTTCTGTGAAGTTAAGAGTAGGCAATGAAGCCCTGCTTCATACTGCAATTTACTGGAAAATAAGGTTACCCTCCCCACAAGATGCAAGGACTTCACAACTGTAGTTCCAGAGCTTTGGAATGTTTAGTTATCTTTCTGATGCCATTTTATAACAAAGTTAAGACAAATCTGTTTCACTGCCTTTAGGACAGTGATTTTTAACCACTGTGCCATGGCACACTGGTGTGCCGTGAATGGTCCACAGGTATGCCATGGACATTTGGGGGTCATTTATTAGTAGGGCTATTGGGGGTTAGGAGCCCCTCCCCAGCAGTGCAGTATGCCTTGTCAATTGTCAAAAAATGGATAGAGTGCCTTGACAATTTTAGTGCCATGTCAGTGCGTCATAAGATGAAAAAGGTTGAAAACTGCTGCTTTAGAAGTTGCCCCCCCTTGTGGTTTTTACAAGCCTCTCTGTTCTTGGTTATTATTGCTTTATATTGGATTGTGACTGTTTTGGTTTTTGCTATTAAATATTGATATTTATTGTATACCACTCTGGTGCACAATGCTGAAAAGCAATGAATACATCCTCTAAAGCAAACTTGAATACATAACATCAGTAATGTCTGTTTTTACACTTTCGTTTACTCTTAAAATATATTACCCAATGTTGTAAAATACGTTATTCTAGTAATCCAAAGCCCCCCCCCTTTGGGTTCTCAGTTTAGAAGAGAAAGAACAAGCAGCAATGGAACTACAGGTAGGTATTGGAATCCTGAAATATACAAAAATGTTCTTCACAACTCATTTTTGATGATGCAAGTAGACAAGAGTTCTACTGCTGAATAGATCATACAAAGCAAGCAAATAAATGCCATAGGAAAAAGCAACTTGCACAGAGTTAACATCAGCTGACGTTGTAACAATGTAAAAATCAATTTTAAAAATATCTAGGCAACTCAACGTTTGAAAATGTTTAAATAAAGATGATCTTAGAAGAATTTTAATTTGAGGACTTTCAAGTTATTATGTTACTTGTCTTACCTCTGTCCAGTACTGCTGTTTGGTATCGGTGTCCATATGAGCAAAACCTCCTAGAACTAAAGCCTTCATTAACGTTCGCTGCACAGAACTGGATAAAAAGTGAAGAGGTGGATTCCGCCTTGCAAACTGCTTTGCTAAGTTCCACCAGTTCTCACACTGAATTACTAAGTTTGCCCTAGGAACAGAAAGGTATTTAGTAACTCGGGGGGAAAAATCTTGGCAATATGCAACAACTACTTTTTGAGAAGGATTAATGTTAGTATTTAAAACATCCCGCTTTCACTTATGCTCAAATTTTCCTTATGTTAATGAGTTCTCTCTCCGTTTATAACAGTAAGGTAATCTGCAGGTCTCATTTTTTAGTAAGTGAACAATTCTCTCTTTACGTCATATGCTGCCATTACTATTCTTATTCTTCCCCTCCACTATGAGAATATGAAAAACATGGTAGAATAAATGTAGTATCTCTACCTTGTCTCCCCACCCTTCAATAAAATGTTAGATTATATTTATATTTTGCCCATTCTACAATGGGATTCAAGGCAGTATACACAAGTTCCAGAAGGTTCCCGTCCGGGCACTGACTGCTCAGAATTACTTAGCATTAGCAAGGCTGTAGCATTGTGTACTTTCAGGTCATACCCTGGGAATAAATATGTTTTATTCTTTACTATATAAACTCGGTACATGCCAAGTTTGCAGAAGTAAAGGTTCTGCAACTATGTTTGTTCTGGCCCTTTGGACAAAGCATGTTGCCTATACTGGGATATACAGTCTGATATGCAGCTAAATGTATACAGTTTGGGCCAATGGGCAGATAGCTGAATGCATCAAGTGAGTCTCAGTGTTTATTTTTTCCTGCTATTTGGATATATTGCTATAACTTCCAATCCATTTGGTTTCTATACAATTTACAGCTTGCACCTGAATGTGTGAACTGATCTAATTGAAAATCAACAGCATGTTAGAAGTGACACTGGATGAACTGAATATTCAATCTGCATCATTAGTTTTGAGATGGCTCATTTACACATGCAATGATACAAATCCTGATTTACAAATCCAAATGCTTAGAACTCATCCTGTACTCACAAACAGCTGTATCATAAGTGACAAGGTCACTCCTCAGCTCAACATTTCTAAAGTTATGCTATTATATTCATTAAGCTTCCCTACTAGCTGATTATTCCCAATACCTACTGAACATCATTACCACCACCAATTTGAAGAACCTCTCCAAAAAGTATTGGAGAAGCAAATTTCCCTTTTAGTTGTAAAACTGGCAGGCTTACCTCTCTCTTCTTTCTACCAGAGTTACAAGCAACTGCACAGTGTCATTTGCAAGGTCCTGCTCAGAACTCCACACTGCAAGGTTGCTGATGACTTTTTCTAAGAGGTAGCCCACAATCCACTGAGAACCCTCTGTGTCAGCACCAAATGCTGTATTGAATGGCAGGCTTATCTATTGAAAAAATTGTTAAAATTGCAGGCTTATGTATTTTAAAATAGGAAGGACAAAATGCAAGGGTTCAACTGCTATTTTAATTTAATGACTTTAACACTGCTCTCTCAATCTCAATTCAAATAAACTCTCATTTAAAAAAAACACAACAGACTCTTATTCCCATGACTTCTGATAATTCTGAATAAGTCAATGCAAATCTTTCCAGATTAAAAAAATTACACATTTTTATAGAGCATTATCAATTTAACTACCTAATTCTGCTCTCACCACATCCAATACATGAAATACACTATTCTCATAATTCCCAATACTCACTTTTTTTTTTTTTTTTGCTAAGAATGAGTTAATCCTAATTAGTGCATAGAACTTTGCATAGAAGAGTCCTCCAAAATGCAATCTGGCACCTGCACTCTGAAGCAATATATTCAATTACCATATAGGAACCAGCCTTACAGCAGCAGCTCTCCAGGGTTTCAGACAGGGATCTCTCTCAATCTTACTTAAAGATGCCAGAGATTGAGTCAGAGGTATCCATATGCCAAGCATGTGTAATACCACTGAGTTATGCGCTCCCCCTTCTCCTGTTAGGACTCTACCAACTCATTCAGTTGCATGTGAACACTAGGCTACAGTTACTTGCATTCCAATGTCTTTAAGAAGAGGTGGTAAGCAAGTGGGTAACAAAAAGAAATGTATGTCTCCTCTAGCAATTTCATCATAGGGTTTGGTCTGACAAACATGGACTACAGACATGAATGAAAAAGTGCTTTATTAGATTAAAAGACTCTTACCTGGTCATAGAGTTTTTCATCCACTAGGAGATAGGTTTTTGCCCACCGCTTAAGGAACCATACAATATCTTTTCCCATTTGTGGGCTCAGAAGGTATGTCAGATTTGCTCTTATTGCTCGAGATTCCACTTCTGAAACTCTTAGGATAGCAGACAACAACCTGAAGAAGATGTTTAGATATGATTTTTCAGTTTTTTCTCTTTTAATGCATTATCTCTCTCTCACACACACACAAAACATGGGCTTAATCTTCAAAATACCATAGTGAAATGGTCCTCTCCAGCATTTCTTTCTGAAAGAAAATTATTTTTCCCCATTTGAATGAGTATGTTATCAAAGGAAAGTCCCTGCTCATTCAGGTGCTGAATTTTATTATTCAGTGCCTTTTCTCAGCCTTGAAAACTAGTATGTAATGAAGGATAGTCTTCAACTTTTGAACTGGCCTCTTCAATTACTGCAGCAGGAAGAATTATTTCCCCATGTCCCGAACAATTGGGAATGGGAATGTCACAACAGGAACTTTGCCTAATTTTACCTGAAGTACTTAAAGCTCCTTTTAAAGGCATTATGCTAAAAGTTTTGATCATTACCACTTAATATCAGTCCATACTGGATACATAGCTGAAGTATCAGTATCTCTTTCAGGAAAGTTATGATTTTTAAAAAATTTATCATTACAGCAATAGCTATACAGCACGGAGGGAGTCGGGCAGTTTCACACAACAGGACAAAGAGGCCATAGTGCAATAGCTGAATGCATAGTTACCATGCACAAGATTCCAGGTTCCCAAGGCTGGACTACTCATGAGGCTGGAAGAGGCAGCCTTATGAGCATTAGATGTGGCAAACAGTACACCACATGACCCCATGAGTGCCCACCATTCCCTCCAGTACATCACTGAGCTAGCTTGCTTTTTTATTCAGGGTTGGGCCATGCTTGTCCTGTGGCCTTACAATCTTCTTCCCTCTAGCTCCCCTCCTGAAATGAAAACAAGGAAGAATGTCTTGGTAGCACCCTGTGCGGGGGGAGGAGGAAAAGACAGAGAATGCAAGAAGTTCCTCTTTCAGAAGGAAGGCCAGAGGGAAGATAATACTGCCAATGGCCCTCAACTCCTTGTCCTCTCCCAGCCTAGCTACTAATGAGATCTTCCCCTTTTACAAAGCATGAGGTGGTCTGTTCTCTGACCACCCCCAGTGTTTCTGAAAGGGGAGCCAGGAAGATCTCAATGGCAGCTGGGCTGGGTGGGGACTACTGCCATTGCAATTTGCACAAAAGATGAGAGAGAAGTACAAGGAATAAGCTATGGGTTCCTGCAGCACACACAACCTAAAAACAGGATGGCAGGGACACAAAACCGCACCCCACCCCAGGTGCAGTGTGTGCTTGGGTCGGGGTTGTAGGTTTCATCTCCAGCATTTCCATTTATGGACTCATTGGAAAAGACCCTGAAGATCTTCCAAGTTGGAAGACTGAGCAGAATAGTGGTCTCTCTGAGCATGACAACTCCTTCTTGCTCTGTGTTGGCTGTGTGCTTAAAGAGGTCTCTGCACCATAATATGTGAAGGGGAGGCTTCTTGTGGATATGCAATGAACACAGAGTTGAAGTAGTTACAACTCTTGAATGTTTTTATCATATATCTTAAATCACACTGTAATCAATACTGAAGTGTCTGGTTGAATCTCATTTATCTTAACGGAATTTAAACTTTTTCTAGGACTTCATATTTATTTCCTCGATTGTATTTCATTGATAACTATAATTCATATTTATCAATAAAAATAGCAATTATTGTTTCTATGGCTACTTTTACAGTGTACTAGAATGCTTACCGCATCCCATTGTAATTAACAACTAGTGGCTTAATCCCAAAATTTGCAACATATCTGGTTCAACCTGATCTGGGCATTTTCTCAGTCATTACGGTCGAATAACATCAAATGATGTTTAGTCCCAGGGCATAAGCTTTACCTCAGCATGTATCAAAGCCAGTCAACTCAGAAATCAAATGCATAGTAATAAAAACATTTACATGGTTTCCTGAAGAACATAAGCCTTGAGAAAAAAACACACCTCACTTATCACTATCCAGGCTAAATAGAGGATCCTCAAAATTAAACATTATTTCTTCAAAGTGAGCTTTTGGACACTTATTTCTTCCTCTTGTAAAGAACAAAAACGATTCGTGTCAATCAAAATGTAGCCCTGAATCAGAGCTCTAAGCAATACATGTGCTCCAAATTTTATCCCTACCACTGATAGCCTGCAACTTAAAAAAATTCTAATTGTTTCAATGGATAAAAGGCATTTGTTTGTAACTTTGTATGAACCTAGAAAACCCGGATGGGCAAGTTTTAGTCTCCTGCTCTAAACAGAATTCTGAGTAGTCATTTCTGCCTTGGTAGGAGATATTTCTTTTAACTTAAAAAATGCAGCCATATCATCTGTAGATCAAATTTCTACACATATCCCTATCAACTCCATCTTCCTTTAGAAGCTATTTATTTCTAACCTGCGCTCAGCCATTCAAACGTGGTATTCCTGCTCATTCCAAACTGCTTCTGAAGTCCAATTTCAATGCATAATTTTATTCCTAGAATCTAAGCATCCTTGATTATCATCAGCTCCAGCCCAATATGGCCACTTTCACCTTTAGAGCCTATGTCACTTCTATCACAATTATCAACATTTACAATGCTTTCATTTTTATGTAGATTAATAGCAGATGGTATTATCCTGTCAACTACTGATTTCAATATTTGGTATTAAGATACTAAATAAATTACCTAATAACAGAATCGGTTCTGTTGTACCCTGGAATGGAAGAGGCCTTTTCTCCTGGAGATCCAAGAATTTGAAGCGTTGTATTGATGTCAACCTCAGTTGAATGCTTAATGGAATACTCCATTATTTCTGGAGGTATTAGCGGAGTCTCTCCCTGAGTATCATTAGCTAAGAGGTAGCCTTAAAATTAAAAGCAAACAAAAGAAAGTAGTGACCTCAGGTTACCTGACCTAAATTAAATACTAGTTTAAGGGCCATACAAGAGATGCTGAGAACATTGGCATCAACATTTGTCTGAATTCTCTCATATGCTTAAAGTCTAACTTACATTTACAATTATATATTTCAGTTTTCTGCATGTGAGAAAACAGTCTAAACACTACAATGTAACAATCACTGGGAAGAAACACCCCATAAGAAAAATACTTTAGTCACTTTAACATACTACAGCAAACGAACTAAATTTTAAATCATGTACATCTTTGCTATAATACCAATGTTAAATC
This sequence comes from Tiliqua scincoides, assembly GCF_035046505.1. Lineage (NCBI taxonomy): Eukaryota > Metazoa > Chordata > Lepidosauria > Squamata > Scincidae > Tiliqua > Tiliqua scincoides. The sequence continues at coordinate 22,743,620 of NC_089823.1, forward strand.
CAACCTTTAAAAAAATTTTTTACTACATTTTCACCATACACTAACTTGAAACATTTCTGTAACAGTGGCAGCCAAGAGATACTTTCTTTCCAGAAGAAATATTCAATGGCCAGCAGGATTATACTTAAAAAACACAACAAAGGAAAAGACAGGAGAAGCAGCTACATCCCTAAGCTGACACATGATAGGGGATCAGGATTGTGCTACACTGCCATGTACCTGGACCTGCATGGTATGTATTACATTTGAATAGAGGCCCAGACTTAAGTTTACACACAAAGAACTCTACTGATCTGTGATATCTAATATGCAGATGGGGTGCAAGGGATGCGCTCTATTGGAACATGGTTGGCTGGGTGACCCCAATCCTCCATCACAGGTAGACACTAGATTATTTGTATATTGCTTGTTCAACAGAAGCTTTCCAATCTGATGCAAATTTTCAGGCTATCAATGATAGGGCATACATCAGCAAGTAGTATATGCATTGTTGCAGGTAGGGCCAGAGTTTTCCTCAAATCAAGAGGACCACCAATTCTCCCTCCTTTCTCAGAATTGGCACAACTCAGCCAAAAGACTGAACTTGGAAAAAATCCACCATTAAAATATGAAAATTGAACAATAGCATAATCAACAAAAAGTGAACTGATAAGACCCTGAGGTCCCTAATATGGAAGGCATATACTCTAGAGATCACATGCCCAGAACTTGAGTGGGATAAACTGCTCTCTTCTTACCAAAACACATGAAACTTCACAAGTTCAACTTTTTCTCTCTCAGTTGGTAGGGGATAGCAGACCATTAGGATATTCAAGAGCAGTATCATCTCACATGGGAGAATTCCATTGTTTTAAGCAGAATGCAATCCCTTTCTGTCAAAGCCTACACCCTTAAAAGCATAAGAATCAATTTTATTCCAGAGGAGATAAGCGACAGCCCTACAATTCTCATCTACACAGTCAATGACCTGAAAGGCCATGCTGGATACCTCGTCTCTAATTGATTCCAATACCCCTTTCCCTGTTCACACCTTAATAATGAAATCTCTCAACCACCTATCTAAACTAGATCAAGAGACTAGCTTCTGCATTGAAGGAAACAAAAGTGCTTTTGTTTCTCTCAACCATACTGTTTAATCTCTATAAAAGTGTAAATCCCTTCAGACATTGAGTGCACGCCAATCTGTTTAGGATGGATGAGTTTTACACATTTTCCATGTCGGAAAATGTCTTAGAATCTTTGAGTGGGTAACATGACTTTATTCTGTAAAGAATAAGTGTGCAATTTTTTAAAGTCTCATAAAGTTAGGTGGATTCCAAAAGGGCGTCATTTTAAAAAGTGGGTCCCAGTGCTATAAAGTTTGAGAACCACTTATTTAGATGACTGAGGAAATTCCATAATTTCTCAGACTCTGTGGCAAAAACCTGGTGACAGAGCACCAGGAAGAGAAAGCTTTTCATGTAGTCTCATAGATCACTTGTGCGGCAACATGAGAGAAAAATCCCCTAACTGATGTAGAGTGTCTCGTTCAATATCCACAAGTCAAGCAACTTTAGATCGTGGCAGATGATTGGATCCTGGAAGTGAAGGTGCTAGATGATACCTTGGTTCTCCAATTGAACAGTTTATCTGATTAGAGAACTACAGAAGATGAAGCCAGTACAGAACTCTGGAAAGGGTCTTGATCCTCGGCTCTCTGAGTTTTATGTAGTCTTGGTTATGAAAAAAAATGTGTCTGGAGCAAAAGGATGATGGGTTAATTCTATAAGTCCACTGATGCAATTTAATTGAAATGCTGAGATCTGTTCTGGAGTCACTTCAATTCTTTCTTCACTATGAATGGAGATAATTCAGGCCTAGGGCAGCTTTCTAGTTTGTTATCCAGAACAACAGAGATGGACAAAGTGTGTGCTGATCTGAGTGAAACTGTTCATTGGTGCCTAATACATGCTAAATGCCTTCCTTCATTCTCTTTTGTCAGCATATTTGGAATTGGTGAGGGGAGAAAGTGCTCCTTGTAAACCATCTTTCACTTTAAGGCAGCGGTTCCCAAACTTTACTCAACAGTAGGGGCCACTCTAAGTATTTTGGGGTGTGCGTGTGTGACAGCACCACTGATATCATGTCACTGTTGTGAAAAAATGGTTTTTCACATATCTGGGGGTAGCACTGGCCTTCCAAAGGGCTCCCGGATGCAATTGCTCCATGACACAATTGTGACCCACTTCTGGTTTTGCCTGAAACCCAGAAGTGGATGTGATCACTACTTTTAGCCATTTGAATCTTGCGGAGCCCTGCAGAAGGGTCCAAGGGCTACCCCCCCCCCCCAGGAAGGCTAACGCTGCCAAGGGTGTGTAAGAAAATCTTTTGTCCCTGGCAGCAGCATGATCATGGGAATCGTGTTGCTGCCTTTGCCCCTCCCCTGCAAGCACTTACAGCAGTTCCTAAACTCCTGGAGAGTTTGGGAACCACTGCTGTAGGTCTTGCTGCCCAGCGAAACTAGGGTCACTAGCTCTTCAGACCCGCTAAAACAGCTGCTCTTAACAGGATTAGAACTGTGCAAGAGGATCAGATGAGCAGGGTAGAAGCCATGTGCAGAGCTCTCATTTGCAGTCCACTGATCCTTTAGGTAAACCTTGGCCTGCAATGGGAGCAACTACTGAACATGGTATCAAAGGAATCCGCAGTGGCTTCATACTGATAAGGGGAAGATATCCCCTAAAGTGATGCAACCCACTACTGGCAACATTGGTTTCATCTTCTATGGTTTGACTTCCCTTTCTCCATTTGATCAGACAAAAGGGCATATCTGAATTGTCTCTTTTCTGTGGGGAATATTGCTGCTACTCTTGTTATGAGCTTTTCTTTAGTTCCTGACTAAGCCAAAAGATTTTGATATCTTTACTCAGAAGCCAATTTGACCAGTTGGTTCCATTAAACTCACACGGCAATCAATACTTTCCTTCTGATTATTGTCTTCCGCATCTGTAATGGCTGTGAAGCAGCTTTACTTTGGGAAACTATCAAGTTTAGATGTGGGACTGGCCCAAACAGTGAAGCACTGTGGTCCTGGGAAGGTATTAGTATGATGATGACAGAACAAGATGAATCCAGCCAGTGAAAGGAAGCCAGTTACTGCATAGAAGGATTACATACACAACTTCAATGACGACTCACTGTGGATGTACCATCACTATGTACTGTTTAGTCTTTTTTTTTTTTCAAGTTGATGAATCAAGGAGAACACTGTTTCCAGTGGAACACCACCAAGTTTTTATTGAATTTAAACATTTTCACTCACCTGTGACTAGGATAAGCCAATGAATATCCTCATACAGGTCATCAAGCACTTTATTGTCAATGGTGCCTGATCCTGGCGAGGCAATTAACTGCTGCTGATGCCTTTGTAACTGGCCATGAAGCCTTGTCACTCTGTCTTCTAATAAACTGAGGAGGAACAGTGAGAAAACCTGATTGCAATTAAATTCACACTGAAAAACAATTGTAACAATTCATGAAAAGGGTGTGCTGTAGTTCAAAAACTAACCCATTACCTTGTAAGAAGAGGTATACAGTGTTCAGCAGAAATTCTTCCTAACATGCCTACGCTGGCAAGCTGGTCAGAGAATTGTTCTCTGTCATCTTCCTGAAGCTCACTTATTTCTTCCTCCTCTCTCGAGGCCACACCATTGGCAGTCTGGCATTTAAAAAGTTAAACATTATGTTGTAGAAGTTCAGTCTCTGGCATCTCTGTTTTTAAGAAATCAGATAATTGACAGATCACCCGCAGTAAAATTTATAAGAGGAACCCATGGTGGAAAAAAGTGCTCAAAAGCAAAAAGATACAGCTGTCTTCAACAATTACCTGGTAACTGTTTTTCCACTGCCTTCCTTAGAAATATCAAACACAAAGTGACATGATTGACAAAGTTCACCTATCCACCCTTGATCACAGAAAACTTTGCTTGAGATAGCTCTAGTTTTGGAGTCCTCAGGAAGAAGGTTACATTTTTGTAGTTTTTTCTAGCCCTAGTTGTAAACACCATTAAGTTAAAACAAAAATGTTTCAAGTCAAGATACGCAGGAGGCTAAACTTTGCACTGGCTCCACACTCTGCCAGATTATTGACAAAATTTGTCAAACTAAGTTCAAACAGTTTGAGATTCAGGAACAAGCCACAGACTTGCATATTTCTCCTTGCATGCAGTTTTACCTCTCTGTTTCCCACTGCTACCTTCGAATGAGCAAGCTGTGATTAGAACATGCCTCTAAACCAGATTCAGAAAGCCACTTCAAACCATGATTTCAAATTCTGGATTGCAGAGCAAAAACTAGGCATGGTCAAAACTATGGTTAGCACTAAACCGACAACTGAGAAAGGAGCATGGGAGCCCACAGCTTGCCTGTTTATTTCCAAGTCTTTCAATCCCACTTTTCTGTACAAATGATAACCACAGTTTTTTCACACAAACTATAATGCACACAGGAAACAATCTCACTTTGAGCAGAAACCAGTCTACATTCTCATCATAAAAGCAACAAATTCTGAAAGATTTGCCAAAACAGAGTTTGGAGTATTGTCTGAACTGAGAGAAGAATATGTTCCGTCACGACTTCTATTGTTCAAAAATAAATTCTAGGTTTACAATTTAGGAACTTTTAGCTTGAAAAGTGGTAAGGAAAATGAGAGCTATATCCCTGTCTTTCAAGATTTTCACTTGAATTTCTTTCCCTACTCACTACAATCTTGTAGGCAGCCATTCTGACCTAGTCTACATATAATTAACACATTGCAGTATCACCTAGTGCAAACCACACCCAAATCACAGAAGGCACTAAAAAGCACCAAAAGATGAGAGCAGAGGGTTGATATAAGTAGGTCAGTGTCAAATTAGAAAGGATCCAGTTTAATAAGCTAGCCAATTAAGTAAAAAAAATTTCAAAAGTTTGTGATTCTTTTTTCTAAAGTTACTAAGGTTCTCCATTTTGGAAACTTGTCATTTCTCTATATATAGCCTGATCTAGGAACTCAATAAAATAGAAGGCATAATAAAACTCAAATTCCTCAATTTTTTTACCCTCAGAGTAGAGGATGCTGGAAACTGGATCCAAGCCTTGCTGCCTTCCCGAGGGTCTCTTTAAACCCTCTTTCCTTTATGCAAACCGGCTAATAATGCTCTTAAAAACTTCAAAGCTTCAGCTGTTTACTGAAGAGTGTACTTCTATTTGAAAATCCTAGCTACTGCTTTGATATCAAACAAGCCAGGCTCTGCACTGCCAGCTGTGGTTTTTAAATGGTTACTCATGGGATGAATGACTTATCTCACAGAATGCAGTGAATTAACCTGTATAAATAAGTTATGCCAAGATTGTCTAGTTATGAATTCAAAGATCTCTTCTGTTAAATATTCTCTTATGCCTACACTTAAAAACCATCTGTCAGTGCTTCCGAGAGCACTAACTTGGGCTTTGTTCATCACTTTTCCAAGCTGAAATATTCCAGTACACTTTAATGGGGTAACAACAACAGTCAGACTAAAATGATAAAGAAAACTTGTTAGGTCTCTATATGAAATAATTCACAAACAAAAACATAACTGTTTTTGCATAACCAAGTAAAACACATTACATTCCTTTTCTTTGTCTCAGAATTTTTCCATCTCTTCAAACTTTATAATGATCTAAAATCCATACCTCCCCAAAACAAAGATAAAGCCTCAACCATTTTGTTCCAGGCTGCAAGTTCTACTTATCACATGAAAAACAGCCCGTCTCTGCCTCTCTGAATCCTCCCTTCTGACAGGCCAAGAAAGCAGGATGAGCTTGAAGCCCCACATGGGAGGAGCTGTAACTCACTGAGCTGCTGCTTGCTCCACCACTTTGCTTTGATTGTCCTACTGTAGCTGCACAGTTAGGATTTTTGTCTATGCAGCGTGGGTCAGGATTCACTAGGTGGGTTGCAATTTCAGGTGGGTCCGCATTCATTTCAATGTGTATTTTATTTTTAATAGATTTGACTTGATGCTACCATGGTATGTGACTGCATTGGGGAATTGTTACAGATCTGTACTTTTAAAGGCTACTGTGTAGATGCTTTTAACAATGATAGTCAATGAGGCTTACTCCTGGGGTAAAGTGTGGATAAGGCTGCAGCCTCTAGGATAGTGATTTTCAACTTTTTTTGTCTCATGGCACACTGACAAGGTACTAAAATTGTCAAGACACACCATCAGTCTTTTGACAATTGACAAGGTACACCATGCTGTTGGTGGGAAGTTCACATTCTCCAATGGCTCTACTAATAAGTGACCCTCTCCCAAACTCCCACAGCACACCTCCAGACCATTTGCAGCACACCAGTGTGCCACGGCACAATGGTTGAAAATGGCCACTCTAGGATGTTTGGGGAATATTTTTAAACAGATCAGCAACTGCTTGGCAGTATTTTGAATATTTTTTAACTTATACTTGTTGTAAACTTCTAATTAATTTAATTTTGTCATATTGGGGATGTTAAACATTTTCTTGTTTGATTTCACTTCTGGCCATGACATTAATTCTGGTGGGTCCCAAAAGATTGTCATTCTAAAAAGTGGGTCCCGGTGCTAAAAGGTTTGAGAACCACTGGTCTATGGAATTTAGAATTCATTTTTTAGACTTGAATTGTTTAAAACTGTTTTTACAGTAACTTCAAAAGTCATTATGATGCTCTACAAATATGGTAAATATGTTTCCTCCTGGTGTTTAGTTAGATTTTTGAGAGAGGAAGGAGAAAAGGTAGAAAACTGGAGAAAAACAAAAGGAAAAAATTTAACTGTCTCCCTCTCCTTGTCAGTGCAATTTCAGTTTCCTCAAACTCTCTTTGCTTGTAATGATGGAACCTTCAGAAGTTTATAACAAGCAAAGCCAGGCTGCTTTTCACTTACGGGTAAGAATCCAGAAAGGAAGCTGCCCCCTACACAGAAAAACAATACTATAAAAGAAGGCTACATTAGTAGGGTGGACTCAAGTCAGGATTCATAGCCGCACAAGTAGTCACACACTAAAGAAATGTCCTTATCATTGCTTTCATTAAATACATTTAATGACATATTTAAGCAATATATTTACAATATTGCTTTATTTATACAGTTTACACAGTTTCACATCACTCAACATGCCAAGATCTCCATTACCACAAGAACTTACCAAATTCCTTGTACCATCAGGAACAGCTAAGTGGCACTGAATGTAAGAATTAAAAACTTGAACTGCATGTTGGGTAAAGAAGCCTTTATGGAAATGTTTGTCATCTTGTACCAAAGTAAGCCAGGATTCCAGGAGCTTGTCATATGCCTCCATGTATACCATGTCATCTTTGTCAAGCTAGGATAGAAAACAAGAAGTCCTTGTATCAAAAAGTTGCCCAAGCTTTCACTAATTTATGATATTATGCCTATTAAGAATGCACAAGTAAGAGTATCATTCACACTTTTTGCATATTAAGATATTAAATATCACATTACTATGAGACACATACATTCATATTTACTCTAAAGCATTCATAGCTGGCATTTCATTACAATAGCTGGCACCACAGAGTTATCCATCTAAATTTGATATATCTGGCAGGATCTAGAGTGAGGATGAAGCAACTATTCCCCTTTTCCAGCTACAATCCTCCACAACGCATTCCATGTGATTACCAAGGGTTTTCCTGTCCTCAGTATTGGTTTTCAGAGATGTGGGGGACTGCAGCAGAAAAGCCCCATTCTGTCACTGGAATTCACCTTATAATTCATAGGATCCAACCCATTTACAATGGTACAAAGTGGATATATTTTCAATAAGTGTAACAAAACCTTTTTATTACTTATGTGTTGCTTTTCACCTTAAAGCAGGGGTCGGCAAGCTTTTTGTTAAAAGGGGATTGAAAGTTTGGCGATGATGCCACCAAATGTCTGGAATGCTAGACATCCAGAAATGGATGCGTGGAGCCAGTGGCGTAGCTAGTGAGGGGGCAGTCCACCCAGCCTTGGAAGGGTGACACCGCAAGTGATCAAAATCGCTAAAATTGCGGTGGTTAGGAATAATACCATCATGCTATATACCGTAGGATGCGGAATTTACAGCGGAATGCAATGAAAAAAACCAGAGTGAAATATCTCCATTTTATCAAACATTATGGCCAAAAAACCAGAAAACAAAAATGCATGGAGCCCTATGAAAAGTGAAACTGAGCCATATTGTGATTTACCCACAAGTAGGTGAACTTGCCTTAGTTCATCAGAAAGGGCAGGCTCAGAGGAATCCAGCGATACCAGAATGGTCCCAATCTGATCAATGCAGGCCTTAAAAAACACCCAAGAAGAAAGTCCCTCCCTCCAAGCTGACGGATGTATTGAGACCTATGGAAAGTGAAACTAAGCCACACAGTTGTGTTTTTTCATAAGTAAGCACACACGCATTAGCTCAGGGGTGTCAAACATAAGGCCCAGGGGGCCAGATGCAGCCTGCAGAAGCTTTTTATCTGACCCTCAGGCTCTCAGCTACTGAGCAGTGCTGAGGTGTTACGGCTTAAAGGGAAACCCCCACAAAAATTAGACTCTCCCATATCTTGAAATATGATAAAGATTTGTGTTTTCTCTTCTGTCATTTGAAGTTAATGAATTCCTTAGTGAGAAAAAGTGCTAATTTTTGGTTATGAGTTGTTTAATGGCATCACTTCCTGCTTAATGACATCACTTCCGGCCCTCAGCAGGCATCATGAATGCCATTCGGCCCTCGATATGAAACAAGTTTGACACCCCTGTCTTAGCTCGTGGTCAGGTTAGGCAAAGGGGGAAAGTGAGGCTACCAGAATGGTCCCATCTGATGAATGTGGAGCTTAACAAATGCTCAAGAAGGCAGCCCCCCCTTTTAAAAAATTAAACAGAGAATTGAGGTGGTAAGGTGAATTTTTTCTATTTTAGACTTGTAAAGCTAGGTGATAGTGATGTGGTTAAACTATAAGAAACTTAAATTGAACTGGGCACTGGATAGGGCTGAAAATCTCCCTGATTTTTTGTGTGTGCGGGGGGGGGGGGTGTTATTCTGGCTTCCCCTTATTTGTTTTTTGCTAATTTAATTATTAGTTGAAAACCATAGTCTTTCGAGACTGAAGGTTGCCAACCATTTTTTTGAAAACCACGGCACTAGTCCATTATAAAAAAACTAAGCATACACAGATATACAGGTCCAGACTATTTATACACGGATTTTTTATACACGAATTTGACTCAACACGAATGGCCTGTGCAAATGAGAAAGAATGTGCTGATCCCTGGAGAAGGGGAAAATGCATCCCTTTAAAATCAGTTTTAGAAGCTGAACAATCCTTTAACAATAACCTCCTTAATATATGAGAGAGAGAGGGCAGCTGGTTGACAATCCATCAATTCAGGCGACCCCTCCCTTGCCCCTGACACCTGAAAGAAAGGTGATCCCTTTGCATTGGTGAAGGGAGGGGCTGAGTGTAAGCTATCAGCTCTTTGTAAGCGCTTGCAGGAGGACCGATTGATGAACTGTCTTGTTAATGACTCTTAACTTACATAGCAAAGGTCAGCAAGGCTGTTTTTAAATCAACAGAGCAAAGAAACTTTGTTTTTTAAATTGATTTGCTATTGTGTGTTTTTTGCCATCCACATGAGTGCTTGGAATGGAACCCATGAGAATAATTAGTCTCAATCTGTACATGCTATACAAAAGCAAAAACAGAGACAGCATAAAAACCAGTTGTCAACAGCATAAAGCCACATCTCTTGTTGTAAAGGTCTCATAAAATAGATAAGTTTTGCATGCATATCTAAAGGCTGGGAGATCTGACACAGTATCTTCCTCTGATATAAGGATATTTGATAGCCTGGGGCTGCCACTGAAAAGGCCCTGGCCCACCTGGTCAACAGGCATCAACTGAACAGAGCTTGTCTTGATTACTGTAATGACCCCTGTGGTTATTAATCTTTCAAAAAAGCCATAACAGATCCAAAGATAAGTAAGGCATGCATGGAAAGCCAAAGTTCATTCAACTTGCAGAAGCATTGCACTCTTGAAAGAACTCCTCTGGCAAGCAGAAGGAGCTTTTGATGATGAAGTTGTGCTTCATGTGAAAATGCAGCATAATTTATGAAATAGGAACTGTATTTCCAAAATCACAAAACCTTTTAAATGAAATGAAAGCAATTTTATGGAATATTTCATGTCCAGAAATTGATCTCTTTCTCTAAACAGCAGTTCAGGAATATCTTTCCAAAATAGGAAGACTTCCCTAAGGATTCTGTTTCAACCTGAATTTCTTTTGACAACATTTGGCAAATTCACCTAGAAATCCTCAGGTAAATCCAGGGCACATGCCCAGAATTAGAAGACTATAGCCCTCTTCACAGAACAATAAAATGGGTAAAAAACACACACACAGTGAGACAGCAAGTTTGCACCTGCTCAGATGAATGTACCTTACATATGTAAACATTCCAACATCCCACAGTGTTTATTCACTAAGAAAGGGGGAAAGAGGGGGAATGAAGAACAGGGTTATAGGTTATTGGATGTTGCACATACATTGCATCCAATGCATGTAAGGAAGGAGAAGGAAGCAGAAACTACGAGGTTAGTATAATTTAAGATAAAATTAATGAATTTGTAGTTTGACTTCCTAACCTTTGAAGTCTTTTCCAATTGAAATTATTTTACTCCTCATAATAGGAATGCGTTGGCAAAAACCTTAAAAAAAATTAAAATAGCCCCTTCCCTGCATTAAGTTGCAATACCCATTCCCCATTTCCTCACTGCATTGTGCTCAACCAGTCTTATTTCTTCCTAATAAGCAATGTTTTTTTCTCCTAACCAAATACAATCCTCTCTCTACACTTAACTTTCGTTCCTCACAATCACACAGATGTGAACAACACACATGCAGCCCACGTACACTCACTTATGTAGCAACCCTACCACTGTAGTGCACAGTTAAGTTCCTGAGGTGGAAGACTAACCAAATTAATTCAAATGGAATATTTTTGAAAATACAAACCACAATCACCTTTGAAAGAGGGAAAAGATGCTTTGCTAAGTAAAGAAACTGACAAAGTATGTTACCAGGTCAAATAAGAATTTGAACTGTTCTTGTAATGCCACAATATGTGACCGTTTTATGTGTTCAAATAGTGCGGAAATACTTGGAGAATGCAATGCTTAGATATTCCACAAGCTTGGATTCCTGAAAAGTCTTCCTCAACCCACAGACATACTAGTCTAGCATAAACAACAACAGGAGTGTTGTGTATATCATCCCTTACCCATTATTTCCAGTTAGCCAATCACAATTTGTAAAACTCTGGTTACTGTATTCAATAACTCCGTTACTTCCCTCCTTGGTCATTTAAATTAGAACACATCTAGAGAGAGACCAGGCACAAGGACATGCTGTACCATGAGCCTACATGGTATTAGGGACTGTCAGTGCAGAATCCCCTGCAGGAAATCTAATACCCATCTGGTGTTTGATATGTAGCCATCTGTGCCAAAAAAAGAAATCTACAAACTGGAAAACTAAATGCCATTGCATCTAGAATGATACAGAATTAAATACTTCTTTTCTAACTATATTCAGGATTATGGTGACAAGATTATTGAGAGCCTTTGGAAAGAATATATGAAGTGGATAGATGTAAGTGGTGGAGGGTGTGTTAGTAACTTCACTCAGCAAACAAATGTATCATGGTAAGGATTCATTGATCACCAGCTAATTCCTTCAACCTGCCAACACCAGGAGAGAAAGGCATCAATCCACAAAGAGCAGGAGCCATACAGACTATGCAGCCATACAGAGTATACAGATCCACACAATTTGTATGTTTGTGATATATAATATATTTGTATAATATATAATAATATATTTGTAATATATAATGTATAATTATACATAATATATTTGTAATATACAAATAGTTTATTACAGAGGAAAATCACTTATTTATCTACTTTGGTATGTATAGTCAACCACTTTGTGAACATTCCTGTTGAAAAGCAGTATATATTCTTATTAATTCTGCTTAAAAGGGGCTTCAGTGACTGCAGAACTGAGCAGAATGAAAGGTGGAATATGGTATTATATAGACCAATAAGATTAAATAACTATATGCCCAGTTTAACATGCCCAGTTAAATAACTATAGCATGAGTGAAAGATTTTGTCAACGGCTGCGCATATGCAACTGGTATCAAGGGACTAATTGTGAGAAGGCATCTTCTGGTTTGGCACAGAATGTGATTTGAAAGCAGCCATCTCTGGAGCCAAACTCAGAGCTAGTATAACTGCAATGAGAACACAGAGAACATGGGCACTCCATGCTCTTTGCCGCTAGTTGCTTGGATTAGTGGGATACAAATTAACAAGCATGTATGCCTGGTCTATATTCCTTATGGGGGAAAGGAGAGGCTAGACTTGTACTTTTGTTAAGGATACCAACAGCCTTAAACCAGCTCTGCACAAATTAAGATACTTCCACATAACTGAGCATTCCGTGTACGGTCAGGCTTACTCGTTTGCTAGAACCTCTTCCCCTGCCCACACACAAACACAACAATGTTTCATAGCCCTTAGTTCCAGTTGAAATCTTTTCTCTGTCCCCAAACGACTTGCAATCTAACGAAACATGCAAAAGAAACACCAGCAAACAGTTGTTAGAAGAGAAGCTATGCTGGGGTGAATCCACAATTGCTCTCTCCCTGCTAAATATAAGAGGCCCACCATTTTAAAACCTGTTAGTTCACAGGCTACATACAGACTATGCACATTAACTATTTAAAAAATCAGCAGCATAAATACTATAGTAAATCTGTTTTAAAACAAGGCAAAGTGCAATGAAAACAGTAGAGGGGGGTGAAGGATAACATACATAAGTAGAAAGTGAGCAGAAACAGGGAATTATGGGCTATAATTCACAGAAAGGAAAGGGGAGCTGAGGAGAAAGACTCTCCCCCCAATTTATTGAAGCCCACACAGACTCCCTGTGTACTGAAGCCTCAGGTTAAAGAAAGGCAATTCCAAAAAGACATAATCTACATGGAAGTACAGGTTGAATACAGATGTGCCAGTATACACAACTACATAACCCACAAAAAGCTCCATATGTGTGGGGGAGCGGGAGATAGGGAATGTATTTACCTATGATACTGATCATTCCTTTCATCTCATCTTAGTAGTTTTTATGGAGCATAGTGATGGAAACATTCTGATTCAAGCCTGCTCCCAATGAAGTCCATCAAGACATAATCATTACTGTAAGCTCATTAAAAGGAGATGACAACAGGTTGGAAGTAATATGTGATATTTTAGTTTTGCCCATTATTCACTTAGCTATTCTAGTTTTCACATGTTTAAAGGAGCCTGACTTACATTTCCACGAAAAAATGCAAAGGCTCCTATATGTACATTGAAGCAGTGCAGCCTATGCAAATCATTGCGGAAATGCCAGTTTTCAGCAAGTATTCAGTTTTAACCCAAAACTGTCTCCTAAGCTGCCCTCAAACGAGGCTCATCTGCACACACACAAACCACTTAAACTATTCATTATTTGGGAGACAAGTGGTACAGTAAGCCAGATATTGTACAAACAAATTCTAAAGGAAAAATTGAGATGCGCGTTTTGAAGTAAGCCTTTTTAAATTCAAAGCTGGTACTTACCACTTCTTCCAAGGCAGCACTTCTCCCAAAAGAGCAAGTGAGGTGTGTGAGGCAGTTAACGAATGAAGAAAAAAGTTCATTTGGAATGGCTGTTAATATATTGCGAGGAAATACAGTGATCAAGTTGCTGATTATACTGGATATTCCCACTGCTTCAGAGTCCTCTATCTCAATTCTGCAGACAAATATATTTTAGAAATGATGGTAAAAGTCAATATTTCTACTGGCATATTTAAATCAAGAGTCTGTAGTATCTTCAGAACCTTGCTCTTTAGTTCTATGCCACTGTTCAAGCTATAAAGAAGAAACGGGAAGCAAGTCCCTCCCGCCCTCCCAAATCTAAATTCTAGGAAGCAAGCATATTACATACCCATTGATAGTGTTGAGCAATCCCTCAATGAAGTGAGCTAAGTAATCAACCTGAGAACTTTCATCAGGAAATACAGGCCCGTGAAGAGAGGCTAGCTGGGCTAAGCACTGTAGAGAGTCTTGTGCCATATCTGTGTCTTCTCTAATTTTTCGATGCACCTTTAAAGAAGCAAAAGGGTTAATACAACATTGTACAGGAGACAGAAGAAAGACTTACTGTCATGTCATGGTCTGCAATTCTAAAGAGCAAGCATATACTCCCATTAAATTTGACGCAGGGGGGAGAACAGAGTCTACTTTTAGGTATTTAAAACTTCCAAGTTGCTCTCTCAATATACTAACTTCATAAGTCATAATTAATCAAAGACAATGTTTCACTGGGACCTACCTACATGTTGAACTGTCTATGCATGTTGAGTCTTAAAGAGAGAAACAGATGCCAGCCAGTCAGACATGCTCCTACTTCTAAAAACAGCAATAATGACAGCCATCTGTATAATGCTAACTATGCCTGGGCTACAGCGTCTTGCTAAAGTTAGTCGTCAAGTTCAATCAAGATTATATAGATGCTTCTTTTGCAGAGGTAAACACTGGACCCTTAAGAAAGCAAAAACATTTCACTCGTAGCAAAATCCTTCTTTATTTTCAAGGTTAATCAATCTCATTTCTACAAAGCAGGATTGCCCAATTTTTAGGCACTAGTTGCTTAAGCTGTCATCACTGAAAATGTTTTTAACTGCCGACTGAGTATTTATGACAAAAGATAAACATGTTTCTTTAAAGAAAAATCTCCTACAGTTGGGCGCAAAGTGGAAAATCTGGAATCTGACAGGCATACTGATTACAGGATTCATTATATTAATGTTATATTTTAGCCATTACTATACTAATTTTATGCTTCAAATAAACAGCTAAATGATAACTGAGCAAACAGTATCTGAATCAATATCTAATATGAATTTATCAAATGACCATCTCCAAGATAGTTTTAGCTTCTTCACTGCAAAAATTAATAGTTAAGTTCATAAAATAGAACACTAGACATTCTACAAAGGCACACCAACTAAAAAAATTGATTCTCTGTATCCATTTATTTTCCCAGGACTCATAAAAGCATGCCATTTTCCAACTGTGGCACAAATGCTGCAAGTAAACTCTACAAACCAGAAATTTGCAAGTATTGCTGTGAGTTAATTACTTTGGCATTCCTTAAGCTGACAGATGCTGGTCACAATTTCACCAGTACAGATTTGATATCCAATGGGAATTTAAATGTGTATGGAGGGTGCTAAAATCTAAACATAGCTATTTTAGAAAGTTATTGAACTAGGGACTGCTTAACTCAGAATTACATTAGAAAGGGTTAACCTGTAAATTCAAAAGCTGTTTGTTTGAGGACGTTCCCAGCTGACAGCAGCAACTGTCTGGGTAGTCTAGACAGCTGTACACACTGTGTGCAGCTGTTAAGTGGTCTGCTGGCAAGTTTTTCACCTTTTTGAAAATGCTCGAGCAAGATTTTTAGATGTACAAGAAACTATGTACACATGACAGGTTTACTATGTGCTATTTATCATCTACACAAAGTACTATACACCTCTTGGCTTTGAAAACAATACCCTCAAATTCCAGCAATCCAGGATTCTATTTGGGGAGATAAACACAAACTGGTTCCTTCACTAACCAGGTCAGTAACCCAACACTAAAAGCACACACCTTCTCCACTATTTCCCACTCTACTAACGGGTAAACATTTGAGATTTTTAGGCAACTAATGCTAGAATCCTATGCTCACTTGAGAATAAGCTCCACTGAACTCAATAAACCTATTTCCAGGTAAATACCTATAGCACTGGGCTGCAAGTTACCTGAAAAGTATTGGTCTATTATCTGGAGATAATACATCCAATGTCTTTACATCCAATGTCAAGATTTCTTGCAGAAATCTCTATTCCATGCACACATTTGTTGTGAGGAACACACAGTAAAATAGACATGTGTGTGCTTTCACATGACAGTGTACACATATTTACATACAAGAAATCTGCATAGGAAATTGAAAAGTGGGAAGCAGTTTTACACTACATTCAGTTCTATTATAACGCATAAGCAAAGGATGTTGTGAGGAGCAGATTAAATTTGCAGGTACAGATTAGTCTGCTTTTTATGATTAACTGGAAGACATTTTATTGAGCCTCATGTCAGAGAAGCTCACTAAAAATACAGAATACCCAACACCACCTGTTTGGTGTGAATCATGACTAAAATACATACCTTTATACATTAAGAGTTAGTAGAAAATGCTAGTTTCTTTTGCCAAGCAAAAACCTAGAGCAACAACATTTGTATGCAGAAACCCTTCTGTTGGGTAAGATTTCAGTAGTCACTTTTTGCACACAAATCTTTCATTCAGTAAGTACATTTTGCAAGTACACAATATCTAATGAAAAACACTTAAACTACAGTATAATCACTGCTTGGCAAAAACACAGAAATTCATTTATGATCAAAAATCTTATCTGAATCCATCCTACCTCATCCAAGGTGGGAGAAACACAACAACATTCTCTGCTGCTATATTAGAAAAATGGAAGAATGGGACTTACTGTAAAGAAAAGCTCCATAACTCTGCTGTCCAGAAGGGTCTCACGCCAGGACTCTGTTGGTTTTAGCATCACGTTTTGTAAGGATTCAAACATAGCTATATAATGTCTGCCTAGTTATCTGGTGTCAAGGTCAACAACAACATTCCGACTTGGCTTTAAAAAAAATCCCAGATACAACAGGTCCCATTCAGAAAGAATGCAATGGAAACAAACTTTAAGCCTCTTCACATACACAGCATAATTCATGCATGAGGACAAGGAATAAAAGGTATTAACTACTGAAAAAAAAGAATGCTCTAGGAATGCCAGATAACAGTTTGATCACAATGACGAGACATTCCACAGAGGCACGATCACTTTAGCCATCATTGCAATGTGACGGGGGAGAAAGGGAAACAAAAGGGATTCCGCATTTGACAGGTATTCAAATTAGTGTAAAACATGCTTTTTAAACACCCTATTTGCAAATGTTTTTGATTGGTTTTAATGCACAATATCTTATAACAATTTAAGATGAGCCCTTTCAAGTTTCTCTATGGATCTTAATTCTTAATATGTCCCAGAATTAGAACGATGTTATGCTCATGCTATGCAGAAAAATAAATAAAAGTATTCTACACATTAACCGGAGGGAAGGATTGTTGAATGAGCATTTCAAGCTTCAGCATCTAATACAAAGGACATCCATTACTTTCTGCGAGGGGTAATGTTCTAGAAGAGGGAAAAATTCTCTAGCAACGGACACTGCATAGCTACACAACTATTACCAAAACATAGGATATTAGTGCAAAAATATATAAGCGTGTTTCTGCAATGGAAAAATGCATTTAAACCAACATGAAAATCCATTTGCATTCAGTGCTGGCCACAAGAGATAACAAGCTATGACTATTTAAAAGATATACCAACTATCCAGAACACTAACTGCAGCTTAGCCTATCACATGATGTGTTGTCATATTGGTTACCGAGAAAGAAATATGCAATTCCTTTTTGAGATCCACCATAAACTAAAAAGTTTAATAAAGAGGTTTTTCTCTTAAGACAAATAGTACATCTTTGGATCTCCCCAAACAGTATTTGTTTGATTTTAAAGCTAGATCAGTACATTAAAATTGCACTCTAAACAGTACTGACAAAGGAGGAGAGGAAAGGAAAATTATCAGCAACGTAAAACAAATTTCATACAAGTTCTAAGCACTAAAAAGTTCTCCGAATGCAATCTCTTCTTAAATGATTTCATTTTTGAACAAAAATTTACAATGTGGCTAGCCATCAATGTGATTCAACAGGGTATATTAACGTTTAACAGCACAAAAACATTTTTAGGAGCACTTGCTTTTAAAAATGCCCCATAAAAACTCCCTGATGTGCTCTTAGATTCTCCAAGCAGGCTGCCAATTTGTTCAGCACTGTAATATTATAACATCAAGATATTATTCTTACTGAAACACAGGAATAGCATTTATGGCTAATGTTTTAAAAGCTTGTTTAAGAACGGTCTCCAAACTGTGGGCTGCTGCATTAGGAAAAAGGCACCCCAGCATGGCTCTTTCCTTTCCTTAGCATCTTATCTTTCCACTCGATTGTGTCAGAAACTCCTGCCAGGCAGCCGCTTCTTCTGTCAGTCACCCTCGCAGACTCTGAGCCCTGATTTCTGGCTACCTTTTTCCAGATACAGCCCACGGGCTGAGGTTTAGAGCCTGCTGTTTTAGAATACAATCTTCAGCATAAAATAACTCCAGCATAATAACTCCAAATGTTTAATATAGACTAAGTTTCAAAGCACTGAACAAATGTGTCTTTTTAATTTTGGACAAAGAAATGTAGATTTCTAGTTTCATAATTTTTTAGCTAGTGGAATAAACTTAGGGTTGGGAAACAATCATTTTCATGTAAATATGTTTAGGATGACAGTCAAAGTGACAGCTGTCCATTTTGGTTAAAAATGCAAGTTTGCTAGTTACCATATTTCAAAGTTTAGTCTAGCATCTGTGGAGTGGTAAGACATGTTTATCCCCTTAAATTAATACCTATTTACGGGAACAGAATAAAGCCATCTGGTGTTAAGACACAGTTACAAATGGAAATCAGACAGGATGCCCATTATTTCTGCTATCCCCTTTTTCTTCGTAGGTCTTAAAACACTCTTTGATCTCATACACATTAAGAGGAATTATACTGCCATTCATACTAAGCCATGGCCATAACCCTGTGCAAACGTAATGTTGCTGATCTCTTAATCGTGATTCACAATTTGGAAATGAGCCACAGGCTTGCACTTCCATGTCAATTTCTCTCTTGTTTCTTGTCAGCTTTAACTGTGGGTTAGTGTTACATCTCTACCTATGATATCCCTGATGAACTCTAACTGCATTTTCCCTTAACTAGAGTTTTAAAACCCAGGTTAAGAGGAAACATGATCAGTTTTGGGGCAGATGCAATACTAATGTATTGCTAAAAAGGGAAAGCCTGACAGAAGCACAGGAATGAATGAGCCTGTAGGCCAACTCTTATTCTCCAAATAAGATAAGAGATGAAAATGGTAAGTATACACTAGACTACACTTCTGATGCAAGGTCCTGAACAAATAGCCTGACAGCAGATCATAGTACAACCTTCGCTTGATCTGAGATGAGCCTAAAAACAGAGAATCATTTCCCTTCCATTAACTCTTCTGTCTGTCACATCCAAGTAGGACATATCAGAAGTATGGGGGCAAGATTGTAGAAAGGGGACGACAAGAGTTGGACATAGCTGAATGTGAACAGGAGGTTCCTGTTTTAAGTTCCCCCATTATACATTTCCCCACATTTAAGTCTTTACTTTTTTTAACTACAAGTGTTCCTCTATATCTGTGGAGGATAAGTTCCAGCTGCCACTGAGGATATGTGAAAACTGTGGATAGTAACAAATCCTACAAAAAGTGGTTCACAAATCTTCCCATTGCACAAATGACTTGTCTGACTGCAGCCCTCTTGTAGCTGTCTCCTGCATCTCGCTGTCATTGTACTGTCTGCAAATGCAACAGGAAGTAGGAAGTATTAACAGAAAGTGGGTTGGAGGGCTGAAAATGCTTAGCATAATGTTTTCAGTTCTCTAAGTAATTTGCATAATAGGGGAATTTGTGGACCCTGAATACAGGATTTGTGGATGGGGGAGGCTACTGTACACTTAAAAATTCTCCACACTAGCATCCTTTACTGCTGTAGTTCCACCAAGATATAGTCTCTCTCCTCTGAACTCTTAAAGGAACATCCCTAATATTTACATTTTGCCCTGCACCCACATGCACCATCAGCCACCAATATTTTAAAGGGATATTGGAGTATTATTAACGTTAGCATTGTTGACAGCATCATTAATTGGAACAAGAGGGAGAGTAAACTGATCTTCCCGCCACTTCAGTTATCTCTCCCCATTGGCATCCAATTCACTACTTGACACAAAATTACATTAATAAATGTGTGGGGGAGGGGGGTTACAGGTATGTGTGTGTTCAGGACTGCATGCCACAATCTACAATCTCTATGTCTTCCTTACCCATTGTTTCTTATGAAATAAAATTTCCCTTTAAGTTCAGTGAAAGGCCAGAGATGTATCTACAGTCCCCATTAAACCTATCTACTTTATTTCTTATGGATATTTCCCTTTATGTCATTAAAGTCCAAGCTTTTCAGTCCCTAACCACAA
Organism: Tiliqua scincoides; assembly: GCF_035046505.1. Classification (NCBI taxonomy): domain Eukaryota; kingdom Metazoa; phylum Chordata; class Lepidosauria; order Squamata; family Scincidae; genus Tiliqua; species Tiliqua scincoides. The sequence goes on from NC_089823.1 coordinate 22,763,985, forward strand.
CTTATAAAGGGGATTTATTGTACTGAGGTAGAACTACTGAGCATTTAGACACATCATAGTGAAGTGGTCCATCTCCATGTCTTTCCAAAGTCTAAGGCAGGGGTGTCCAAATCCTGGCCCAGGGACAACTTGCAGCCCTCGGGGATTCCCAATCCAGCCCACAGGGAGCCCCCAGTCTTCAATGAGCCTCTGGCCCTCCGGAGGCTTGCTGGAGCCCGTGCTGGCCCGATGCAAGTGTTCTCGGCATGAGTGTGACTGTTCAACCTTTCTCATGAGCTGTGGGAAGAGGGTTGCTTGCTGTTTGACATCTGTGATGCAGCAGTGGCAGTGAAGGAAACACCGGTCTTGCTTTGTGCAAGGCCTTTTATAGGCCTTGAGCTATTGCAAGACCGTCATTCATTCACATAAATTTCATCTCTAATATATTAATTTATGTAAATTTATTTAATTTTATTCTCGGCCCCCGACTAACAGTGTCAGAGAGGTGATGTGGGCCTCCTGTCAAAAGTTTGGACACCCCTAGTTTAAGGCAAGGAAACACTGATCTTTACATCATTCTCTTGTTTGCTTGACACTAATGGTAACTAGTATGAATACAATTATAAATTTCAACAAATTCAGAAAACTCTGTAATATACAGGCGGGCCCCTGTATCTGAGGATTTCATTAACCACTTCCTGTTTTGTATTGGAGCTAGTTTAATCAAGTATTCAGATTGCTGGCAGCCTGTTCACATTGCTCTGTAAGCATAAATGCTTATAGCAACCTGTTTAACCCATTTTTGCACAGAGGGTACACATTTGGTCCTTGTTGTGTATATGCAATGTAGGGCAGAAATGGCTTAAGCAAGATACATGTCATCCTTTGGTAAGCTTTTAGCTTTTAAATTATGTTAATGAGCAGGGGGCACCACTGAAACAGGCATCCCCCATACCTGCAGTTTCCACATAACAGGAGCATACTTGCATAGCATTATTACATGCTCAGTTCTAGGGTTTTTCCGTACAGAAAAGGAAGAAACTTCAGGATGAGACTCTCCCTGGCATTTCTTTTTTGATTGAGGGGAGAATATGAAAAGTAGTAGTAGTAGTTTCATATACAAAACATAAATATTACATGAATGACCTCAGAGGGCAGATAAGAACATCTTGTATTCTACATCCAACAAATACACCTACTCGGTATAGCAGCTTTACCTTTGCAACACCTTTAGTTTTCATGTACAAATTTTTATCTTTCTATAGATAGTCAAATTATTCGATTCATTTCATATGCACAACATAAGTGAGTGACAAAAATATGTAGCACCAACAGTATGAAGTAGCTGTCTGCCAATGAAACATGAAGAATTGGCAGGTTTACACTATTTCTACAAGACTGTTTATCAAGAGCAAGCAACATTTCCAGCTGGAAAGAAATTATACTAAAAGGATATAATTTGGAGGAAGAAAATTCCAGCTTAAGACCTGATTGGCTAGTGCAAGATAACGCTGAAAGACTGAAGACATGTGAGCATTAAGGTTTTCACGCCGGCTGAATTCCTGTAGTACCTCTACTGTGAGCATGAAGATCTGACGGAGGTCATCTTCCTATGCAGGGATAAGCACAAACATTTTAATCATCTCTCACTGGGACACTGGGATCATCAGCAAGCCAAACAATAAGAGGCTATTTTTCCTTGCGCAATCAACAGTAGCTCTTTTTAGACAACAAGTATGGGGAGTCCTTTCTTCCTAAACACCTGCCACCTACTGAGTACACACACCTGAGGCAGGTGGGAACCTTACACCCTAATGAGAAGTTCCTATCTGCATGTAACATGGACCCAGCTTCTGTAGCCCTGCCATCACGACCTTTTCAACATGTATATCTGCAGAAAAGGCTTAACCTGGAATGTGTACTGACAGCTGCATGGCCAACACATGGTTTTGGAGAACAGTGGGTCAGGAGGAAAGTACTGTCTTGTTGGATTTTGCTCACACCTGTCCATTGGCAAGTCCATCTATCTAAACATGAACAAAAGCAAAGTGCAGGGGGCTGAATGAGGATTTCCTGCTGTTTGGGAGCTGCCAACAGACAAAAGGAGAATCCCGATTCTCCCAACCTCTATACATAAGAACAGCCCCAGTGGATCAGGCCATAGGCCCATCTAGTCCAGCTTCCTGTATCTCACAGCAGCCCACCAAATGCCCCAGGTGCACACCAGATAACAAGAGACCTGCATCCTGGTGCCCTCCCTTGCATCTGGCATTCTGACATATCCCATTTCTAAAATCAGGAGGTTGCACATATACATCATGGCTTGTAACCTGTAATGGATTTTTCCTCCAGAAACTTGTCCAATCCCCTTTTAAAGGCATTCAGGCCAGATGCTGTCACCACATCCTGTGGCAAGGAGTTCCACAGACCAACCACACACTGAGTAAAGAAATATTTTCTTTTGTCTGTCATAACTCTCCCAACACTCAATTTTAGTGGATGTCCCCTGGTTCTGGTGTTATGTGAGAGTGTAAAGATCGGGATAAAGTGTGTAAAGAGTGTAAAGATAGGGAGTGTAGAGATAGGGATGGTTGGACTGAAGTGCTGTGTATTTCATGCCCCCACTTGCAGAGTAAATGGCATGTTGCTCTCCTGCCCTCTGCACCCTGGAGACAAGCCATGGAACTGCAAAAGTGAATTCTAGACAAGGAAATATCAAGGTGCTTGCATTAGCTTTATTTTCATTTTAACTTTATTTTCATTTTAACTCTAATTTCAAGCACCTGTTTTTGCCTATATGAACTATATCCATTCTTACTTTTTTAAAAAAATCTACTCTTATTTTTAAACACTCATGGCCTGTTTCATTCAGTCCAGAATGGAGAATTAGCACTCCTCTCTCTCTTACAGATTGCTTGTAACTAAAACTGCAAAAGCTTTCTACGGATAGATGTAGAGAAGATGCCGCTGACCCAGTCAATTGATTCTTGAATGCTTCTTTAAAAACTGGCTTCTGTGCTGAGAAATTCCTAAAAACAAATCTCACCTGGGTGACAGAAAGCCCCCTGCCCCCACTTGTGGAGTGGTCCCTTCCTGACAGCAGCAACAGACCACCATGTGGGCACTATATCACAGTCATCCTGTGAGGTACCGAAGGGTGTGTGGAAAGGTCAGGTGTATGGACATTATCCCTTGCTTCTGGTCCATCCCCAAAAAGCAGCCTCACCAATCATCACAAAACCCCATGCATTGCACCAATCACAACACAACTCATGCATTTCATGTATTTATTCTAAATAAAACTGTTTGTCCCTTTTTAACATTATAAGAATTACAGAAACAAGCGTTATTAGTTTACCTGAAATATTCTTTTGCAGTTACCATGAAACTCCATGCTTAGTCCAATGTTGCTGGTTTTACTTGAACTTGAGAACTCGCTCAACAATGCCGTTAAAATGGAACAGGCCAAAGTTTGCTGCAAGGATAGACAGTTTTTTTTAGCAAATTCAATGACGTAAAGCCTAATTTTTGTCTTAATCCTACTGCAATGTTTTACTCATTTTAAGATAAGCTAAAATGCTGCTTCCAAGTTACTCCACCATTCCAAGTATAAGCTCTGCCTAAAGTGCTATTAACAGGAAACACTATTAATACATGACTCTTTGCTCTTGAACAAAGGCATAAACTTCCAGCCAAAATTTGTACTAGAACAACAACTGAAATTTAAATTTCAAATACTAGCTTGTAACTAGAAGTTCTAATTTGAATTTTATGTTTCAAGTGTCTTTCAACTCAATAGTCCACTGCAGGCTTAACTGTCCCAATCTCTAACTACATTAAGAATAAGCCACAACATTGTGAATATTCCCCACCTGTATTATGTATGGCACTCTGGACTAGCCAACCATAAATACTAAAATGGGCTTCCATGGCAAAGTGTTAATCTGGTTTGTCTGATGCAGGTACACAACACTGCCCAAGCTGTTAAGCATGATAAAAAGACAGGAAGTGCCTGGTGTAAAGGAAAACTTAACAAGGTGAAGAGTCATCACTGTCACCACCACCTGCTTGTGCTTTTCAAGCTGTGACTAGGTCCCTTCTCCCTCAAGGAGGCCACAAAACCATCAACTGTCTAGTGGGGGATAAACACATCTCATCCACCTTTTCTGTTCTAATGGTTTTTTGTTTATTCATCTTATGTAAGCTGCTCCGAGAGCCTTGTCAGCTCAATAGCAAGGTACAAATGCATTAAACAAAACAAAAATAGTGAATTTGCATGCTGCTTCTCCCTTTGGGACATGAATTCTCCCTCCCTTTCAGAGTTAGCCATGGTGCAGTGTTAAATCTGCATCTGAGTTTTTACTAATTACACATAGTATATTTAAATAGGCTCCTTTTCTACCTAAAAGGGCTCTCAAAGTGACATCAAGCAATTATTTCAAACTGGCTTGTAAACCTGCTAAGGACAGGCTGCAAACTATGGTTTGGTTCCCAATATCTCACTGCGCAAGAAGCAGAAGCTACTGCTAAGGGTAGAGGAGTGCGCCTAATTCTCCCCCCTGCTGCAAGACCACTACATCTATCCCAAAAACCATTCTGGAAGCTCCTGTGATCCTCTGGAGCCAATTTTAAGTAGTAATGCTGCAGAGGGGAGAAAATCAGTAAACCTTCTTTGGATAAGAACTGCCTTTTATGCCTACAGAGAGCCCTACAGTTGCCAGCTTATGGTTTGGAGTTAACTCAAACTCAAAGGAAATGTAATGCAGCACCCATTAGAGGTGGGAATTTTACGGAATGGGAGAGCCTATGATTCAATACTTAGGAGACCGGACATTAACTGTGCATTGTCTAAGGATAGTGCAGACATATCCTTTAGCCATGGTTAAAATCAGCAGGCAAATTCTCTTTCTCCTAAGACAAGAGGCTTGGGAGAGGGAGCACATAATTACATGGTCTGCACCCAATATCTGCAACACTGTTAGGAGGACCAGACCATTCTAAATCCTTTCTGGTATATTTTTTCCCAAGGGGCTGGGTTGAATATGAGTTAACTTGGATCTTAGTAATAGAAAAATATGCTAACTCAACAGACTTGCCATTGTGCTTTCTGCCTCTGCTCCATGACAGAAGTTACTGCAGAAAAGAATGATTCCAGAAACTCAATATATTCCTTCTCCTCCAAAACTGGACCAGAATTAATGTACTGTACTTGAAGATATGTTAACATTGGCAGAAAGATCAGTTTTACAAGAACACTCTAGTTGGGAGGAGTGCTTCCAAAACATAGGAAGATTCACTTTATGAGAAATAAGCCTAGCAACTAAAAATCTTGAACAGTCAGGATTAGACAGAGATTTTGGCTTCATTGGACATTTCAACCATTTCTTCTATTTCTAACCACTCATCCAAAAGGACTACATACTGTTATGCGTCAGTCAAATTTCACTAACAAGTTTCCAATGCCCATTTGAAAGCAAAATGAAGTTTCAACTCTGATTTATTCATATTAGGATTATCCTTCTATCTTATTGAGAGGCTGAAGACACCTATCACTTACACACTTGGAAATGCAAGCCTGAGCCAACCCAGAAAATAGATAGGAAAACAGTTGGTATGCCATTGCATTTCTTTGAAAAAAGGGTGGGATGCAAATCTGGAATAGTGCATTTTGTTGGCATGAAACCAAAAGATATAGCACAATTTTTCTGAAGTACAAAACATGCATCTCTTGCTCCACGTTTGTTCTGTCAGAAAGCTTAAATGAAACTTTCAGGTACCAAAAAAGGGACAACGAAAGCCTCACAACATCCACTTCTACTTAGGCCATTAATGTTACATAAAACTGTTTCATTGTTCTCACATGGATGTATACACTGTAGATACACACAACTTCTGGCTTTATACACAATAGATGCATTCGACTACTGGCTCTATTCCTAGACTATTTGGAGCCAAGGTACCATGGATGAACAGAGGAACAGGAATTGTTAAAGGGTCACGCATGCCGGCATGTGTCCAGGGGTTAAACGGAAATATGCACACTACCTCTGAACACCCGAAAGATTAAAGTAGTGATGATACTATTTATGCGAGGTCATGCAACAGCTGACAGTAGTGCCATCCACCCACCAACTGCAACATCTTTGTTCAGAAATGCCTCTGATGTCAGTACCTTGACCCCACAGACAGCTAGTTATCTCAGCTAGTATACACAAAATTAACATTCTTCTTTGCTATATAAATCCCAGACAGACTAAGAAAAAAAACTCTTTTAAAGTACATTCTTTTTTGTCTGCAGCTAGAAACTATGCAGGTTATAGCTGTAATATTAAAAGATTAATGTAAAGTTCAACATTCTGTTCTATACGCCTCTAAAAGTTAAACATTAATTTTTTAGGCATCTTTGCCATCACTCTAACAGTCCTGAGAGAACTGCATCTTTAATAGTACAGTATACAACAGTATCTTACTATATTGCAGTCTGAAATATAGCCTTCCTTCTCCCCTAAGGAAAAGAAACTGCTGCAAACTTGTATTTACTTAATGTTGCTTTTCACTAAAATCACAAAGCAGTGAGCAACATAATCTTTTGGTTACATAGTAATGCCTCCAATAAGGCAACTTCCTTAGTGCTTTTTGCTACATAGACGCAGTTCAAATTAACTCTACTGCGCTGTTTCATACAGTGTGCGATATTTGAGAAACCATGCTATTGGAATTACTCCAATAATAGTGTGCGAGTGCGCACACGCGTGTACACACACACACACACACAAAATTGGATAGGAAACACATAGGAGAAAACCCACATAGCCTCATCCAACCCTAAATGCCAAGTGGCACCACCAAGTCTGCACCAAGCACCAGAAAAATCAAGAGGGAAGGAGAAGTGCAGGATTCCTAGAGTTGAGACTTTCCGAGCATGAAAACAGCAACTAACAGCACAATCCTAAGGTTGGCCTGAGGCAGCACAGCCACCCCTGTGTCAGCTCTGAGTGCTGCAAACGTGCCGAAAAGCATGTTTGTGGCTACTTGTGAGCCAGCAGCACTGGCCAACAGCCTGCCAGAACTGCATCCAGGAGCAGTGCCGGCTGGCAGAGGTAAGGCTGCACAAGGGGGCATGTCGGGGTGGGGGAGGGTGGCAGGAGGATATTTTGGAGGTGGGGAGGGACTTTTTGAGTAGGGGAGGACAGAATAGGAAGTGGAATTTGTGGAGTAGACCTCCGCCGTATCCAAAACCTCCTCCAACCCCGCCTGGCGCTACACTGGGCTTTCCAGATTTGTGCCAGTCAAATAGCTAAAAACTTTGGTTACTTCCAATGCAGCTATAATGTAGTTAAATCAAAAAGACTGGGGCAGAAGAGCAAAAATTCACAGAACAGAGGAGCACAAATTCATAGCACACTTCCAGTATCTTAACCTAGTGGTTCCCATAATATGAGCTGTGGCACCCTGAGGAGATGTGGAAACCTGCCACGGGAGCCATAAAATCCTCACAAAAAGCCTGCCACCCTATGCGATGTATAGGATTATAGGCCTAATGGGGAGGCAGGGCTAAGTCAGTCAAGGGATCTGCCAGTCAGAAAAGTCTAGGAACTACTGTCTTAACCATCTGAAAAGTGGGGAATGTTGCACTTATACCAGGCCATTTTGCAGAAGTCTTTTTACTCTATCACCACATTGAGAGAACCAGGCATGAAAAGCTAGCAAAGATGCTGCTTCTGATAACTGGGTAAAATGTCCCATTTTGCTCAGTGCGACTGGACAGAGAACATTAGTGCTGTATCAGGAAAGAGCGCACCTCATAAAAATTTGTTTCACTCACCAGCAGTTTGATTGGTTCTACCACATGAACGGACAACATACCCAAACAATAAACCCATTTAACAAAATAAAATACTTCTCTTGTTTGGAGGGTGGATTGTCTCTTAGAATAGCCTGGCAATTACCCCAGTTGGGCTTTACTACCAGGAATATACTTTATATAAAAGTCTGCCATGCTTAAAACAGAAGTTCCAGCTGCTCTAACAGAAGATCAATGAGAATGTGCTAGGAGAGATTAACTGGGCAATCAGACACCCAGTCAAAGGAGAGTACTCCCAGACAATTGTTCTTTTTCCCCCCTTTAAAAGTTTTATTTAAGATCTAATGCACCCCCCAAAAAGGCAATCTGTTTTTAAAAAGAACAATTTAGACTTTTATGGGAAAATAGCACAGACTGACGGTTTCTGCACATGAAACTGTTATACCATGCAACTCATACTTCCAAAAGAATGTCATTTAAACTGGAAGTTAAAGCCATAATGAATGTTTGAAGGGATTTCACACTTGTGTCTGGGCTGTCGGTGGCATACGTTCACTGCTTTATTTGAGAGTGGTTAGGTTACAGAGGATGAGAGGGATAAGAGTTCAAAGACTGTTTAGGAAAATACAGGGGCTAGTGCACACCTGTCCAAAACACAGACCCTGATCAGGGAATTAATTCCAGCAGCTAAAACTGTTCACACGTAATGCCTGCCCTGGTCACCAGCATAAGCAGCACTTGGCTCCAACCGTTCACCTTTACACATGCATATTCAAGACAGAACACCAAAACAACCCCTTCGGAGAATCCTACTTTTGCCTCTTTCTACCCAGGAAAGAGAAAACAGCAATACATGTCGACAAGAGGATAAACTGTTCTGTTATAGCAGATCAACAAATCTCGCTGTCTTAGATCATTTTCAGGTACTGTCGAGATGTTTGCAGAGCTGCTACTCTTCTCATATGCTTCTGTGAAATCCATATTGTTGCTGTTAACTGATGTCTAACAACACAGGAAGTATTTGATATCACAAGCAGCCGGAGGAAGCAGATACAGGTTCAACCTTGTTATACATGGATTTTTTTATACATGGATTTGACTCAACACGAATGGCCACTGCAAATGAGAAGGACTGTGCTGATCCCTGGAGAAGGGGAAAAATGCATCCCTTAAAAAAAAAATCACAGTTTAAAGCAGTCCTTTAAAAATAGCCTCCTTAATGTGAGAGAGGGCAGAGAGAGGGTAGTTGGCTGACAATCCCTCATTCTCTCTCCAAGGCAACAGGCTCCTCCCTTCCCCCTGAGGCTCCTCCCTTCCCTCTGAGCACTTGAAAGAAAGACCTAGCTGGAGTGAAGCTTTCTAAGTGCCTGGAGGAAGACTGATTGATGGATTGTCTGCTTAATTATTCTATCTTACACCACAAAGGTCTGCAAGGTTGTTTTTAAATGTTTCTAGAGAAGGGACATTGTTTATTAAATGGATTTGCTGTAATATGTTTTTTTGCCATCCACCTGAGTTCTTGGAAGGGAACCCTCAGAATAATGAGAAATATAGGGGTTCTGGAAGTAACATGTTGACTTTTTTTTTTTTAAAGGACTCTTTATTGAATTCCTTGTCCTTACACAATCTCTTTCAAATGAAAAAGGTTATATTTACCACTCTTTAAAAATATCTCAGGTTAACAAATACGATACAGAAGATAAATATTCTGGAAATAAATCCATGGGAGGTTCTCAAGTTAAATGACAGAACTTCATAGACTTGAAATAAAGCTGGAGCACATGCTCGGCACCCAACAAACCTTGTACACAGAGAACACATGACATAAGCAGCTCTATGTTATTTACCCCACGCATTATTTTATCTCTTTTATTGTCCAGGGGAGAGAAGTCTCACACAAATCTCTAGAAGCAGACTGAAGTGGAAGAGAATAGGCAAGCAACAAATGCAGTACTTTGCACAGAAGATGTTCAAAATTTTGGGGTATAGTAAATAAAAGGGAGGGAGAGGGTGGTAGTAACTACATAGGACATCAGGGATGCAAACAGGTAGAGAAGTCAGAAGAGAGTCGTGTGGAACCATCAGCAGATAAAAATAATTTTAGGAGGGCTAGTGTTCAAGCCAATGATTCCAAAATGCTCTGGCAATTGCATGATATTCAAGTTATTCCTAGTCAATGGGCTCTGATGAGAGTAAGTTAGAACAAATGCAACCCAAACTATGAGGACCCAAGGTTTTGGTTCCCAATATGGTTCTTTGCACCTCTTCCTGGAACCATCTGCTTAAATTTATCAAACCCAGTGGAACATGTATCTTAACACTACCCCAGCTTTCACCCACAACAAAGTAAATGTGGGCTAACTCAGGGGTCTCTGACCTATGGCCCACAGGCCATATCTGGCCCGCAAAGACCCTGAATCCGGCCCATGGAGACCCATAGCCTGTGGTGACCCTTTGGTCTGTGCCAATCTGAAGCCAAACCTTGCCAGGCTCTCAAGCAAACTGCAGGGCCCTGCCAAGCAGTTGCACAGGGCTCATGTATGGACACCTGCAGAAGTAAGAAGGAGCAGGCTGCACATGTTGAGGATGCTGGTGGACAGGCTACTATTGCTCTATTAAGGACCTTGCTACTAAAAAGGTCTTGCAGACAGTGTCCCTTAATTGCAGCCCTGTGCTATCTGTGAAGATAAACACAGATCTTCATGTCCATTCACAATGAAACAGTGAATTGAGGCAACCTTGGGCAAGTCACCATCTCTCAAACTAAGCTACCCACTAGGATTGTTGTGAGGATACAACAGGATATAGAAACCATTTGGAGAAATGGTAAGATAAAGACTAAAATAAACCCAGGATCAAAGCAGAAGTTAAGCTTTCCTAGCCTAACTTTCATACAATGCTTTCTTCTCCACCTGCTCCCCAGTCTACACAGCTCTAGCCCAGATCTGAGGGCCTTGCTTTGGCCTCATAATAGCTCCAATATCCTAATCTGTGCTATTTAAAAGAATTGGGTAATCTTTTGAAATTGGTATTTCAGTTTCAAAAAAAACCTGCGTTTTCTGAGCTGTACATAGTGTGATTGCGGCAACACCAGCTTGGATAGGTCTAAGGGTCTAATAAGCCTGTATGAAATGGAACATTCAATTCCATTGCAGCAACATCAGGTTTGGTTGCAGCAATACCTGCCTGGGTAGGCTGAAGGGAGAGAATAAGCCTGTAAGCTTAAGCATCAGGTTTAGTTGCAGCAATACCAGCTTGGGTTAGTTGAAATGAGGGAATAGGCATATATGGAATAGAACGTCCAGTGGCACAACTCCACTGGAGTTGCTCCACAGAGGCAAAAGCCTCCATTAAACTCAACTTATCCATGTGTCATAGGAAATGTGACTTCTGCATGAGTATGGCATATTCTTTCTTCCATTATGCAACTCATGGGTTTCCAGACAAAATCACCCATCTAGACAGTGATGGGACCCCAGAATTGCTTGATTTCAGCAAGCTAGCTGTATCATCTGCCTTTCGATCAGGCCTGGGACCAATTTTTCACCAACTCCCTCCCCCCACCATTTTGATGGGAAAGGGGGCCAGTAGCAGAACCAGTGATTATATTGCCCTTTGGCAAGCTTTCAAAGATACACACGGACACACATACACTGTGGTCAGTTTTGTCCATAAGAAATGAAATGGCGCTCACTGCTTGATGATGCTGCAATTTCTCCCCAAAACAGAGTTTGCTGGTTCACTGAAATGCCACATTATGATATGGTGTTGCATGAATAAGTCCAGCCTCCTCATCACAGATGCTGTATTTCAAGTACTTCCCCTTTAGCCCAGGCCAGAGCTTGCCATTACATCTGAATGGGTAAATATATGGTTTGTGCTTGCCTACCAACCAGGATTGCATACTAGTTTCGAACTGTGGTTGGCAACCCAAGTGCAAATCATCTTTCCAGTTTATCTTGTCACTGCACCTATCCTCCACTCTAAGGAACAGCTATTTCAGGCAACGCAAACTGGGGGAGAAGGGAACATGCAAGGAGAAGGCTGTATTTGTAGCACCAAGATGTGATTTGATCTTTCATCCAAGATGTACTACCATGAATATTAAAAGGCATAAGCCTTGAACTAACTGAAATGTCTGGCAAACGTCATTTTCTTCACATATGCTGCTTTTTCTTATTTCCAAGCTCAAATCTGTAATTACACTTTTCTTCAGTTATACTGAAGTTATACTGAAGAAACACTTTGTGTTAAAGAATCTTCTGCTCCCACCCCCCCCCCCCCCAAAAAAACACTAGTTTTGAGAAGTTATCTATACAGTGGTGTCAGATTTTAACAATTCAAAATATTTCACCAAAATAATTTCAACCCAAATTAAAGTTTTCCACTATAATGCATTTACCCTCAACGGTTCTGGAAACCTTTCATAGTCAGGAGTACACAACTCACTCAAAATATTAGATGACCAATCTGACATCTTGAATAAGCTATTTTTACATATTAACACGAGGCAACACCATAGGCAGCTGAAAAACACACACCCATGATGTAGCTTTGCTCCAAGCCTCCGAATGGGGAATCCTTCAAATAGCCAAAGCAGAAACAGTATTCTATACCGGGGTCCAGTGTCAAAGAACTGCAAGCATTTGTGGTTAAGAGAGGAGTCTATCCCACATTCATTTCCTCAGCATCTTGGAATCAGTTGTGGAAAACATGAATTAGGGCTGACTAAAATTAGTCATGGGCTCTTAAGCAGAAGCTCTGTCCAAGAGACTATAATGCACAAAGATTTCACTGAGACTTTTCAGTAGTGGGTGCTTCTCTTAACAAATGCCATCCTTCATCCTGGGCCCCCTCCCATAGACAAGCAAAATTATAAATTAAAACTCCTGTAAACTAAAAATGTAGTGTGCAATTAATCAAGGATACTTCGAACAAACAAGCACCCAGCTGTAAAAGTAAATTTCTAGATCAGGGACAGACAGCTGGAAGCTTACGGCCAGGGATGGTAGTTTTGTATAGCCCCTACCAGCTCAAATTTTTATCAGCATATAGCAAAAAGCTTGTTCGCAGTTTGTTGTGCTCTGCTGTTGTAAGAAACAGATTTACACACACACACACACACCCCACACACACACACACACCCTCTCTCTCTCTCTCTCTCTCTCTCTCTCACACACACACACACACACACACACACACACACACACACACACCACAGCCCTTTCTGATTTGGTTAAATAGCATGCAACATGTATGTAAGTGTATATAATGCTATGCCTGCAAATGCTCCATAATTGGGCAGTCTTTTCTGTTAGCTGAAACCACTGAACAATTGATAAGGAGATTGATTTGGGAGACAAAATACACTTCCAGCTTCTAAGCCACTGTCTGGAAATTAATATGGACCCCCAAGAATAGAGGTGTAAGTTATCACTACTTTGAACTTTTGACACATTATTGAACAAAGCTAAACAAGAGTTCAAAAAGGAATTCTGGCAAGAGACAGGCAAACCCTTAGCCAAATAGGATATGATGGAGTGCAAATGCCCATCTTGGCAGGGTACAAATGAAGGTGCAAATGCTCATCTTGTTCCAATGTTCCATGAACTTAATGTTTTTAATAAGATCCAAATGATTTTCTGACTCAACACATACTGCACTTAAACACACCTTGAGAAAATACAGTTCTCTACAATTTACTGCATGCAGTTTATTAGACAGGAATGCTGATAAACAGGAAGTCTATCTGGATCTAAATACCACAATGATCTTGAAATTGCTTTTTCTCCATTTTTCTGTATAAATTTTGTTTTTATAAATATGCAAGTTGCATTGCTCTCACTTATGCTTCTTTGGTCTGGTAGTGGTTTATTTTAAAACGAGGAACAAAGGTCTGGTAGTTTATTTTAAAACAAGGAACAAAGCATCTATAGTAGTTGCTGACTTCATTGGTGGAGATGATACCTCTGGAAATCTAGTTAAAGGTGAAAAACTTTGAAATATTTATCTTCAACCACCAAAGGTTTCAGTCTGAATGATACCCAACTCATTTCCATAATGGAACCTTATCTTCTGGCACAGCACATGGAATTGAACTAAACGCACAAGTGGAAATAAGGTGCTGGAAATCTATTTAGAGCTTCATGAGAGGGTGGACAATATTTCCTCTTCTGATTCCAAGAATGTAACATGAGTAAATTTTATATTGCCATTTTCAGTTCTGTGCCTGCTCACACCCCTTCAACCTAACCACACTACTTCCCCAGGGAATGGAAAAGGTCTTTCCTCAGACAATTCGAACAGCTGAACCACAGAACCACAATAGTTTGCTATCAAAGTGGATTTTCCATTTGCTGGCAGTGATTTCCTTCCACTTAGTTCGGTTTACCTCTGTCCCTTACTGTCCCTTACTGTAAGGGACAGAGGTAAACCGAACTAAGTGGAAGGAAATCACTGCCAGCAAATGGAAAATCCACTTTGATAGCAAACTATTGTGGTTCTTCAAACAAGTGTTTCAGTCCTAGGATTTTAACAAAGGTGTTAACGTGTGTACTTGACTGGAAGCTACATAACAAGAGTCAAAGTAATAAAAATCAATTCATGTTGCATTTTAATGCCAGATTCGGGTCCAAGATTTTACATTAACACAGAGATTTAACTTGGTGCCTACATTAAGATATAGTTTATTGCCATTCTGAGGTTGCTAAATGCATCCCTAATAGCTGCATGCCAATTTTTTCCACATAATGGCAAACTTCCTTTCAAGCAGCAGCAGGGCCCTGATCTACACAGGAAGCAGACTGAAATGGAACTAGCCTAACAATGGAAGAGTGGATTGCACCTCTTCAAATGGCAGGTGGGGGAGAGAAGGGGGATACCCATTTTGAATGCACCCCATGTAAAAAGAACTCCCTAGAAAAGATAATCTGACACACCAGAGGAAAAAGATGCAGCCCCAGTTCACTCCCTGCTGTTTTCTACTTGCAAGAAGATGGTAGTTTGTTTTTAAACATAGGAAAAGCACTGAAACGTGCAATATACCAGCTACGATGGCAGACTGCACCACTTCAGCATTTTACCCCCTCAGTCCTACTGCAAGTACAGACCAGGCTGTAGCTGCTCTGTCTGTAACTGAATTAAGGCTTAAGGACAGATTTGTACAGTTAGATTAAAATAAACATAAAATCCAAGAACTTACCACAGTGGGGTTTCCGCTGCTTATCAACTGGCTGACTTCATGAAAAATGCTCTTGCATTCAATTGATTTGTCTAAGGACCCTCGTTTCACTATTACTGCTACAGCTAATAATATCTGCTCCCGTACATACTTCTGAAGGCTGTGAACATAATTTTAAAAATTTAAGTTTCAGCATCATTGACAAAAACTGTTCTAACATTCACAAAGCAAGCCTCTCAATTTATACTGGTGCTATAAGCACAGAGGCAGACCAGACTGACTTAACTGGCAACCCCATCCATGTACCAGTATTTCATCTCAATTATTTTGGTCAACAAGAGTGAAATCTAGTACTTATGTAGCAACTGTAGAGTGCTTTCAGAATAAAATTTCAGAGAGCTATTATGTCTATACCATTACATCATAGTCAACGTCTTCAAGTATGGACAATCCACCACCAGACAGCTTGGGGCCAATTATGTCATTGTTGCTTGGCAAGAAAGAACTCTCCCGCCCCACACCAAAAGTTGAAAAACAATGCAAACACCTCTCCTACTAAATGAATGTGCCCCCAAACTGCTTGTCACTTCTAACCTGGCATGGGAAGCAGGTGAGCTGTGAGAAAGTAAAATAGAAAAAGAAGAAAGTTGCTGGCTAGAAGCAACTGGCAATCCTACACCATTAGATTGTTATAAATAAAGGTTTTTATTTTTTTGAAGGGGCTTGGCTCCAAAAAGTGAGATAATCTATAGAACAAACAAACCAGCAAATGACTGTACCTTGAAAGATACCTACTATGAACATACTTTAATACAACTGTGCATTCAAGATCATTAGTTCTCAGAAGTTCTAGGAGGTACTTACATTTGTAATATTCATAACTACTGTAAATATCACAGACAGTCTCCAACTGGATGAATTAAGTACTAGTGATATTAGAATCTCTTCATTTGAGCCAAGTATTTGAGCCAATTCAGTTCTGAGGTTGATGATCTTTGACTAGACTTTTTGCCTATCGGTTTTTAAAATTTAACTTTGAATTGTTTGAAAACTGCCTTGGGAAGTCATATGTGAATGCAATCTGTAAATAACTGCATTAGATCCAAGTGAATTCCCCACACCTCAGACCTCTGGAACAGAACTGGAAGGCAGCTTCTGGTAGTATCCAGACAGACTTCCAAGACCCTCCACCTGTGCACTCAATCTATAGATTGGCATACACAAATTTGAATAAGAAGGGCCCACTGTATGCACACCATCCCTGAGCTCCTTGAACAAAAGGGTAGGATAAAAGTGTAATTAATAAAGTTAAATGATTATGTAAGCTCTTTCTGCATTTCATGGATACAACAAAATCAAAGACATTAGACACCAGAAAGTTACAAATTCTGTGCTGGTCTGCTCGGTCTTGTAGTACACTGAAGAACTACAGAGTTTACAGAGGCATGAGAAATTTGCAGAAAAGAGCAGATTCCATCACATGCACAAAGCTCACATAAAACATGTAGCATTTGCAAGGGTATATAGAGTACAGAACACAATGCACAATTTTAGAAGTTCTGAAAGTGCAATCCTATGCATGCTTATTCAGAAATAAGGTCCACATGTTTTACTGAGGCATACTCCTAAGCAAGCATGTACGATTGCACTGTTACAATTTGTTGGCAACCTTCAGTCTCGGAAGACTATGGTATTGCACTCTGAATGGTGGTTCTGGAACAGCGTTGTACCACAGAATACATTGGGATTTACTTCCAAGTAGATATGGATAAATCAGGCTGAACCTTATTTGATAAAGAACACTGTGTATTCCCTTGTACAAAAGTGTTCTGTTTCTTGCACCACACCACTTTCCCTCCGTATTTCAATATATTTGGAATTAAGTTATGTTTAAATCTTTTGTCAGCAGACTTCCAAGCCTGTATTATTTGATTGATCACTGTATTTTGGGCAAGGACAAACAATGATTTCGCAATATTTTCTGGTTCAAAACCTGGGATCTCTATAACACCAAAGTCAAAGAAAATACATTCCTTTTAATCTGCTTTGAGGTAAACTTAACTATATATTGGGTTTTATATGTACCACCAAATACAAGCTATTTATTTACAACTAAGCAATTTATACTCCTGCTATCTGGGCAAACAGGCACGTTTCAAAGTGGTGTCCTCTTATATTTAGCAGGGAAGAGCAACTGTCCCTCTTCACCCCAGCATGGTGTCTTCTCCAGTGGATACTGCTGGTATCTCTTTGCATCTTTTTTTAGACTGTGAGCCCTTTGGGGACAAGGAACCATTTATTGATTTATTTAGCTATGTAAATCACTTTGTGATCTACTTTTTGCAGAAAAGCAATATATAAATATTCTTCTTAACAATAACTTTGGATGAAAAAAGTTATTTCTACTGAAATTAAAGGGAATTGCCTTCAAGTAAATGTGTTCAGAATCAGAGTGCCAGCAACATCTGTATTAATGTTTTTCATTTAATGTTTTCCATCTTCTTTCTTGCCTTGGCAGTCTAAACCAAAACCAAAATTAAAGAAATCACATTGTTCTTTTCCTTGAGACTAGAACTCAAAATACCAAAAGATAAAATTTGTTTTTTTGTTCTTTGCTGAACTTGATATTGAAATAGTACAAGTACTTTACACAGAGGAAGGTAAATCCATTTCAGTGCTAAGTTTGGTTTATATACATACACACATTTGAACTTCTTCACTTCAAAGCCATGGAATCAGCAGCAGATAGTGCAGCTGGAACATTAAAACAAAAAAATGGAGGGGGAAAATGGTGCAGCATAGTGGCTAAGAGCCCTGGCTGCCTATCAAAATTTCCTGGTTCTAATCTTGCTTCTGTCATGAATTCTCCCTAGACAGACTTGGGATTAAGTCCCACTGAACACAATGGAACTTACATCTGAGGAGACATGCATTGGATGGTGCTGAAAGAATAAAGATTCTAGGGAAGGGATAACATAAGAAAAGCCCCTCTGGTTCAGGTCAGAGGACCATCTAGTCCAGCTTCCTTTATCTCACAGTGACCTACCAATAGCCTTGGACAGCACACAAGACAATAAGATGCCTGCATCCTGTTGCCACTCCCTTGCACCTGGTATTCTGAGATAACCTACTTCAAAAACCAGGAAGCTGCACATACCCATTACAGCTTGTAACCTGTGATGAACTTTTCTTCTAGAAATCTGTCCAATCCCCTTTCAAAGAAAACAAGCCCTCTTGTACATGAGTGAAAGCAGGCCAGTATATTTTATATTTCTTTTGTTAACCACCTTGAGATTTTCTATTGCAAAAAAAAAAAAAGAAAAAAAAAGGAAGGACAAACTATAAGTTCATATTCAGAAAATCCAAAGTCTGAATGAAACACAGATGTCTTAAATTGATATATAAATTTAATGAAGAAATAAAGACAATATATACAAATATTTTTGTCAAAATAAAAGACAGTTACAAGTTTTCACAAAATAGTAGCCAATTTGTTACTGAATGCTTTCTAAGAGGATCTATTTATCTGAACAGAAACATTTACAGTATCTCCAAAATCCTTATTCAGGCATCTTTACAAATGTTTTGACTTTGTACTTACTTAGGCCTTTGTAAGACATATGTTAAAAGGAATGTTCGTAGTGACTCAATGCTACTTTTTTCCAATAGTATCCATTCTCGTACAACTGCTTCCATTATTGCTGTGGCGGCTTGAAAAAGGACATAGTCCACTTTACTAGTTTCTGTCAGAAAGATGCAATATTATGTTTACAATCTATAGTTATAACCTAAAAAGGCACTACTCAAACAAATCCATCAAGCTGCATAAAATAAGCACATTTAAATACAATTTCCCAACACAGATGTAGATCGTTATCATCACAAAGCGTGTCTAACAGTAGATGGTAGGCAGTTGTAACCAAGCAGCTTGAGAAAGTGCTACTGCTATGCTTGCAGCCAGCAGGGGAGGGGGAAGCAGAACTTTTTATTCTTGCATAGCAAATAATGTCTTCTGCTCCACTGCTGCCAAGTTCTATTCCCATCCCAGCTCAACTAGTTATTGAAACTCACTAAGGCAGCGGTTCCCAAACTGTGGATAACACAATTTTTGTTGGATCACTACTGACAGAGCAGATTAGGCTATGTACATGAAGTGTTAAACAAGCTGCTAATAGGGGGGAGTGCTGCTGATTTTCAGGCAGCAGCCTCTAGAGAGCCTCTGAAAGTTTGGGAACCACTGTACTAAGGTTTACAGCCCACCTTCCTACTGAAAAATAGTATTCAAGGGAATTTACAGCTACTATAAACAATAACTTACTTACTATAACAAAAGTATAAGATGGGGCGATATTGTTGAATTTATAGACTTGCGAATGAAAAGAACTATGTTCTGTGAACACAGAATGAACTGTGGAAATTTGCTTTGCTATAACTGGCACAGGAGCGGCACCCAGAAAGCCCCCACCCCTTTTACTTTCAGGGTTCAGTAGTTTTTGGACTCCTGAATGAAAGACTGAAAAAACCATTCAGCATGGCATACCTGTGAGCAGTACTTAACAGGTACAGCCCTCAGGAAGACAAGTCACATGCCTTAATGGGTCATTGCATCTCTCAGTGATTAGTTAAATAACTGAAAATAATATTAGGACTTACCTAAAATATGCTTGCAAACACCAAATGGAGATTTGGATTTCCTAAATGCCAAGAATATATGTTCGGCATGCTGGCGTTGTTCATTATTGACCATGGAAGGTGGTGCCTAAAGAGAAAAACCATGCTTCTGTAAGAATCCAGCAAAGTGCTATAAGAAACTCACAAGAACAGAGCACTGCATATCTTTCTGTATATGAAAACTGCACTTAATTTCAAAGTGCCCGTTATTTTTTTAAATTCATACTGCATTCAATCTCATAAAGTATCAGAATTCGTCCAACTCCAATCAATCAATCCCAGCTATATGGAGTCTAACCAATCCAGCCCATACTGTGCCCATAAGCAAAGAGTCATAAAATAATTATGGCGTAAACATCTTGAGATTCTAGTGTAATGGCCAATCTGATAGAAGGGAAATGCCCCTCCCGACCCTATGGTAGTCAGGGTCTACCCATTCATGAGGCCAACTGAAGCAGTCACTTCAGGCAGCTGATTGGTAGGGGAGGCAGTACCAATCTCTGTCCTCCTACTTGCCTCCATAGATCCTCTTTCTCTTTTCACTTCCTGGACTAGTAAAGGAAGAAGTGTGGAGGGGAGGAGGGTGGTGACTTGAATATGGAAAGCAGTAGAGGAACAGAAGCTGATACATCATCAGGTAAGGGGGCCAGCATTTGGCCTGCTGCCTTGAGTATCAGGAGGTCCTCAACTGGTCATGATGTTAGTTGTGATAATGGTACGCTTAGCATTTATGTCCCCCATTTCAAGTCGTTCAAGTGTTTAATACACACACTCTAGATTTCTTACAGTACAATACTGTGAAACAGGCCAGTATTTTTACTTCCAAAATTACAGATTCTACATTAAGGCTTTAAGAATTGTGGTTTGTGACTCTTGGGTCATTTAGGGTTAAACAAAGAATGCAGGAGATTTGAACCATGGATTTCCTTGTTCTCTCTTTCAAGAACTGATGGAATGTAGTGGTTAACATTGATCAGATATAATTTGAGCCATATCTAAATCGGGGTTTCCAAACTTTTGCATGCCAACTCCTCCCTCCCACTCCCTTTAAAAAGTACTAGCATCCAATTCCCAAGCCAATTGATTTTAATCTTCCAGGGTGGTAATTAAAGGGAGTTATTTGGGCTTCAGACAGAACGAAGTTCAGCAACAAATCCTGTGCTGTAGCCTGGATATCTTGCAATACAGAAGGTCCTCAACTTATGAACATGAACAAACAGGCTTGGCTGGGGCCTTGAAGCAGGTGCAACTGAGAAGGCACTGGGAAGTCAAAACAATGGAAACTGCTTGGCGACAACCAGAGCAGCTCATTAACTTTGAAAATAGTGACCTCTTGCTGTGGCAATGGAAAAAACAGCAGTTCAGACACTGGATGGCACTGAAAATCTGGGGATTTCTGGGGCAGAAGGGAAAGGATCAAGGAAGCAGCCAGCATGGCCAAGGTTGATTGGTCAGCAGGGTTTGCAGAGACATTGCAAGGTGCAGGGGAGCATTAATAGTGTATGAGGAAAAAGTGGACCCTGAACAGAGGCAACACCAACAACAGAGCAATGAAGACAGAGTCACCTCTTCCCACTACCAAATAGGAGAGGAAAGAAGGGAGGGTTACAGCAAAGTTTGATAAAGGCCCCCTACAGTTGCTATCTACCCTTTTAAAAGCAAACAAATAAAAAAACTTACAGTTTAAATCACGGTTACTCAAACTGGGTTGGGACCCACTAGGTGGGTTGCAAGCCAATTCCAGGTAGGTCCCCAATCATTTCAATATTTTATTTTTAGTATATTAGACTTTATGCCAACACAGTATGTGACTGCATTTGGGGAGATCTGCACTTAACAGGCTTTAATGTAAATGCTTTTAACAATGATAGTCAATGGGGCTTACTATTGGGTAAGTGTTGATCAAATTGCAGCCAAGGATTGTTAAAAAAATTTCCTGCCTGATGTCATGCCCGCCATGACATCATTTCTAGGTTAATGATATCATTTCTGGTGGGTCCCGACAGATTATCATTCTAAAAATTGGGTCTGGGATAAAAGGTTTGAGAACCACAGGTTTAAATGTAATAAATCATGATTAATGAGGCTTTTTTAAGACAGCAGGCTTCTGTGTTGCAATTGCTTTCACCCAGTGGACATCCAAGAGTTGCACTTATGCCCATGAGAAAAATCTTTGGAATTGCACCAGCTCCAAGTCACTTTTAAATTGGCTCTTTTTGTGCAGGTGTAGTATGTCTGGTGGTACTTTCACACAGGTACAATTCGGCCAGCAACAACTAGATGTTTTGACTTAAGTACAAACCCCTGGAACCTTACCTAAGCAACCCCTGAAACATAACCTTAAGGAATTTAGTGTACTTCTACTCAGAAGTAAGGATTCAGTGGGACTTACACCCAGGTAAGTGGGTAGAAGACTACAGCCTTAAAAAGTAAACAGCACAGTTCTATGTTATTACACCACAAAGACAGAGGGTGGTCAACTTCCCGATATGCAGGATTCTTTCTAAGGAGCAATCTGGGGTTCAGAAACACATTTTGCCTGTACAATCTCACTCTTATACTTGGGCTGGACAAATTCAGGTTGCCAAGTCACCATGGAGATTCAGGTTTGTTCCCAGAGCCTAGGGAACTGCAGCAAGAACATAACATAAGAACAGCCGCACTGGATCAGGCCATAGGCCCATCTAGTCCAGCTTCCTGTATTCTCACAGCAGCCCACCAAATGCCCCAGGGAGCACACCAGATAACAAGAGACCTCATCCTGGTGCCCTCCCTTGCATCTGGCCTTCTGACATAGCCCATTTCTAAAATCAGGAGGTTGCGCATACACATCATGGCTTGTACCCCATAATGGATTTTTCCTCCAGGAACTTGTCCAATCCCCTTTTAAAGGCGTCCAGGCCAGATGCCATCACCACATCCTGTGGCAAGGAGTTCCACAGACCAGTCACACGCTGAGTAAAGAAATATTTTCTTTCGTCTGTTCTAACTCTCCCAACACTCAATTTTAGTGGATGTCCCCTGGTTCTGGTGTTATGTGAGAGTGTAAAGAGCATCTCCCTATCCACTCTGTCCATCCCCTGCATAATTTTGTATGTCTCAAACATGTCCCCCCTCAGGCGTCTCTTTTCTAGGCTGAAGAGGCCCAAACACCGTAGCCTTTCCTCATAAGGAAGGCTGCAGGGGTAAACTTCATGCTGCTCCAGCTGCTAGAGAGGTCATAAATGCAGCAGCAAGGAGAGCCCAGAGGCCATCACAAGACAGAGGAGAAGGGAAGGGAACACACAGGGGTGTTCTGGCATGGGGGAGTATCATATGGGACACACACTCACTCATTTCTTCCCATGGTCATTTGGCATATTCCTCTCTCCCCAGTGCTGGGAGAAAGGAAAGAAATTACAGTCAATCTTTGGTAACCATGCACTACGTTTCCACATATTCACTTATCCATGGGAATACAATTATTATTATCACACCATCCACTGCCTGCTTTCACTTATATGTTGCATTTGTGGCTGTTCTGTAGGTATCTGCAGCCATTCTGAACTTGCAGTGGCCATTCTTAAGCTATTCCTGCTCTTCTGAAGCTATCCGCAGCCTTTCTGAACCTGCAGCTGGTCAAGTACTGGCAGCACTACAGAATGCCTTGCAGCCAATGGTGCCCCAGAGTGCCCTGTAGCATCACAGCTGGTTTATGTTGCAATTTTTGGAACTACTGAAACTTCAAAGGGGTTTTTACTGTAAAGGGTTTTTACCGTAAATTTTTTTTATCCTTTCACATTTCACATTCTTGGGGCCATCCAGAATAAAGGAGGACAGAAAGGAATATGGCAGTAGGCAGTCCTTTTATACCCTATATAACATACAGCAGTGTATGTCAACCAGGGGTATGTGTACCACAGTGTTACTTTAGGTGGTGCCCAGTGGTATGCACAGGATCCCCAGACAACTGGCAGCGAGACCAGTGACACAACGCAACAAACAGTGGTAAGTGGCTCTGCTGGGCATTTAGAACCCCAGTATGCACTTTTCACATGCTCAAAAAAGCCCTCCCACCCTCCCTGAGCCTCTTACTGGAGTTTGTTGCATCTGGCCTCCCAACCCGGAAGCAGCTGGCAATAACATCCTCTCCAGTTACTTCCAGTGGTAGTTCCAATAGCTGGACCATGCGAAGTGATACAGCAGGAAACATTGAGAAACACTGGTGTATAGAGGGTCCATGGAATATAACTCCATGAATCCCATAGGATTAATGATTCAATATCCACAGTTTCTGTATCAACTGGAACCTAACGTAGCAGATAATGGGAATTGTCTGTACTTGTTCTTCATTACGTTTAAAAGTAGTAAGCCCAATGAGTTCAATAGAACTTACTCCCAAGGATGTATAGAATCACAGCCTTGCCACCATTAACTTAAACTTTAAAGAAACCATTAATGCACTGTCTATCTTTGGATCAAAACTTTTAGATTTTTGCTGTCACACTGACACTAATCTTCCTACCACTACAATGATTGAAAATATGTCTTAATACTTGATTGTCTTAATACTTGATTGTCTTGATTGAAAATATGTCTTACTTGAATACTTGATTGAAAATATGTTTTAATACCTGATTACTTGATTATTATACTTAAGTATTAAGTATTAAGTATCACTTGATTAAAATACAATTAATACTGGTGGCATATGAGGTTTGGGAGAGGCAACATTAGAACTCAAAGAGCTGAAAAATTTATCTGGCTCTTAAAGTATTTGGACTGGAGTATATTCAAAGTTCATCAAGCTCTGCCTTAGGGAGGGTAGGTGTTTCTCTGGGGGCACAGTAGAGATTTTGCTGGGCAGCCAGCATCATCTAGGCCCAACTGTACAATATACAGGACAATTTTCAATTTGATACTTTGATGATAAATCAAATCATACTTTGATTTATGAGGTTTTATTCTATCTGCTACACTTTCCATTAATTCTCAAGGCTTTTAGAGGCTGATCAGAAAATTGTTTTTTAAAGTGAAGCATGCAAACTTTAATAACTTCACTAAAACAAAGCTCAACCCCCATGGGGCAGAACAAACGGCCAGGTTCCAGAAAAGTTTAGCGACCATTTAAAAAATGCAGAAAGTCAACAAACACATTTCACAGACTACAGGAACACCGACTACAACACAGACAGACGTGCAATGTTCGTGCACAGAATTTTGCTGTGTAAACATTTATTGATTTTGCCACGTAAAAAGCTTTGTGAACTTTGTTAAAAAATAGTATATAAGTGTTATTTTTATATACTTTTGAAAAGCTAAGTTATTTCACTTACAAGTAATGTGCTAAATTTAACACATGAATTAAAATTCTGAAGAATATAAACTGGAACATAAGGAGCCAGATAAAATTTCCCACTTCAGGCCACAAACTGCCAAATGGCTGCCCCTACTATTTATACACATGAGTTCTTATCTAACAGATATAGCTAAATGCGGTTGTGTGCCATAATATAGCAATCCTGAGAAATTCAAGAATCAAATTTGGGCAAGGCAATAGGAGTGATACACTGCCCCCTAGTGTCATGTACAAGGTAGCATGCTGTAAGTTAAAACAGTAAGGATCTCGCAGCAAGTTGCATGAACCTCCTGATTCATGTCTAAATACCTAAAGTTTCAACACCTTACATATCATTCCAATAAATGGGTTTCAGCCTGAAATACTATACAGTGAATAGTTGCTCTCCTCCTTTCAAACAGGTAACTCATCCTCCCCTCCCATTTTTACCTATGGAATTATCCCCAGATGCAGCTGCATCCACACTTTACACATGTGCAGTCGACAAGGCCTGGTCTTGTCAAATCACAGACCAGCACTGCAATAGCTGCATTCCAGGCTTAGTATCAAAGGCAGCAGGGGATATGCCAGTTGCCTGGGGGGGAAAAATGACATTTGCCACAATCTTGTCCAATTACAAACAAGTTATACTGTACCTGTACAATGCTCTGAATTAGTGCCACAGTACCTATATTGTGCTTATACTATAGAGCAAACAGAACTTGTTCAGAACCAAAAACCAATCAGAACATATCAGGCAAGAAAATGCACGTACAACGTATGTTCAAACGTACACATCATGTTTCTAGAATTGAAAAGCTCAAGTCTCAAGTCATCTCATCAGATGACTCTTAACTAAATGGGGGGATGATGACTTCCCTCAAGATTTTCAACTACCTCCTAATGTGCAATGCTCAGGTATGTATGTTACTGAACAACATCATAAAAAAATCTCAAAAGGAGCTTACAACCATACCAATCGCTTCCAAGCCAAATATTATTTGCCACTGTATTAAAGTGCTATTATGCAAGTCATTGATAAAAATAATTCCTGTCCTAGAATTTCAGCTCACAATCATAATGCATTTCTTTCTTAAGTGGGGAGACTGAATGTCTACATTGGCAAAGGGCAGGCAAGCCTGTTCTCATTTGTGCTAAAGATAATAGAGCACTGTAAGGTTTTATGAAAAGAGCAAGTCAATCAAAAACAAGAACATATTCAACAATAGGAGGCAGAAGTATATCTGAGAGCAGTTAAGCAACTTGACTAATCATATCAAGTGGTATGAGAGCACCCAAAATTTTTAAAAAATAAGACTACCTTGAACCTGAAAAACATTTTCTGCATTCAATCTGCACTCAACCAGACAACTGTTCATTCCGACTATCTATTCTGACATTATCAAAATTAATGAAAAGAATAAGTAACTTGGTACAGCAAAAACAGCATACAAATTAAGAAAAATGTATCTGTGTGCTACAAAAATTTTTCCAAATCTCATTCACACATGGCAGGGGAGGGGGAAAGAGATATATATTCTTCACTATCTGAGAAACAAATGTAAAAAGATTACAAGCAGGAATGCTCTCAGAGCGTTTATACAGCCTTAGACCAGCAACAATCCCATGTACAAGAGATACAGCATATGTCCAAAAGAGCAGAACCGAATCCTTTGCTGCAGCTTTCCGTAACAGGCCACTACAAGCACATTCCCGCATAACTAAATTCTTTTGACACTACTATTATGCAATATGGGGTTTCCAAACAGACTGAGATGGACCTATAGCAAGTTACCAGGAGCATTGTGGCATACCTCAAAGAGAATCTGAAGGGAAAGATACAAGACTGCCTGACTCTGGTAAATTACTTCTCTTCTACATCATCTTTTGGTTAGTTCAGTCTGAATAGTCAGAAGAAAATTCAGATTAGTGAGACAAGATTCTTCAGCTGTCTTTTGTCAAATTAGTCTAATTTCAAGATTATAGAATATTTACATGCTGCTTTTCTACAAAAAAATTTTCAACAGTTTATATAGCAAAAGAAATGAAAACATGGTTCCCCGTTTCCAAAGAGGATCACACACACACACACGTGGGCTCTCTCTCTCTCTCTCTCTCTCTCTCTCTCACACACACACACACACACACACACACACACACACACACACACACACCCCAGTACAGTTATTGTGAGGGATATTATATCATTGAGGTAACTGATTTGATTTCACCATGAAGTTGTCTTTATTTCACCAAGGCTTCAAGCTCCACCCTCCTGCCAGACACTTCCAATAAAATTTGATATTGCTACTTTTACTAACATACTAGGAAACTTTTGTACTAAATTGATCAGCTAATTGTTTTATTAGCCAGATACAGTGGTGCCTCGCAAGACGAAATTAATTTGTTCTGCAAGTCGTTTCGTATTGCGAAAATTTCGTCTTGCGAAGCACAGTTTCCCATAGGAATGCATTGAAATTTAATTAATGCATTCCTATGGGCAAAAAAAGTCAGAACAAAGTCAAATTTGGTTTACAAAGTGTTTATTAAGTGCTCTTTAAAGGCATACATACTGTACAGAGGATTTCAAAAATTTCAAGCACAAAACTTCAACTTTTTAATTTTAAAAATTCGTCTTGCGAAGCACGGCCATAGAAAAATTCGTCTTGCGAGTCACCAGAAAAATCGCAAAAACGCTTTTGTCTTGCGAGTTTTTCGGTGTTCGAGGCATTCGTCTTGCGAGGCACCACTGTACTTGTATTTTGTTAAAAATGCACTCTCTCATTCATGAAAGCTCTATGGAGGAATGAACTAACCATCTGTACCGTATTTCCGTACACTTATACAGGCGTCACCCCACTTCTGCAGGCATCTGTTGCAAGCACACACACACACACACACACATACACACACACACCCCAGATACAGAAACCACAGATATGGGTGAACCTGAAAGATGCAATGCTCCTACCTATTATCTTCAACAAGTAGGCATATTACTTGTTTTTAGACTCAACAAGAGGAAAGTGACAAGCAGGCAGGCAGCTTGCATGCAAAGGGGACAAAGTCAGAACCTGCTTCCTGCTAATGTTCTGACAGTGTCCCTCTAGGAGTACAGGCTGCCTGTCCAATTGTTGGTTTCCTCTTGGGAGTCTGTAAAAGCAAGAAACATGCCTCCTTTTTGATGAAGAAAACAGAAGGTAATGGGTTCAGGGAACAGCGGAGAACTGTGGATAACTGAAACCATGCATACAAAGGGATGCCTGTATGTGAAACCGCAAACTTCTGAATATCAAAAGCGATCCCCAAAGTATACAGAAACCATTCTTATTTTTGGTATCTTCATTTCACTTCCAAAACAATAGGAACTTGACTAATATAACAAAATAAATGGGTTAAAATGTTCTCTATGATAGAAAGCTCATTGTCTAAAAAAAGGCACAAAAGACACACCAGCAAACAGTCACTGGAAAAGAAGCTACGCTATAGTGACATAATGTACTATATGATGTGCTAACTGGTGAATAATGTTGAATGTCGGATTTGTTCATCCAGTGTAAGTTATGCTGAATGCAAACTCGATCCTGCAACCTAGGGTGCTCAAAGAACTGAGACTTGTTATTTCAGAGCCTCTGTCTATAATCTTTGAGAACTCCTGAACAACCAGGAAGCACCAACAGACTGAAGTTGAACAAACATGGCCCCTATATTCAAGAAAGAAAACTTTTATAAAAGCCAGGCAATTATCAACTGGTCAGCTAGACAATGATACCCAAGAAGACGCTGGAGCAAATCATTAAGCAGTCTGTATGCAAGTATTCAAAGATTGCCAGCATAGGTTTTCTTAAAAACAAGATTTGTCAGTCCAGATACTGCCTGAATACACTTTTTTTAAAAAGCTTTAAAATTCAGCTTCTCAGGCAGTCATAGAACTTCAATGGCATTTCTTTAAGTTCTAGTCTACATCTCAGAACATTTTCACAGGGAGACACTGCAGCTTCACATCAACACAGAAGAGAACAAATTGGCTAGGCATATAGTAGCATAAAACCATAGCCCACTAATCCTAAAATAATTAAAACAATTTTTAAATTGCTTTCATGATTACAACAGCCACTTACAGGCAAACATTAGAAAACATTCTACTGATCAGGGTAGGTGGCTCCCAGGATGAATACCATGGCAAGGGGAGGATCACTCTGGACCCCATCACAGGCCAAAGAATGGTGCTGCTGCAGGGACTGTCCCTCCTACTCTCATGCCTAAAAAGAACTCTGTTCCAACTGCCAGTTGCCTGGGGGCTGGAGAAAGCAAGTGGAGAACTCAGGTGTTCTTGTTTTCTATTAGTATTGGAAGCCCCTCCCCACAGACACCTTGTGACCATTGCAGAAGGGGAAGGTGGGATACAAATCTTTTAAATAACTAATGTTTTGACCCTCACACTTATAAACCTTCAATAACCTTTTAAAAGGCTGTATTACAGCCACCAAAACCCTCTTTGTGCAGCAGATAAATACTTCTACAGGGATAGCTCTGTTGATCTGAAGTGGCAAAACACTGAGTGCCCTTCAGTGTTTTGCATGCCACAATGTACAAGGGCAGTTTGGAAAGTAACATCTTTTTGGCTTTTAAAAAAATAAGAATGAAGGAAAACATTTTATAGTGCACAGAAGTTACATGCCATGCCAGCACTACTTTTCCATGTAATCTTCACCTAAATTGAGGCACTTGGCTATCATGGGACAAACTCCCCTCGTCTCCCCTTGTCAAAGAATGTTGCCTCTTGGGAGATCAGCCAGCTTTCATTTGTGTAAAGTAAAGGCATGATTCTTCTCCATGACAATGAACATGCTCACACTGCAGCTTTCTTGAGGAAGTTTCTTTCTGAATAGCCCTCATATTATATTGAAAAGGTAAGCTGGCTACAGTGAAATTCAGTTTTCTACACGGAGGGCAATCTCAAGAGTTATTTGCTATGAAAAGAGTTTATGTAATTTTTCCCCCTTACAGCTTTACAGGTTGTCTCATTTTCCATTTTCTTTGCAATGGGAAATCACATTATCACACCTTATTCAAAGTTAGTTGAGTGAGCAAACAAGAATGTAGATAAACCTCTCAATTTAACCACCTCACAAAAACCTCTTAAGAGCCAAGTTACACATTCACAAACAATCACATGGTGCAGCCCTAGATTATACCACTTCAGAACACTGGTGGAGGATTGATACTACCACACACACACACCCATCAAACCACCCTCACTGGACTCAGAAAACTGTCACAGAGAGAAAACTACCTAGAACTCCTCTGACATGCTAGCTTTCCATATGCAAGTAGATTTTTATATGGACAGGCACACATCGAACCTACATTTTAAAGTGATACAGTTCTAGGAGGGCTGTAGCATATATTTTTGATAAGGTGTGAAGAATGCTCTATTTCTCCCCACTCTATTTTTTGCCTATTATACCTTAGTTTGGATCTTTTTAGGTTCTAAATAACTTATGATTATGTTTTCATAAGTACTGCCACACCTTATAAAGTACCACTTAAGTTGTACATTGCATAGGTTTGTATGAAAATAATGCAACAAATTTTATAAGCGATAGAAAATACTTTCCAGAGTACTCTAAAAATTGTCACTCATACCTTTATTCCCACAAAGCGTTAAAATCAACAATATCAAAGACTATTTTAAAAAATGACCCAATCATAGTAAAGTGGGATGGAGAGAGGGAGAGAAGAAAACTTACAAATACTGACATTAACTAATCAAAGGCTACCTTGTTTCACAAGGAGTTCCTGCCTCAGTACAGTTTCCTATTTGTGTGGACAGGGTCTTTAGATCAGCAGTGGCCAATCTTGCCACCGCTGTGCAACAGATAAGCGGTCTCCATTTGGATCGTATCTTGCCATTCCACCCAGGCTCCACGTGTAGGGACGTGTCCCTCAAGGGACAGGGATGCTCTAGGGAGTCACGTCTGCTGCCAACCCAGAAGGCTGCACAAAAGAACTTCTGGGAAGATGCGACTGACTGGAGCATCCCTGCCCCACAAGCAAAAGGGACTACATGCAACACCTGGACAGAATGGTAAGGTCTGCTCACCAGGCGACGTGTTCATCTGAATCCTGGATCCGGCCCCTAGGCTGGGGTTCAGGTGACCCTGCTTTAGATGAAAAAGCACCACTAGTCACCCTAGATTATCCAGATTACCACTGACAAAACAGCTACTGGAATCAACAATTGGGTTTTAGGTCACCCTCGCATGTAGTTTGGTAGACAGACACCAGTTAGCTAGACCTTATTCCCATCAGCAAAAGCAACACCACTGACTAGGAAACAGTAGGGATGACCTTAAAGGGAAGACAACAGTGGAGCAAGGAGTGGAAACCAGTGGCAATAAAGAATCTGAGTTTACTATAAGCTAGAGCAGTGGTTCCCAGTGTGAGGTACATGTACTCCCAGAGACGCTTGCAAAGACCTTTAGCAGTACTTGACCTTTAGGTGGGTCCCGATAGAGTGACATTTTAAAAGTGGGTCTGGGTGCTAGATGGGTCTCAAAAGAATGCCATTTTACAAAGGTGGTCCTGATAGTGTGTCATTTTAAAAAGTGGGTCCCGGAGCTAGGTGGGTCCTGATACAAAATGGGTTCTGGTACTAGATAGGTCCCAATAGAATGTCATTTTAAAAAGTGGGTCCCGGTGCAAGGTGGGTCCCTATAGAGTGCCATTTTCCAAAGTGGGTGTCAGTGCTAGGTGAGTCCCGAGAGAGTCCAAAGTGGGTCCTGGTGCTAGGTGGGTCTCTATAGAGTGCCATTTTCCAAAGTGGGTGTCAGTGCTAGGTGGGTCCCAAGAGAGTCCAAAGTAGGTCCTGGTGCTAAAAGGTCTGGGGACCACAGAGCTCAGGAGAAGGTGGGCAGAGCTTCAACTGGAGGGGGCGCGGGAGGCACTGCAGGGAGTGCGGGGGAGCGAAGCAGAGGCGGACACGAGTCCGGAGGGCCGCTCCAGCCCGTGCACGTGTGTGGAGGGACCTGCCCCCAGGCGAGCGGGAGGCTCCCCGGCGAGCACAGGAGGGCAGGCGCCACGGGAGGGGGAAGGACCGCGAAGCCCCGCAGAGGAAGCCCGGTGGGGGGGAGGCGGCGGCCCGGGCTCCGCGGGGCCCCGCGCCAACCGCTCCGCAGCAGGGCAGCGGCGCGCTCACCATCAGCATTTTGGCCGCGGTCTCCAGCTGCGAGATCACCTCCGAGGGGCCCCCCGCCACCACCACGGCCGCCGCCATCATGGTCTCTCTTCAATGACGCGCCATGCGAGGCATTCTGGGCCGGCGCCGCCGCCCCGCCAATCGCAGCTCGGCGGCTTTGGGGGGGAGGGGCGAGCGCCCACCTCCCCGGGCTGCGGGGAGAGCCTCAGTCGGCGGCACGCGCCGCGCCGGGGGAGCCCTCGAGGCGCCGCTCCCGCGCCCCGGCCCCGCCCTCGCCCTCGGGCCGCGCGCCCCGCCGCGCCTGCCTGGAGCGAGCCCGCTGACTGCGATGGGTCCTCCTCCGGTGCACACAGGTGTGGCTGCGGCTCCGGGGCTGCTACCCAGCCGCACTTACCTGGGAGTAAGCCCGCTGCCTATAGTGGGACTTCCTTCTGAGTAGACAGGCATGGCTGGGGCTCTGAGGCTGCCACCCAGCCGCACTTACCTGGGAGTAAGCCCCACTGAATACAATGGGGCTTCATTCCAAGTAGACATGCATGGGGTTGGGCCAGAGGTTCCCAAACGTTTTTGACTGGTGGTTCCCTTGACCTGCAGGTCCCTCATTCCGGGTACAATCCTATACATTGTATAGTGCAGCAGGTTTTTTGTGAGGATCCTGCGGCTCCTCTGGCTGGCTTCTGTGGCTCCCTGGGAACCACGATGGCCCACAGTTTGGGAACGACTGGATTGGCCTGTAACTTCTTCCTATCGGAATCCGTGAATTAATGAAAGATGGGGGGGGACTGGTTTTGAGCATGTACGAAGTGCTTACAGCAGGAAGCAACACTAGCCCATATGATCGTATTTTAGTCACACACACACAAAGTTCACACACAACTGAAGATGTGCTCATGGCCTTGAAAATACAGAGAGCTGCTAAGTGCAGTCAACTGTTAACCCTATAAGCACATAAGAAGAGCCCCACTGGGTCAGGCCAAAGGCCCATCTAGTCCAGCTTCCTGTATGTCACAGCTGCCCACCAAATGCCTCAGGGAGCACACAAGACAGTAAAAGACCTGCATCCCTTACACCTGGCCTTCTGAGGCACCCTACTTACAAAAGTAGGAGGTTGCATTTGCCCATCATGGCTTGTAACCTGTGATGGACTTCCTCCAGAATTCTGTCCAATCCCCTTTTAAAGGCATCTAGGCCAGGCATCCTGTGGCAAGGAGTTCCACAGACTAACCACACACTGGGTAAAGAAAAACTCTCTAAGATCACATTCCAGTGAAACAGGATCCCAGACAGTACAAAATACCCGAACAAACTTGTTTAATATGTAACCACCAGGAAGTTGATCAACATCAAATTAAATTTAAATCAAAACTTCAACAGAAATGGGACTTAGTGTGAAATCGTCAGAAGCTGGTTTTTCTCAATTTTCCAAAACCTAAAGGTAAAATTGCTCTTCTGCAACGTAAAATTCATTCTTTAGAATTATTAACTGAAGCAGTCCTACAGTTTTTCAACCTGATGATATTCTTGATATAGAATACCTATTTTATAATTATCATTCTCTTCATGCAATAGTTACATTTAGGAGCTGGATGACTGCCAATAAATTGTATAAGGCCAGGTACAAGCTTCAAAATGTGGGTCTTACAGTGACCAGGTTATTTGAAAATTATACAACCACCACACTGATTCATCAACAGCTAAGAAATAATAATAGTCCCAGGAAGGAAGGCCAACCAAGCACATTAGAAGCTATACTAACTAATCAATGTGAAATGCCCAATAAGAACTCAGAGTGGCAACAGCAACAGAATTCATATGAATTAAGGGCTGAGTTTGATCCGGAAGAACTGAAACTTTTAAACTCCTATAAAGCCCTGCCTCTTTACGCACAAGAGGAAATAACTGATAATCTTTTTTCTCTGTGTGATGCTCTTTTTTACTATAAGAACATAGATAAAAACATCAGACCTCAGGCTCTGGTGAATGATATAACCACCGACCAAACAAAAGAGTATATTAAGAAAGCCCCTATGACCAGTGAGGAATGGCTACAAAGAAGATACCTGGATCCTGAAGAACTGGGTCAAAATGCCCCCATGTCATCATCCCATCTGACAGCACCTAAACAAGAGTACTTTGATCCCTCAAAAGGAACTGGGTGTGCTCTTTTGGATAAGGATGGGGAACTGAACTATATTATGGAGACAGAATGACAGAGATTACATCAAGATGCCTTCACAGTTAAATCCATCTCTCCAGTACCCAATAGTTGTCTTGGGGTTAAACAAAATATTTTGACTGAGGCATCTGAGAAATTTAAAATAGTCTCATGGAATATAGCAGGATGGGCCTCTAAGCAAAATGATGTGAAGGTTTTGGAATACTTAAAAGCCCATGATGTGATTTGTGTTCAAGAATCTTGGGCTACTGGAAAAATCTATTTAAATAGGTTTCTAACTAATGACGTCTTTGCCGAGCCACCTAAAGGAAAAGGTAGACCTAAGGGAGGTCTGGCAATATTGATATCAACAGCCCTGCAAGCATCAATCAAACAGGTTTCTCCTTGTGGGAAAATTGCAGTGGCCAGTCACATAGATTTTGGAATTAAATCATTTTTGTTGATTAATGTATATATTCCCCCCTTTTCAACTCGAAATTCTATAAAGCAAGCCTGGGATGATTTAGAAAACTATATAATAGGATTAGAATCTAGGTTCCCTAAGGCCCAATTACTTGTAATGGGTGACTTTAATGCTAGACTAGGCCCAAATCAGGTGCTCTTCTCTTCCGCTTTTGTGGGACAGTTGAAAATGAGATTTTTATGCCCGCTTATGATAGGATTTCTAAAGACCTTAAGGTGAACTATGGAGGCATTTGTCTGACTCAAATGGTGAGTCGTCTTGGCCTTATAATCTTAAATGGAAATTCTTATTATGGTAAGCAAGCAGAATTTACCTTTTTATCTGGACATGGAAGCAGTGTGGTGGATTTTGTACTGATTTCTCACTGCTTATTTAGATGGATATCTGAATTTTCTGTGGGATATAGGCTTAATAGTGATCATCTCCCTCTTACTGTTACCCTTTCTTTGATGCATGCTGTCAACATAAATATCAAATCTCAATTTCAAGATAAATTTTTAATTTCTAAACATAAAAGGATATATTGGACTGAGAAAAACAATATTAAGGTGAAAGATTTTTTTTGGCTCTTCTGCAGGAGAAGCTCTGAAAAATTCAATTATAGGAGTAACAACTGCTTCCTCTGTTTTAAAGAACTATGCTTCTTTAATTAATGCTTTGAATATAGCTTTAACTTCAAAGCAATCTGATTCAGGAATAAAACCACAAATAACTGGCCCAAAATGGTTTGATGGGAACTGCCATGCACTCAAAAAACAGTTGAGAGAGAGATATAATCATTACAGAAAGGGAAATTTGAATGTACTACCATGAGAATATTATGAAGTTAAAAAGAAGTATAAACATGATAGCTTTTTAAAAAGAGACAAGAAGTTCATAAGAAATGGAATATACTGACAGAATCTTCATTGAATAAGAACTCGAAACTTTTTTGGGCTTTAGTTACAGATGCTTTGGCCGACCCAACAAATTTGCTTTGTTGCAACATATCAACAGATATGTGGGAACAGTGTTTCTCCAGCAAGTTCAGGGATGTAAAAGAGGGTCCAGTGAATAATCTTGTTACTATAAATCTAAATGACACTCTCCCCTGGGACCCAGTAACGCAAACTGAAATAGAATTTCTGATTAATTGTATTAAACCAGGCAAGGCTCCTGGGCTAGATAATATTCTTCCAGAAATATAAGCTGGTGGGTCCCTCTGCGGGCAAACTTGTTTACACATATTAATAGCGCTGGAAAATTCCCCATTGCCTGGTCTGAGGCCATAGTAATACCCATCTTCAAGAAAGGAGATAAGGAAGATCCATCAAATTACAGGCCAATCAACTTACTCTCAGTCGTGGGTAAATTGTATGCCAGCTATTTAAATCAAAGACTAGTCTGGATAGAAAATGAAAACATCCTGGGAAATGAACAGGCAGGTTTTAGAAAGAGTAGATCAACAATAGACCATTGCATTATCTTAAATTATCTTGCCGAGAAATATATGAATGTGTATGGCAAAGGGCTCTTTACCGCATTTATAGATCTAAAATCTGCTTTCGATTCTATCCCAAGAGACAATTTATGGTTAAAGTTGTCTCAAACATGTATAGACAAGAGACTCCTCTATCTCATTATGCGTCTCTACCAGGGCACCACACTTAGAGTAAGATGTAGGATAGAGGGGCATTTGACAAAATCCATTTCTGCCACCAGAGGAGTCCGTCAAGGATGCATACTGGCCCCCACGTTATTCAATCTTTATCTAAACGATTTGAATGAGTGTTGCCTTGCATCAGATTTCCATACACCTAAGTTGGGAAATACTAAATGCCCATTATTATTGTATGCAGATGCTGCTGCTTTGTTGTCATTAGCTGAACTAGGCCTTAAGCACTTAATGCACACATTCATGACTTATTGTAAGAACAACCTGCTGACCATAAATAATAGTAAAACAAAAATGTTGGTCTTTCGCCAACATGGAGTTTTTGAAAAATGGATAATTAATGGCCAATATTTTGACCAAGTTAAACACTTTAGATATTTGGGAATTACATTTCAACATAATCTCTTGTGGGTTGCCCATAGGAAGTCTGCTATACAGGCAGCTCAGAATTCTACCAAGGCAATCACCCATTTTTTTTTTACTAAAGGAGCTCAATTTATACCCACTGCAATTCAGGTTTTTAAGGCCAAGGTTCTCTCTCAACTTTTATATGGGTGCCCAGTTTGGATTCTGGGATTTCATTTAAGTATTGAAAGTGTTCTTACTACCTTTTTAAGATCTATTCTTGGTCTACCAAGATGTGTCCTGGCAGCAGGATTATGACTTGAGGCAGGTATTTCATCATCAGAGTGTATTGCCTGGCTATATGCATTTAGGTATTGGATAAAAGTTTTATATGCTGATGCTTCAGAAGGATATTTATATGCATTACAGAATGATGTTTACACCAGTTCCTGGTTTAAAACTTTCTCTGTCAAATTGCATTTCCTGGGCCTATTTGGGGATTCTATCTATGGCTATGAGTTTAACACACTTAAGTCCATTATGGAAAAATGAATTAAAGATATTGATTTTCAGCATGTCATATCAAGCGCCCGCAAGACTTGCTCACCACTGCACTTTGGTTTGAATTTTGAATTAAAGTACTAGATATCTGGACAATTTAATTATCCCAAAATATCGGCAAATTTTTACAAGAGCTAGATTTAATTGTCTTCCATCTGCAGTCTTGGAAGGACACTACATATAATAATGTGCCATATGAAAATAGATTATGTCCCTGTAATAATATGGAAATGAAGACCTTGGAACATGTTCTTTTTGTATGTAATTTTTACAGGGACGAGCGTACAAGATATATTAACCCTATTATGTGTAATCTCCCAGGTAGGACTCTTACATGGTATTTAAAATATATCTTGGCTGATAACAATAAGTCCATAACTGAATCAGTGGCCAAGTTTCTTTTTTCAGTACAAAGAACACGAAAGAAGATTCTTGCTTCTTTTTTATAAAAGTTTTGTTTAAAATGTTTTTATGGATGTTTTTATGAATGTTTTTAAATGTTTTATGAATGTTGGGTCTGTGACCGTAAATAAAGAATGATGGTGAAAAACTCTCCCAACACTCAATTTTAGTGGATGTCCACTGGTTCTGGTGTTGTGTTCCTCCATTCACTCTTTCCATCCCCTGCATAATTTTGT
The DNA here is from genome assembly GCF_035046505.1 of Tiliqua scincoides. Lineage (NCBI taxonomy): Eukaryota > Metazoa > Chordata > Lepidosauria > Squamata > Scincidae > Tiliqua > Tiliqua scincoides. The sequence goes on from NC_089823.1 coordinate 22,801,974, forward strand.
ACATCTCAATTATGTCCCCCTTCAGGCGCCTCTTTTCTAGACCAAAAAGCCCCAAACGCACCTTTGGTGTAAAGGAAGGTACCCCAGCCCAGTAATCATTTTGTTTGCTCTCTTCTTCACCTTTTCCATTTCCATTATATCTTTTTTAAGATGTGGTGACCAGAACTAGACACAGTAGTCCAGGAGTGACCTTACCATTGATTTGTACAATGGCATCATAATATTGGCCGTTCTATTCAGTCCCTTTTTTAATGATCCCAAGTATGGAATTGGGTTTCTTCACAGCTGCTGCACATTGGGGCAATACTTTCATTGAGCCAACTCTACCTGAACCTCTAGAATTTTCTAGAAAATTATAATCACTTGTGAATGGGACATTCCTCACTGAATTAATAGAATCAATTGATTTTTAAAGCAACAGTTTCCCTGAGCCTAATAAATTTTCCTCCTCCCGCAGGGTCTTTTGAGCCTGTAAATGGTGGTGAAACAGGCAGAAATTCAATAGGTGCATCTTTTCAACAGCTGCATTTGTCCAATTTCTGCATGTCATACTATTAAACTACCATCAGCCCTGCCAGAAGAGAAGATGAGCAATCCCAATTCCCACCAACTCAGATCTGTATATCTGTGTGTGAGTTTACTTTCAAGCCCACAAAGAGAGCTCCCTCATTTCTCAAATCATGACTGCCTGCATTTGAGACAAATCTCTTCACAATTCATTTCCACTAATCTTTCAGTCTAGATTTTGTTACATAGGGTTCATATTTAAAGATGTCTGTGAAAGCAACTAGAAACATTAAATACTTCAGCTACACTTCACACATATTCCTTTAAGTTTAAGAACAATGACTGTGCTCTAAATGGCAGGAATTTTACAGCCCAATCCTGAGTTGTGCAGGGCTACCGCATACTGCGTGCTTTGGGTAGCTGCCATAGGCTTCTCAGGAGAAGGGGACTTTCATCCCCTTCCCGCAGGTAAAGAGAGTAGCCCTGCGATGGAGCTACTCAATTCACTGCCAAAGGAAAGGTCGGCTGTGAATCAAAAGCCTCTGTGTCCAGTGGTGAACCCAACATGGAGGCTTTGGATCCGGTGGAGTGTCACTCCACCGGTTCCCTCCCTCCCTGCTCCCTCTCCCTGGCATGCCTCCCCCACCCTCTCCCCGCATTCTGCCTCCCCATAACGCCTTGTCCCTGCCCTCTCCCCGCCCGCCTCCCCGGAACACCTTCTCCCCGCCTCCCCCCACGCTCCCACTTACCTCTCCACTGCTCAGTGGTCTGCGCAACGGCTGAGTGGCAGAGGATGGGTGCCCGCCCAGCGGCAGCCTGGCGCCAGCCAGCACTGAGCTTTCATCAGCACTCACCCAGTGCTAGGGCCCACAAACATGCCTTATGGCATGTTTGTGACAGTGCGCACCAGTGGTAAGCTGGCGCACTGAGCTCACAATTGGGCTCTTAGGCATGCCACAGACAAGGACTTTTTTCTTCTTTGCATAATAAAATAACATATAAAAGGAGTGAATACTTTCAAAGTCCCCTCAGTTTCAAAAGTCTTTCACTGTATCATTAGGGGGACTCCTGTCTGAGAAACACAAATCTATATAGCCCCTTTGGACTCAGGGCCAAATCCTACCCAATTTTCCAGTGCCAGTGCTGCTGTGCCAATGGGGCATGCACTGCTTCCTGTTTTACAGAGGCAGTCACAGAGGCATCTTCAAGATATGGGAACATTTGTTCCCTTACCTTGGGGCTGCATTGCAGCTGCACCGATGCTGGAAAGTTGGATAGGATTGGACCCTCATTTCTTTGAATCTTGGCCTGTGTCTTTTAACATTCCTAGGCAAAACAATTTTTCATAGCTTGTTCCAAACTGCAAGCCTTACACTGACAGCCTAGTAGGCTACAGCTTTCTATATTTTTTTGAAAGGTTGGAATAACACAAAATTAATTTATCAGTAAGAACAGAGGTTATAGGCAGAAAAACAACACACATTTTCCAAATACTAACTGAGAGCCATTATAGATAAATTTCCAAGTGAGAATGGGAAGCAAACTGTACTAGCCCACCATCTGCAAATCCTGAAGATAAGCTTGAAGGTCAACACTTGAAAACTAAAGATTTTTCCACAGACTTCCTCTTTCTCCATACAGATTAATGGTCACTGAAACAACAGAACATAAACAGCTACAATACAATGACAAATATAAGGCGTTTAAGTAAAGGATAACTTTATACATGGAATCCAAAACACTTAAATATAAGCTTATAAATAAATACCACTAGGATAAATGGGTCACTTAAATCTAGCATTTGGAAGCATTCTGTATGACAGAAGTATAATCCTAATAGCACTGAAACTGTCTTTGTCCATTACAACATTTTCAGACATATTTCCAATTATAATTTGCGACTTTTAGAGCAGAAATGTGAAGTGAATGCAAAACAAGCCCAGGCTCTAAGCTACACCCAATTTACTTCAAGTTGTGTAGGACTGTGGTGATTGGAGAGACTGTCAAAACATCTATTCAGAAGTAAGCCTCTCTGCCTTCAATGGGACGTCACTTTATTTCTGCCCCACGTTGCACATACACAACAGGGATCAAATGTGTACACCTGTGGGCTGGGCAGAAATGGGTTAATTAGTGTGCTTAGGACTGCAGTCTTAATTCTTCGATGTTCTTTTTAATGTAACTCCTTATCATTGCCACCATCTTCCTATTAAGCCAGAGAACTGGGATAGGCAGCTGAAATGGGTGCCACCCTGCCTCTGCTTGCGTTGGAGCAAGCCACACTGTCTCCTAACCTAGCCAACGTCCTCACAACAACACAGGATCAGAGTTTAAAGAACTGTCTAAAAACACCTTTAAAATCTATGAACCAGAACACATTCACTCTATACTATAGCAACAGCATGGGTTTCTCCATGAAGTGTGATAGTGTACGCAACTTGCCTAGCAACTGCACTGGAAAAGTACTTATCAAGATGCTGCAATGTGACTGCAGCATTGCAGGATACACATACAATATAAAATATCCTTGAGCCTCTTCTTTAATTTTTAGATTGAAGTATTTGGAATAGTCTGTAGTTTAAGTGGCTTTGTTTTCTCCAGTATTTGCTATTTTATCAGCAGGATTGCCTAAACTGGAAGTTAAATAGTGATCTGAATCAGTTGGCATGTTAATTCATGTAAAAAAAAATGCTAGTGTTTTTATCCTCATAATATTTTAATGCTTTCACTAATTTATGAGGGGCAGCACAATCCTAACTTGCGCTGGCACAGACAGGCTGTATCCAGTGCAACAAGTTAGGTGGTCTCCTTGGGGTAAGGGAATATTTTCCTCCTTACCCCAATCTCCCAATTTTCCTCCTCCAATCTGTGTCAAGCTCCAGATTGTTCTATCGGGCTTCTCAGATCTGAGCCAGCTATTTAGCTGGCGCAAATCCAGGAAGCTCTTTGTAACACCAGGAGGGCTGGGAAGGGGGTTAGGATATGACAAAGGAGGCCTCCTCCAGTCCCGCTCCCCCTCCCAGGCCCAATCCTCCCCCTATTCTGCCCTCTACCCACCCAGAATCACCCCCTCCCCATGCCCCTGCACCACCTGGCACAAGCCTACCTGCTCTGGCTGCTGCTGCTCCTGAATGCAGAGCAACTCAATATCAATATTAATATCAATAACTCAATCCTTTGAGTTGGTCCTGCCGGCTCACAGTAGACACAAACATACTTTACACATGTTTTTGACACTTTGAGCCAGCACAAGAACTGAGATGAGAAGCAAAAAGGCACTTTTCAAGTGGTGATCCTCTTATATTTAGCTGGGGGAGAGTAACTGTCCCTCTTCATCTCAGCACAGTGTCTTTTCTAGTGGCTATCTGCTGGTGTTCGTCTGCATCTTTTTCGATTGTGAGCCCTTTTAGGACAGGGAGCCATTTAATTAATTGATTTTCTCCATAAACTGCTTTGTGAACTTTTTGGTTGAAAAGTAGTATGTAAATATTCATAATAATAATAAATACAGGGTCCCAACCATTCCCAGAGGGTGGTAAAAAAAATTCCCCACATTTTTTCATACTTTCCCTTAGATTAGAGCAGAGATTTTCAAAGTTTTTCATCTCGTAGCACACTGACAAGGCACTAAAATGGTCAAAGCACACCATCAGTTTTTTGACCATTGTCAAGGCACACCATGCTGTTGGTCCAGGGCTTACATCCCCCAAATGCCCTACTAATAAATCACCCTCCCCAAACACCCGTGGCACACCAGTGTGCCATGGAACAGTGGTTGAAAAACACTGAACTAGAGAGCATCACCCCAATCCCAGTCCTAAAAGTGAACATGTCTCCACACATCATTTTTTTAAAACAATATAACATGCAGACAACAACAACAGTACATATTACTCTTTAATTAAGATGAGTACTTCCTCAGGTTGCTCTCTGAATATCTGTGTGCAGTTCTGGAGTCCCTGTTTTCTGTGTCCTTGATTTATTGTTTTTGGGTTACCCTATGCCAGCCATTTTCAACCACTATTCTGTGGCACAGTGGTGTGCCGCGAATGATCCCCAGGTGTGCTGCAGGAATTTGGGGGAGGATCATTTATTAACAGGGCCATTGGAAGTGTGAGCCCCCCCCCCCATTGCCAGCATAGTGTGCCTTGTCAATTGTCAAAAAACTGATGGTTTGTCTTGACCATTTTAGTGTCTGCAAGACACTGTGCCCTGAAATGAAAAGGGCTGAAAATCCTTGCCCTTTGCAGTTCTGCCCCTTGGTACTCTTTTTCCCCCCCTAAGAATCTTGAATGTTTCACACTGCAACTCTTCCTTCATGGAGAGATCTTCTGGGAGTGGGGCCTCTAGCGCATCCCTCAGTTGTCTGATGTGAACACCGGAGGAACTTCATATAGGACAGTCTTCTCTCCTTGTGAATAATAATAATAATAATAATAATAATAATAATAATAATAATAATACAGGTATTTATATACCGCCTTTCTTGGTCTTTACTCAAGGCGGTTTACATAGGCAGGCTTATTTAAATCCCTGTAGGGATTTTTACAAATGAAAGAAGGTTCTTTCTTTCGAGAACCACAACATTCAGGTGTTTCTCTCTGATCTGGTTTCACATTCTGGCCTCCATCCTCCCACGCTCAGAGCAGATGGAATAGCTCAGCTTCAGCTTGTCAGCTGCTTCAAGGTCACATGGTGCCGGTGGCCTCGAACTGGCGACCTTGTGAATGTTATCTTCAGGCAAATGGAGGCTCTATCCTCTAGACCAGACCTCCTGCCCAGAGAGTTGTGAAATTCTCTGTCTTTGCTAGTGCTCCCTCCTTTCTCTCCTAGCATTCTATGAAGCCTTGTTTTGTCAGATTTTCTATGGTTAGATTTAGTTGTAGGGAGTTGCTTTCTATCTCTTGGGCTATTTTTATTATGTGATGTTTTTATCTCTGTTTTGTTTTGCTGTTTTTATTGTTAAAAACAATAAACAATTGTTACTGGAGTTAAAAAACAAAACTATTTTGTAAGCTGCCTTGAATCTTGCAAGTGTGAGGGGAGATATAAGTATTTTAAAATAAACCAATAAAATCAATGCCCAAAGAGGAGCTTGCAGTGCAAAGTTGCATTGGTGATAGGCACAGTTACAGCAAGCTCAGCTTCTCTTTGGAAATCAGCTATGTCACTTCTGTGTGAGCAGCTGCATGTAGAAGTGTTGGTGGGAACAAACAGCAGCTGTGGCAGCACCCAAGGTGGGTGGTGGCAGGGGCAAGGGGAAAAAGTTCTCCTTGCCCTACTGCATGGTTCCTATTTACATACAAAAAACAGGCTTCCATCACACAATGTGCATGTCATCTAGTTTGGCCCTTATTTGACTGGTTGTGTGGGATTCACCATGTCTGAAGCTGCCCACAATATATTGGCTTTTCTGCTCCTCATGCCATTCAAGCTGCCTGGGTTTATTGTGCTGTGCTGTACCTACTTATCATTAATCAATACCCAGTCAGAGAGATTGCTGGAGAAATAACCCCAAGCAATCTAATACTCCCCCCACTTTTCATTCCTTTATTGTATATTGATAGAGTAGTAAAGGCTGCAGTGAGACTAGCTTTAACCATTGACCTATAAACAGAATGACATCTATAAATGGCCCAATGGCCTATTCTTAATCATTTGGAAATGTAAAAAGAAAAAAGTAGAATGTCACCCACACATTCTGCATCCTTTATGCCCATATAAGACGTGTCCTTCACATTTGGCTGAATGCCAGTTACAAAGGCTTCCTGAACTAGTGTTGGAGCATGTACAAAGGATGTCCTTGTCTTCTGCAAGCAGATTAATCCACAGTAAATTAATGGTTCCTGTCTGAATGAATTTCTGTTCGTGAACTTCCTGTAGTTCTGACCAAGCCTTTGTCCAGGTAATGCTTTTATTAAAATGTGTATGTGTTCTTTTAAGGGCTACAGGAGCTGAAATGTTTTTCCACCATAAATATCAGAAACTCAATGCATGTTGATGTTTACCAGAAAAAGATGATCCAGCCTATTGCAAGACAGCTTTATGGTCCAAGATCCTGAGAAGGTAGGATAGCAGGGTGAGGGGTAGGAGGATCAGGGCAGAAACAGGGACGACTTGCACTGGATGATATCCCTTCCAGAATGAGCCTATATGTCCCAGCTAAAGAGCTGGCGCAAGTCCAAGGAGACCCATTGGCAGTCAAAGGGCATACAGAAGGGGTAAGGGAAACATTTTCCATTCCCCCTCCAAAGCCTCCTGATCCCTCCACACACACCCCCAGCATGCAGCAACCTGTTGCATGCTATGCTGGGGGAAAGGATAGGACTGGGCCTATAGAGGAACAGCCAAGTCAAAAAAGTGAGACAGTAAGGCAAACATTTGATCCCAACCTACGCAAATCATAAACTGCAGTCCTTTCAATTTTTGCTGGTGCTAGTAACTAATATTAGGTGACGTCACTAATATTCAGGAATCATAATATTAATATTATAATATATATTATATTATACATTATAATATCTAATGTAATAATAATGAAAAGACTTAACCCCCCTCTTGTCTCATGAGCCAAACACTGGGTTGCTAAATTACTTCAGATCCTGGGCCTGCCCATGTTTGATTTAAATAACTGTATGCAAAGCATTCCAAGAGTAACCAGCAGGTTGACTGCCGTTAGCAATGTCAAAATCAACCCCCAGGGATGCTTTGTAATACCGACTTAACACTTAAAGACAACAGACAGCATCATAGTACATTTTAAAAGTACAAATTAATTTAATGTTTTGTTTAAAAAATATTAATAGTCAGTGACAAGAAATCATCTTACTCATTTGAAACACAATTCTTTCTACCACTAGATGGCCCTTTTCAACCATAACTTAAAAGTGTACGTATATTGAAATCTGTTATGGATTATTTCACTCACACACATGGATATGATTTACCAGGAGTTGTGTGCTATGAAATAGCATGGTAGAATGATTTCTGGTATTCTTCTCTGTCATCATCATCAGGGTAGCAGGGGAGGATAGCCCTTGCCTTCGCGATAGCAGAGTGGCACGGGAGCGTAGGGAGACAGCACAAGAAGCAGGCGATCCCAAACTGAGCCAAAGAAGCAGACACAGGCTTGTTTGTTGCAGAAGCATATATTGGTAAAGGAGCAGGCAGAAGAGTAGTCAGTCAGGTGGTCCAGAAGTAAGGGATGCAGTAGGTCACAGTCACGAGAAGGCAGTCCAAATCAGTACACAAACCAGCAGTGCATCACACAGAAACTCCACCACAACAACCCACACCTTGGTGTCTGTGCTTGCCCCATATATACCAGGGTCAGCCAATCAGAGTAGGGCGACCTCATAGTCACAAGACAGTCTTCTGACCCATTCTGATTGGCTGTCCAGTGGTGCATTGCACCACGGCCAACGTGACTCTGCACACATCTCTCCCCATGTCACGTGGCTCCCACCTGTAACAGGTGCAGCTGATTGCTAATCACACACATATACAGTGCTGCTGTTCCCATGTTTACATTTCACATCAGGCCTGGACATCAAGGCCCCTCCTGCCACATCCTGACTTACAACAATTCAGGGCCTGGGATGCCAAAGGCCTGACAATCATTGTGTCCTTAGAAGGTTGTCCCGTTTTGGGTTGTGTGGGGTCTGCTCCATCTGGTCCCTGAGAGGCAGGGCTGAGCAACTTGGTTCATTGTGACCCTTTCACTAGGCACTTTCAGTTACAATTGCTTTCATTCAACCATCACTACTTGGACACGGCATTCCCGTCAACATCCCGTGTATCTGTTGGTCCTAGCATTGTGGTCCTAGCATCTTGTATGACCTGAGGATGTGGGCAGGAGCCTTTGGAGTCTGAGATTGTGCAAGTGTCTGCTTCAGTCCTCCAGGATCTAAAATGTCCCTCCCGGGCTAATTAGATCAGCTGGAAACTATTTCATGATGGCAGAACTGCATTCTGCTGTCAAAAATCAGCACAATCCTGGATAGGTTTGGGCCATATATGATCTAATCCCAAAGAGATCACGGTAATCCTAGGATGCTATCTAGAGACAGTAGGGGTCTGGTTAACAAGCTAAACCTAAATCAGCACATAACAGAAGTCCTCTTGGTCAGGAGAAATGTGATGCCCTTATTGGGCTATTGGCTAGGGGAGCATCTGCTCAGCTTTGGCTGGTGAGCCAATTACAACCCTATCTGATTCAATCAAATCTGACCACACAGTGTGGTCAGTGTGGTTCAGACAAAGTGCTTTATGGTGCTTTTGTGAAAGTACCGGTGAAACATTCGTTCTGCTGACTCAGGACCTTGTTAGGTTTGGGCTGTAAATTATAGGCTGGATTTATACTGATCTCAAAAAAATCCAGTAAAAGAAAGAAAGATAGCCCAATCTATCCTTTACAGTCTGCTGATGGAATGCGCTTTTCGCCAATTGAAGCATCAGAATTTAGGCAGAAGTGCCTGGATCCAGCGTGCATCACACAAAATTAACAGCAGGCGTGACAAGGCTGCCAGGGCAATTGCCGGTGGCTTGCTGGCAGCAATGACACCATCCACTGGGACTAGGTAAGGCAGTGGCGGGGGCGTTGGTGCTGGGAGAGATGGGAAGAATGGAGGTTTCTGGGCCGGAAAGGGGGAAGGAACTAGAGAAATGGAGGACACAGGAAGATGTAGATCTGGTGGGAATGGTGCGTGCTGGATCATAGCCTATGTCTGAGGAGACATATATGTCTCAGGCATATGTCTGAGGAGACCCATAAGTAGCCCCAGAGCCTACACGGAAGTAAAAATTATTTAACTTTCCATTTGCCTGTGGATTACATCCCCAGGATGCAGTGTGAGTCTTTTTGACATGGCTGTATTGGTGCTGGTGGTGGTGGATAGAATTGGAGTGTTAATTATGCCTGTTTAATTCTATATGAAATGCTCACAGAGTGGTAAATAGTGATTTCTTCCCTGTCCATAAAGTGTTTTAGAGTACAGAATGGAAAAAGGTTACTGTTTCTTAAATCTGAACATATGCTTATTGTTAATTATCTCACACAAAAATGGAACATTTGGTTGCAGCTTTGAATTCATGTTGCATGCTACAGCAGTAATTCCAATTTATGCCTTGATGTGTCAGCCAGTGTTCAGACTTTGAATTTTATTGTTCCAGCTAGAGATGTGAAGGTCTGGAAAAAAACCAGAAAAATTCAGAAAAAAAACTTCCAGTTAGGGAGGCATGGCGGGCTGACGGCTGCTGGAAGCTCTGCTTATCAGCAGATACATCTGTGGATTTAATTTAAACACCCCTGGATTGAAAGGGGTCTTGGCGTGAGATTAACCATAATTAACTCCAGAACGTTTCTGTTTTGTCTTCCTGGGGCGAAGGCTCTGGGTGTAAAACCGTTTCAGAGCCAAGGAGTTGGAGACTATCGAGCTCAGCCACGGAAGTAAATGTAAGCCTGACCCCCCCTTCCTACAGCTTTATTTTTCTGGGGCACGTAGAGGAGAACAGAGTTGGGAAAGAGCAAGAAATATTTGGACTTGAAAGATAAAGAAGGACCAACATTAACAAGATAAGAAGTATTAAAGGACTAAGAATTAAATGCCCGGTCAGGTGGATTTTCAAGCTGGGATCGAGACTGTCGAGAAGAGAAGAGTTTTTATAAAACCCTTTTGGAGTTTATTACTTTGGAGTTTTTTTTTTTCTTATAAAACTCTACTGTGTGTGGGACAGAAGAAAGACAGTCTCGTTTTTTGTTGTGTTGAAAAAGTTTTTTTTCTCCTCTCCCTGAGCATATCAGTTGTGTTTACCATCTCTTCTGGGAAGTGAGAAGTTTGTTATGGTTACAATACTTTGTTTAAGTTACCAACATTAATAATAGAATTAAACTAAAAGGCTGCTTGTTGAGCTTTTTGCATAAAGGAGTAGACAGATATCTGGTGGCAAATTAAGATAACTACTTGTGAAGTGTTACAGATTGGAACATCTGTGGAAATTTAAGATCAGGTAATTTAATTACCTGAGAGACTGAGATTTTTAAAGGGAAAATGTCCACCAGGAGACGTAATACGTTGGAACAGATACATAAAGAGAAATCTCCACCAAGATCATCAGGGAAAGAGTTGAATCTGGAAGCTATTCAAGACTTACTAATGAAGATGGAAAATCGTTTGCAGAAAAAAATAGAAGGGATGGATGGGAGATTCGAAACATTACATCAAAAAATGCAGGAGATGAATTTACAGAGGCAAACAAACATGTCACGTTGGGATAAAATGTGGGAAGAAACAAAGATAAAAGGGATTAATGATACAATGAAAGTTCATGAGACAAAATTTGAAGATTTAGAAGTCAGAGATGATAGGAATCAGGATATGTTGGCATTGATGGAACAGGCGCAAAAAGAAAATATTTTAAGATTCAGAGCTATACCAGAACAGGAAGGAGAGGAGATAAGAGCCAGGATGAGAGAAATCTTGGCAATTTGCTTGAAAAGTGATCCTAATGAGATGGAGTTGGAGATAGATAGAGTCTACAGAGTAAATACAAGGATTGCAAGGTTGAGAAAGCTTCCAAGAGATATATTAGTGCATTTCATAAGAAAAAGGACAAGAGATAGGGTTTTACAGCAACATGCAAAGATGAAGCTTACAGTAGAAGGAGTACAGATTATTGTGATGAAGGAGGTTCCACTTAGAATTCTAAAGAAAAGGAAAGAATATGGCTTTCTGGTAGATGTTTTGAAACAGAAGAAAATTATCTTTAGATGGAAGGAGTTATCTTTAGATTTCAGAATAGAATGTATAGAATAGATACAGTTCAGAAAGCTAAAGATTTTATGAAGGAATTCGAAGGAGGAGGAAAAAGAAGAGAACAGGAAAATCTAAAGGATATGCAACAAACCCAAATAGACTTTCAAATAATTAGTTCAGAAGATTAGCTATGGAGTATAAGTTTTTATCTTGGAACATTAATGGAGCTAATGCTCCAAATAAGAGGAAAAAAATATTTTATTATTAGAAGAAACTTAAAAAAGATGTGATTTGCCTTTTAGAGACACATATTAAAAAAGGTCATACAAACTACTTAATACAGAGAAAGTTAGGACAAGAATTTTTTTCAACAAATTCAAAGAAGAAAAATGGAGTGGTTATGTATGTTAAAGATTATTTAAAACCAAAACTTGTGTTTGCAGATGAAAAAGGCAGGTGGTTGGCTGTGGAAGTTATCGTTTCGGGAGTAAAAACTTTACTTTTGGGTTTGTATGCTCCAAATCAAGAAGGAGGAGTTTTTTTTAGGCAATTATTGGATGTACTCTTAAATTCCTCATATTCAAGTTATTGTTTGATGGGAGATTGGAATGCAGTTGTGTTACCACAAAGGGATAAAAAATCTGAGAAGGAGATTAAGATTTCTCAAGGGAAATTACCAAAAACTTTTTTTGATTTGGTAGAAGCTTTAGGGGTTGTAGATATTTGGACAAATATTTGGACAAAGGGGTTGTAGATATTTGGACAAATGAATGGAAATATAAAAGAGTTTACCTATTATTCAGAAAGACACAGATCATTTTCAAGAATAGATATGTTCTGGGTGACGAAGGATATTGCAATAAAAACTTCTAAAACAGAAATTCTATCAAAGACTCTTTCAGATCATAATCCAATAACTATGACTATTAAGAAGAAACCTACAACATATAGATGGAGATTGAATGAATTGTTGTTACAAAAAGAGGTTATAATAAAGGATGCTAAACAGAAATTAAGGGAATTTTTTAATTTGAATTTAAATAAGGGAACAGAAATGAGGATAGTTTGGGACGCTAGTAAAGCCTTTATGAGAGGATACTTTATTCAGAAAAGTATAGAATGGAAAAAAGAGAGACAAATTAAGTTTCAGAAAATTGAGGAGGAAATTAAAAAGAAGGAATATGAGTTAATAGAAGTCCCAGGAGATAAAAAAAATAGTACAACAAATAAAAGATTTACAGCATCAATTATCTTTGATGATGGTGAATCAAATGGAAATTAAATTAAAGTTTGTGAAGCAAAGATATTTTGAGCATGCCAATAAACCAGGGAAATGGTTGGCCTACAAATTGAGGAAGCAGAGAGAGAAGAGAGTAATTTTAAAATTGCAGGAGGCGGGAAAAATGTATACTGATCAGGAGGATATAAAAAAAAATAATTACAAATTATTATGCTAATTTATACAAAAGTCAAAAAATAGATCAAGTAGAAGTAAAGAACTACTTGGATAAACAAAATTTACCAAAAGTGTCTGAAGAACAAAGGGAAATTTTAAATAATAGAATAACTCTGTGTGAAGTTGTAGAGGCAATAAAGAAGATTAATATAGATAAAGCTCCGGGTCCAGATGGTTTAACAGGTAGATTCTATAAAAGTTTAGAAGAAGTAAGTTTACCATTGCTTAACATGATGAATGATATTTTGCAGACTGGGAAAATGCCAGATTCATGGAAGGCAGCAAATATAACTTTGATTCCTAAAGAAGGACAGGATTTGATGGCTATAAAAAATTACAGACCTATTTCCTTGTTGAATAATGATTGTAAAATATTTACAGCAATTTTAGCAAACAGAATGAAGAAGATATTACAAAATCTTATACATGAAGATCAATGTGGTTTTTTACCGAAAAGACACATGAGTGATAATATTAGAATAGTATTGGATTTGCTGGAATATTATGATAAAAGGATAGAGAAACAATTAGCATAGATTTTTTTGGACTTTGAGAAGGCGTTTGACAATTTGAGTTGGACTTTCTTGATTGCTGTCAAGAGAAGATGAACTTTGGAGAGAACTTTATTCAATGGATAAAGTCAATTTATACATCACAAACTGTGCAGGTAGTGGTAAATGGAGAATTATCAACAATGTTTGAGATTCAAAAGGGAACACGACAAGGATGTCCATTGTCGCCACTTTTATTTATACTTGCCTTAGAAGTGTTATGTAGAGATATTAGACAAGATGAAAGACTACATGGTGCAAAGATTTAAAATGAATGTTTTAAATTAAGAGCATTTGCAGATGATATGGTTTTGATCTTAGAAAAAGCTTTAAAAGACATAGAGTTGTTGATGGTTAAATTGAAGAAGTTTGAATCATTAGCAGGATTTAAGATAAATAAACAGAAAACTAAAATTTTATCTAAAAATATGAACGAACAAGACCAATCGAAGTTGATGAATAAGACTGGGTTCAAAGTGGAGAAGAAGATTAAGTATTTAGGTATTATTTTGACGAACACACATTGTATTGTATTGGCAACCTTCAGTCTCGAAAGACTATGGTATCGCGCTCTGAAAGGTGGTTCTGGAACAGCGTCTAGTGTGGCTGAAAAGGCCAATCCGGGAGTGACAATCCCTTCCACACCGGGAGCAAGTGCAGTCTGTCCCTGGTCTGTCTCCCTGGCTATGGGCCTTCCTTCTTTGCCTCTTAGCCTCAGACTGTTGGCAAAGTGTCTCTTCAAACTGGGAAAGGCCATGCTACACAGCCTGCCTCCAAGCGGGCCGCTCAGAGGCCAGGGTTTCCCACTTGTTGAGGTCCATCCCTAAGGCCTTCAGATCCCTCTTGCAGATGTCCTTGTACCGCAGCTGTGGTCTACCTGTAGGGCGCTTTCCTTGCACGAGGAGATCCTTTGGGATCCGGCCATCATCCATTCTCACGACATGACCGAGCCAACGGAGGCGTCTCTGTTTCAGCAGTGCATACATGCTAGGGATTTCAGCACGTTCCAGGACTGTGTTGTTTGGAACTTTGTCCTGCCAGGTGATGCCGAGGATGCGTCGGAGGCAGCGCATGTGGAAAGCGCTCAGTTTCCTCTCCTGTTGTGAGCGAAGAGTCCATGACTCGCTGCAGTACAGAAGTGTACTCAGGACGCAAGCTCTGTAGACCTGGATCTTGGTATGTTCCGTCAGCTTCTTGTTGGACCAGACTCTCTTTGTGAGTCTGGAAAATGTGGTAGCTGCTTTACCGATGCGCTTGTTTAGCTCGGTATCGAGAGAAAGAGTATCGGAGATCATTGAGCCAAGGTACACAAAGTCATGGACAACCTCCAGTTCATGCGCAGAGATTGTAATGCAGGGAGGTGAGTCCACATCCTGAACCATGACCTGTGTTTTCTTCAGGCTGATTGTCAGTCCAAAATCTTGGCAGGCCTTGCTAAAACGATCCATGAGCTGCTGGAGATCTTTGGCAGAGTGGGTAGTGATAGCTGCATCATCGGCAAAGAGGAAGTCACGCAGACATTTCAGCTGGACTTTGGATTTTGCTCTCAGTCTGGAGAGGTTGAAGAGCTTTCTGTCTGATCTGGTCCGGAGATAGATGCCTTCTGTTGCAGTTCCAAAGGCCTGCTTCAGCAGGACAGTGAAGAAAATCCCAAACAAGGTTGGCGCAAGAACACAGCCCTGCTTCACTCCGCTTCGGATGTCAAAAGGGTCTGATGTGGAGCCATTGAAGACAACAGTGCCCTTCATGTCCTTGTGGAAAGATCTGATGATGCTGAGGAGCCTGGGTGGACATCCGATCTTGGGGAGAATCTTGAAGAAGTCGTCTCTGCTGACCAGGTCGAAAGCCTTTGTGAGATCTATGAAGGCTATAAAGAGTGGCTGTCGTTGTTCCCTGCATTTCTCCTGCAGTTGTCTAAGGGAGAATACCATATCAGTGGTGGACCTGTTGGCTCGGAATCCACACTGTGATTCTGGATAAATGCTCTCTGCAAGTACCTGGAGCCTCTTTAGTGCAACTCGGGCAAACAGCTTTCCTACAACGCTAAGGAGAGAGATGCCGCGGTAGTTGTTGCAGTCACCCCTGTCACCTTTGTTCTTGTACAGCATGATGATGTTTGCATCCCTCATGTCTTGAGGTACTCCACCTTCTCTCCAGCAGAGACAGAGGATTTCATGCAGCTCAGTGACAATGATCTCTTTGCAGCATTTTAGGACTTCAGTAGGGATGCTGTCTTTTCCAGGTGCCTTGCCAAAGGCAAGGGAGTCCAGGGCCACGTGAAGTTCTTCTAGGGTTGGTATAAACACGAATTGTATGTTATTTCAAAATAATTATGTTAAAGTTTGGGGTGAAATCAAAAAAGATTTTGCAAGACGGGAAAGGTTGAAATTATCTTTTTTGGGAAGTTGGCAACCTTCAGTCTTGAAAGACTATGGTATCGCGCTCTGAAAGGTGGTTCTGGAACAGCGTCTAGTGTGGCTGAAAAGGCCGATTCGGGAGTGACAATCCCTTCCACACTGGGAGCAAGTGCAGTCTGTCCCTGGCCTGTCTCCCTAGCTATGGGCCTTCCTTCTTTGCCTCTTAGCCTCAGACTATTGGCCAAGTGTCACTTCAAACTGGGAAAGGCCAAGTTGCACAGCCTGCCTCCAAGCGGGCCGCTCAGAGGCCAGGGTTTCCCACTTGTTGAGGTCCACTCCTAAGGCCTTCAGATCCCTCTTGCAGATGTCCTTGTATCGCAGCTGTGGTCTACCTGTAGGGCGCTTTCCTTGCACGAGTTCTCCATAGAGGAGATCCTTTGGGATCCGGCCATCATCCATTCTCACGACATGACCGAGCCAACGCAGGCGTCTCTGTTTCAGTAGTGCATACATGCTAGGGATTCCAGCACGTTCCAGGACTGTGTTGTTTGGAACTTTGTCCTGCCAGGTGATGCCGAGAATACTTCGGAGGCAGCGCATGTGGAAAGCATTCAGTTTCCTCTCCTGTTGTGAGTGAAGAGTCCATGACTCGCTGCAGTACATAAGTGTACTCAGGACGCAAGCTCTGTAGACCTGGATCTTGGTATGTTCCGTCAGCTTCTTGTTGGACCAGACTCTCTTTGTGAGTCTGGAAAACGTGGTAGCTGCTTTACCGATGCGTTTGTTTAGTTCGGTATCGAGAGAAAGTGTCAGAGATCGTTGAGCCAAGGTACACAAAGTCATGGACAACCTCCAGTTCATGTGCAGAGATTGTAATGCAGGGAGGTGAGTCCACATCCTGAACCATGACCTGTGTTTTCTTCAGGCTGATTGTCAGTCCAAAATCTTGGCAGGCCTTGCTAAAACGATCCATGAGCTGCTGGAGATCTTTGGCAGAGTGGGTAGTGATAGCTGCATCGTCGGCAAAGAGGAAGTCACGCAGACATTTCAGCTGGACTTTGGACTTTGCTCTCAGTCTGGAGAGGTTGAAGAGCTTTTCATCTGATCTGGTCCGGAGATAGATGCCTTCTGTTGCAGTTCCAAAGGCCTGCTTCAGCAGGACAGCGAAGAAGATCCCAAACAAGGTTGGTGCAAGAACACAGCCCTGCTTCACGCCGCTTCGGATGTCAAAGGGGTCTGATGTGGAGCCATCAAAGACAACAGTGCCCTTCATGTCCTTGTGGAAGGATCTGATGATGCTGAGGAGCCTGGGTGGACATCCAATCTTGGGGAGAATCTTGAAGAGGCCATCCCTGCTGACCAGGTTGAAAGCCTTTGTGAGATCTATGAAGGCTATAAAGAGTGGCTGTCGTTGTTCCCTGCATTTCTCCTGCAGTTGTCTAAGGGAGAATACCATATCAGTGGTGGACCTGTTGGCTCGGAATCCACACTGTGATTCTGGATAAACGCTCTCTGCAAGTACCTGGAGCCTCTTTAGTGCAACTCGGGCAAACAACTTTCCTACAACGCTAAGGAGAGAGATGCCGCGGTAGTTGTTGCAGTCACCCCTGTCGCCTTTGTTCTTGTACAGCGTGATGATGTTTGCATCCCTCATGTCTTGAGGTACTCCACCTTCTCTCCAGCAGAGACAAAGGATTTCATGCAGCTCAGTGATGATGATCTCTTTGCAGCACTTTAGGACTTCAGCAGGGATGCTGTCTTTTCCAGGTGCCTTGCCAAAGGCAAGGGAGTCCAGGGCCACGTGAAGTTCTTCTAGGGTTGGTTCACTGTCAAGCTCCTCCAGCACAGGCAGGCACTCAATGTTGTTCAGCGCTTCTTCGGTGACTACATTTTCTCTGGAATATAGCTCAGAGTAGTGCTGCACCCAGCGTTCCATCTGCTGCGCCCGATCCTGGATGACCTCGCCTGTTGCAGACTTCAGAGGGGCAATTTTCTTCTGTGTTGGACCTAGGGCCTGCTTGATACCATCATACATCCCCTTGATGTTGCCCGTGTCAGCTGCTATCTGTATCTCGGAACAGAGCTGGAACCAGTAGTCGTTAGCACATCTCCTGGCAGTCTGCTGGACTTTGCTGCGAGC
The DNA here is from genome assembly GCF_035046505.1 of Tiliqua scincoides. Taxonomy (NCBI): domain Eukaryota; kingdom Metazoa; phylum Chordata; class Lepidosauria; order Squamata; family Scincidae; genus Tiliqua; species Tiliqua scincoides. The sequence continues at coordinate 22,819,739 of NC_089823.1, forward strand.
ACCTCGGAGGACCTGCAGGTTGCGCTCACTGGGACAGGCCTTGTATGCTGCTTGAGCTCTCCTCTTTTCCTCAATGACTGGTGTCAACTCCTCAGAGTGGGCTTCAAACCAGTCTGCTGTCTTGGTCTTCTTGCCAAATATGGACAAGGCGGTGTTGTAAACGGTATTCTTGAAATGCCGTTTTTTCTTTTTTGGGAAGAATATCTGTAATTAAAATGAATGTACTACCAAAAATGCTTTTTCTTTTCCAGAATATACCAATATTACTTTCTGATAAACCTTTTAAAGAGTGGCAGAAAGATGTGACAGGTTTTATATGGCGAGGGAAAAAACCAAGAGTGAAATTTAAGACTTTGCAAGATGCAAAAGAAAGAGGAGGTTTAGGACTGCCTGATCTGAAGACTTATTATGCATCATGTTGTTTTCTGTGGCTTAAAGAATGGATATTGTTGCAAAACAAAAAATTGTTGAAGTTAGAAGGATATGATTTAAGATTTGGTTGGCATGGATATCTTTGGTATGATAAGTTGAAAGTGAATATGGAATTCAAGAATCATTATGTTAGACATGCACTGTGGAAGATATGGAATCGTTATAAGAAAAGGTTTTACAATAAAATTCCACTCTTAGCTTCACCACAAGAAGCACATTTTGGTTTGGGAACTGTACCAGGAGATAAATGGTTATTGTATAAGAATTTATTGAAATGTAATCAAGGTCAATGTATTTTGAAGTCTAGAGAGGAATTGATTGTAGAGGGTTTTGACTGCCAATGGTTTATGTATTTACAATTATTAGAAAGATTTAAAATTGATAAAAAATTATATGGTTTTGAAGAGGGAGAGACAATATTGGAGAAACCATTAAGATTAGATGAGCAGGTAATATCTAAAATATATAAATTGCTTTTGAAGTTTGAAACAGAAGATGAACAGGTTAAGGAATGCATGATCCAGTGGGCAAAAAATGTGGTCTATGAACTTTCAATGGACAGATGGGAGAAATTATGGATAAAATAGACAAAATTTACTTTGAATGTTAACATTAAGGAAAATATATATAAGATGATTTATCGTTGGTATGTGACACCAAGTAAATTAGCCAAAATGTATGAAACTATGTCTAATAGTTGTTGGAAATGTAAGAAACAAGAGGGAACATTTTACCACATGTGGTGGACGTGTTCAAAAGTTAAAAAATATTGGTCACAAATTCACGCACAGATACAGTTGATCTTAAAAACAAATATACAAATGAAGCCAGAAGTATTTTTATTAGGTATGACAGATGAGTATGTGGAAAGAAAAAATGAAGTTTTATTTTTGTATATGATAAGCGCTGCCAGAATACTTTATGCTCAAAATTGGAAGACTATGAATATACCTTCGGTGGAGGAATGGTGGATAAGACTTATGGATTATGCGGAGATGGATAAATTAACAATTTTGCTTAGGGAGAATTCAACAGAAAACTTTTTAAGAATTGGAGTCCAGTTATTGATTTTTTGAATCAGAGAGAGGATGGGGATTTGAGGTATTTTGGATTTGAAGATTGATTTTGAAGTATTAGTGGTATAGATTAATATTTGTTAATGTTTGGACTGTATGTATTTGGATTATAAGTATGGGAATGTTTTGGTTTCGCTTGTGCTGCTTTATTAGAATTTTGTTTATGTATGTTTTTGTTTTTCTATTTTATGTTTATTATAGTTAAATAAATAAATAAACAGAGATTTGTTGGAGGAAAAAAACCCCAGTTTTTTTCTGATTTTTTCCTGAAGACTTTTTTGTTTTTTTCCAAAGAAAAAAAAGAAAAAAAAATGATTATAGAATGTTTTATTTTAACATGATGAATAAAATATTTTAAGACAAGCTGTTCAAATATTTTCCAAATCATTTCTAAAAAATATGTATGGTATCAGATTATTCTAATGTCTGTGCACTGAGGACAAGCAAGTCCGAGGTTACAAACTGAACTCTCCAATGCAAGAACAAGATGCATTTCTTCCTTTAGGAGGTGCTGCTATTGTCACAAGAAAAGAAAAAGGTTTCAGTTTGGTTTTTGCATGTGGGTGGGTATGTTTGGTTCTGTTCTGTTCTCTTCACTAGGCCTCAAAGCATTGGAAGATAATACAGAGCAACAAAAAGGATTTGAAAGTATATATTTAATTTAAAAAGGTAAGAGTTTACATTTATCTGATTCCAGAAAACTGAATCATTTAGCTACATTAGTTTATCTTTATAACCTTTGTGTAAATAATGATTTAATTACTCCTAATCTGGTTCTTTACTTCCCCCACCCACAACCATAGATTAGTGTCTTCTTGCAAAGTAGCCATTAAATTATTTTTCTTTCCTACTCCCCTCAGGAAAATGGTGAGACCAACATCTAGCATATGGAGGCATTTTCACATTACAAGTTCTTTACACACTACACATCACATTACAAGTCATTTACACATTACAAGTACTTTACTGAGAAGTAAAATGTGATTTGCAAATACTGTATTGTCAGATGAAATACTCGTTTCCAAATGCTACCAGGATGACAAAACACATTCTTGTGTGTAACAAGTGTCCTGTAGATATTAAAAAATCCTTCATGGATCCAAGCGAAGACGACCACAATGATGAAAATGCACATAGCTTTTCCTCAACGTTCTCGTTCAAGAAGTCCTCTTTCTAACAAGAAAGAGAAGAAGTCTCTTCTTACAAGAAGTCTATCTGTAACATCAGCAGCAACAGAAAGTGTTGTCCCATCACAGCATCTTCAAGTAAACAGATACTGAAGACAGCTGCATCCAAAAATTATTCAATAACTTCATTTGTAGACAAGATGGCACGTGAAGATCAGGAAAAAATTGATCAAGCTCTTGCAAGAGCAATATATTCTTCTGGAACATCATTTTCAATCAGTGAAAATACGTACTGGCAGGAAGCTTTGAAATTACTAAGACCATCATACCATTTGCCCAGCAGACATTCTTTGAGCAAGCCTCTTTTGGAGTTGGAATATGAATGTGTCATGGAATCTGTGCAAGGAAAAATTAATGAAGTGCTATGTCTTGCACTACTTACAGATGGATGGACAAATGTGAGAGGAGAAGGAATTATAAATTTTGTTGTAACACCTCAACCTGTTTTTTACAAAAGCATTGAAACAGGAGAGAACAGATATACTGCAGAGTATATTGGCTGTAAAATATGTGAAGTCCTACAGAAAATTGGGAGTGGTAAAGTATTTGCTTTGTTGACTGACAATGCCAGCAATATGAAAGCAGCATGGGAGATCATAATGGAAAAGTATCCACATATTACTGCAATAGGATGTGCATCTCATGGGCTCAACTGGCTTCTTAATGATATTATGAAACTGGACACCCTTCAAATGATCTATAGATGAGCAAAAGAAGTTATAAAACATATAAAAGGTACTCATATTGTAGCTGCCGTTTTCAAGAAGAAGCAAGTAGAAAAAAATGTAAAGAATAAAATAGTGACCCTGAAGCCCTGTAGTAAAACTTGGTGGGCTGGAGTGGTGATCTCCTTTGAAAGTTTACTAAAAAACAAACAAGCTCTTCAAGAAACAGTAATAGTTGAAGATCTTAAAGTACCCAGGAGTGTGAGAAACACTGTTCTTGATCAGGAGATCTTCTGGGTTCCGCTGCAAAATTCCCTGAAGATTCTAAAGCCAATTGCTGCAGCAATCTGCAGCTGAATCAGATAGTGCACTTTTGTCAGAAATTCCTTATTTAAGGACCAAGATCAGGGGTGCCCAAAGCCTGGCCTGCAGGCTACTTGTGGCCCACAGTGGGTTCCCATCCAGCCCCCACGAGGTCCCCCCCATCTTCAGTGGGCACCCGGCCCTCACCACAGCCCATGCTGGCCTGACATGCGAGCTCCAGCTCTGGTTTTCTCTTGCTGCCGCTGTCAGTGGCAGCAAAGGAAAGACCAGCCAACTGTGCATGCAGGACCTTTTATAGTGGGAAGGTAACTCGAGACTTGCAAGTCTCACATTAGTTCAAGCCTTGCAAGTGTCGCATTACTTCCCACTATAATAGGTCCTGCATGCACGCTGGACCCAGCATTCCCTGCCTGGCCGGTTGAGGACAGGCAGGCAGGCGGGCGGCTGGCCGGGCGGGCAGCAGCACAAGCCACCTGAGCGAACGGGTGGGGGGAGGGTGGCTGGATGAGCAGGCAGCTGAGCGAGCGGCCAGGGGCGGGCAGGGGGGAAGGGCGGCTGGATGGGCAGGCAGCTGAGCCGAGCGGGCGGGGGGGACTGGATGGGCAGGCAGCTGAGCGGGCAGGTGACTGGGTGGCCAAATGGCCAGCTGCAGCACAAGCTGCGGAAGGGAGGGTGGCCAGGCAGACGGGTGGGCGAGCAGGCAGGCAGCCGGGCGGGTGAGTGGGTGGCCAGGCTGCAGCACAAGCCACCAGAGGGTGGGCAGGTGAGTGGCCAAGCAGCAGCACATGCCACCCCAGCGAGGGAGGGAGGGAGGACGAGGAGGTAGGCGAGCAGGCGGGTGTGTATGAGAACCCTTAAGAACTGACTGTGGGATGCCCCCCCTACCTGTGTGTGAAAGTGCTTAAGAACTGGTTTGAATTCATTCGTTCATACAAGTTCCGCCTTTAAGATATTCATTTATGTAAATTATGCAAATTTGAAATGCAAATTAATTCTTTTTTTCAGGCCCCCAACGCAGTGTCAGAGAGACAATGTGGCCCTCCTGCCAAAATGTTTGAGCACCCCTGACCAAGATAAAAACAACTGTTTTGAACAATCTCTGTATACCTCCACTTACAACTACAGAAGAAAGTAAAGTGGAAGATTTTATTTTAAAAAGGAAATAATTTTGTTGCCATCCAATTCATGCTGCTGCAAATCTGCTGGATCCAAGATTCCAAGGTGGAAATATAAGTGATGATAGCATTGTTACTGCATTTGACTGGATTACAAAACAAGCACAACATTTAGGACTTGAGGTTGGGAAGGTACTTTCAAATGTTGCAGAATTTAGAACATCTTCAGGGATTTGGTCCAGGAATGCAATCTGAGATTCTGCCAAACGTATTTCTCCTGCAACATGGTGGCAAGGTGTTTGCACAACACAGCCTCTGACTCCTCTTGCTTTTCGCCTTCTTCAGATTCCTCCATCTTCTGCAGCATGTGAAAGAATCTGGTCTATGTTTGGAAACACTCACACTAAATCAAGAAATAAACTGACATGTGAAAGGGTAGAGAAACTTGTTTCAATCCAGGCAAACCTTCAGTTTTTAGAAGTCCATAATAACTGTGCGTCGGAGGCAGCTAGGGATGCCATACATGCTAGGGATTCCAGCTCGTTCCAGGACTGTGTTGTTTGGAACTTTGTCCTGCCAGGTGATGCCGAGGATGCGTCGGAGGCAGCGCATGTGGAATGCGTTCAGTTTCCTCTCCTGTTGTGAGCGAAGAGTCCATGACTCACTGCAGTACAGAAGTGTACTCAGGATGCAAGCTCTGTAGATCTGGATCTTGGTATGTTCCGTCAGCTTCTTGTTGGACCAGACTCACTTTGTGAGTCTGGAAAACTTGGTAGCTGCTTTACTGATGCATTTGTTTAGCTCGGTATCAAGAGAAAGAGTGTCGGAGATCGTTGAGCCAAGGTACACAAAGTCATGGACAACCTCCAGTTCATGCGCAGAGATTGTAATGCAGGGAGGTGAGTCCACATCCTGAACCATGACCTGTGTTTTCTTCAGGCTGATCGTCAGTCCAAAATCTTGGCAGGCCTTGCTAAAACGATCCATGAGCTGCTGGAGATCTTTGGCAGAGTGGGTAGTGACAGCTGCATCGTCGGCAAAGAGGAAGTCACGCAGACATTTCAGCTGGACTTTGGACTTTGCTCTCAGTCTGGAGAGGTTGAAGAGCTTTCCGTCTGATCTGGTCCGGAGATAGATGCCTTCTGTTGCAGTTCCAAAGGCCTGCTTCAGCAGGACAGTGAAGAAAATCCCAAACAAGGTTAGCGCAAGAACACAGCCCTGCTTCACTCAGCTTTGGATGTCAAAGGGGTCTGATGTGGAGCCATCGAAGACAACAGTGCCCTTCATGTGGAAAGATCTGATGATGCTGAGGAGCCTGGGTGGACGTCCGATCTTGGAGAGAATCTTGAAGAGGCCGTCCCTGCTGACCAGGTCGAAAGCCTTTGTGAGATCTATGAAGGCTATAAAGAGTGGCTGTCGTTGTTCCCTGCATTTCTCCTGCAGTTGTCTAAGGGAGAATACCATATCAGTGGTGGACCTGTTGGCTCGGAATCCGCACTGTGATTCTGGATAAATGCTCTCTGCAAGTACCTGGAGCCTCTTTAGTGCAACTCGGGCAAACAACTTTCCTACAACGCTAAGGAGAGAGATGCCACGGTAGTTGTTGCAGTCACCCGTCCCCTTTGTTCTTGTACAGCGTGATGATGTTTGCATCCTTCATGTCTTGAGGTACTCCACCTTCTCTCCAGCAGAGACAGAGGATTTCATGCAGCTCAGTGACGATTATCTCTTTGCAGCAGCGGCCCGCTTGGAGGCAGGCTGTGCAGCATGGCCTTTCCCAGTTTGAAGAGACACTTGGCCAACAGACTGAGGCAAAGAAGGAAGGCCCATAGCCAGGGAGACAGACCAGGGACAGACTGCACTTGCTCCCGGTGTGGAAGGGATTGTCACTCCTGAATCGGCCTTTTCAGCCACACTAGACGCTGTTCCAGAACCACCATTCAGAGCACGTTACCATAGTCTTTCGAGACTGAAGGTTGCCAACAACAACAACAACAACTGTGATAATGACAGACACAATAAAGGAGCTGCAGAAGCAGAGACTGAATGATAATTACAGCTCAAAAAGTGATTCTGATTAAATTTCATGCCCATTCATTGAAACTTAGTCCCACTCCCTTCTATACACTTCCGCCCTCTTCAATTCTTTTTATGAGAATGGGTTTTTTTTTTTATTACTGTGGAGAGGAAATATGACTAATTGTTACTTCTGGATTTTTAAAAAGTTTTGTGGAGGTTTTGTTGTCTGTTCCACATACTAGTAAACAGTTCAGGAGATTGTTGCTCCATTTGTTACAATTACAAATAAATATTATTAAAAAAGTAAATTGTTTGTAATAATTGTTTGGATACACTATATTTTTAATATGCTAGTTGTGATAATTTTATGCCAAGTCAAATGGTCCATAGTCATATTTTATGTTCCTAAAATGACTTTCAATCTAGAAAAGAAAAAAAAATTGCTAATGTAGCATTTTTTTCAATTTTTGCAAGAATTTCCATTCCCCCCCAAACCAGGAAAAAAACTGGGTTTTTTCCCAAGTTTCAAAATTTCTAGAAATTTTACATCTCTAGTTCCAGCAAGCAGGATATAGCTTTTGTAGGCCCATAACCTTTAGTTCTCATTTTGTTAAACTGACTGAACCACCAGTTAATCTACCCATATGCATTAACTAACTCTGCCTGCATTCAGTGACATAGGTTATCTACAAAATCAAAACACACACTGACATCTTCTAGTACCACAACATTTTGATATCTTTTTAAACTTCCTTTAGTCAGTGGTTACTAGCTGTTAATTTACTGCAAAATTCAAGGTACAGGCGTGCCCCTGTATCTGCAGGGGTCCGGACAGAACCCCATGGTTAAGTGAAACCGCAGATATGGGTGACTGCCTCCATCCCACCATCTGGAGGCAAGGTGTGCAGAGGGTCCTCTGAGTCCAGCAGAGGCCATGGACATCCATCCGTAGCTTCTGCCAGACTCAGACTGTGCCCAACAGTGAAAAAAGGTACTTCTGTTTTCTCGGTGAAACCAGAAGTGACGCTCTAAATGCCTTATAAGGCACTGAGAGGCTTGGGGATGCCCCAGAAGGTCCTATGACATTTTATCTTACCACCACTTGGTTTTTCCCAAAATCATCTCAGATTTTTGCCTCCAGAAGGTTAGCACTAGGACCATTTACCTGGTCATCTGCGGCTGCGGCAATTATATTTGGGCCTGGGGCCTACAAAAGTTGATTACGTTAAGCCACAAAAGACCAACACAGGAGTGTTTTTTGTAGGCACACATTTTGTGAAATGAAAAAGTATGGGCTGATTTTACAGGACTGTGTCGGATCAATCATTTAATATTTCATAGTCTACAAGAATTCAAAACAAACATTTTAAACTTTGATTTTTTTTAATAATAAATTGTGCCAGCAGAAGCTTTCAAAAGGCAAATGATAAATAAATAACAGTTAAACTGAGTTCCTGAGGAAGAACCTACCACATGAAAGAATGTCAGATAGATGTAAATATAAAAAACATGGCATTATTATATAGAAAAGTAGTAATACTGAATCTTTATAGACAGCCACAACACAAAAGCACTGCATACCTCAGAACATTCCTTTCATACAAATGTAAACAAATACACAATCATTTTGTTTAGTTTAGCCTGATGGATTTACAGGTGGGGTTGCTTTAGATACCTAGACAATGGGTAGGATATGATAGACTATAATGTTAAGGAATAATATGTGAAATAACATAGGAAAAGAATGAAGCTCCAGAATTTTTTTTTAAAAAATTAAAATTAAGCAAGAACACAGTGGAATATTGCCCTCAAATGTTATTGCAATCAATCATTTAAAAATAGGACTGTTATTAAGCTAATCTGAATTAAGGATTTGCAAAAATCTATTTAGATATATAGAATATAAATGAAGATACGTATGGCTTAATTATCTTTAGTATTCCATTATCACTTTGAATAATCCTTATGTTAACATAGCTAATAAAATGCATATTTTAAATTTTTTAAAAAATACTTCAAAGTATGTTTCATTTTGATGGAGTTGATTAGTATGGTCCATCATAAAAAATATGAAAATATAACAGACCAGGTAGAATCAGGGCCAGTATTTTTTTTTTTAAAGATGTGGCTACTTAAAGACAACTAAGGCTGAAACTCCAAGCATACCCATGTTGTACATATGTAGTTACAACAGAGTTGTCTACTTAAGACAGAGTAATTCACAATCCCTTGCAGCCTCTGAACACTGGCAGCTACTGCTGACTTAATGCAGTGATAAATAATTGACACTATTGTGTGATTATACTGTCACAAGGTTTGCATCCCAGGAAAATGTTATGATTTCTGCTACACTGCTGTTAACAATCTTTGACAGTGTCCATTTGCAGATTTTTCTTTCTTTCTTTAACTACACACTTTTACCATGCATGTCATTTCTGTCTCCATGTGAGCTAGACATGCCAAAATGTGTTGCCATATCTTCTTTGTTATGGGGGATGCCTAGATGAATACTCTGGGATAGCTACATATAGTGGTTTGCCACCATAAAATATAGCCACCATAATGAACAGATGTACCTGGGGAGGAGTTGTAGCTTGATGCTTTCAATGTACATGGTCCTAATGTCATTCCCTATCACCCTGAATTAAAGGATCTTAGGCAACAGGGCTAGGAAACATCTCTTCTTGAGAGAGACTGCCACTTGGAGGAGACAGCATTCTAGATGGACCCAGTGGTAGGATCCTGTATAAGGCAGCTTCATGTGTTCAAACACATTCCAGAAAGAAAGCAAACCGTTGCTGAATTGCCTTTACTGCTCTGAAGAGTCCTATTAATGTTAAGGAGTAAAAAAATAATAAAGACTCCTGAATCCAATTTAAGGCATGGAGAATTTAACATTCTCAACTATATATTTTTCCCATACAGACACTAAATATTAATGAATACTATATGGCAAATTTCAACACTATATATCATGTGCTACGTGAATGGGCCATCTTACAGAGTCAATAAATTTTGGCCACAAATAGGTTTTAAAAGCAATGTTTTCCCGTTTACCCTTCCTTGAGAGGACAAAGATTTGAGGGAGCAAGATATTATATCAACCTCTCCCTCCCCCTGTGTACACACACTGCCAATCCCCAAGTTAAATTAGAGCTTTGTAATTGGTTTTACACAACACAAAGGTGGCCTACAGTCATAATAGAAAAACCATCCACACAATACATTATCAGCACACACGTTCGGAAGGTCAAAAGTTGTAGAACCTCAGTAAAAAAAAGGATACACAGGACCTGCCTGTGAATGGCAAGAAAAGGTCATTTCAAAACAAGAAAATAAAATTCATCACAGCCCATGCAACATTCCCCACACACCAGTCACTGAAGTTACACCCTGATGCCACTTGCTCTCACTCCGATTACATTAAATTCGAAAGTTTAAGGGGGAGGGAATAAAGCAGCGTCAAAAATTATGTCAAGATTTTGAAATGTGGAAAACCACACAAAGATCATGGCGTAAATAAACATGGCACCTAAACATAAATTTAGGACATTCGACAGCGGACTTTTTTCTTATTCAAAACATTATTGCACAGAGACCTTTAATCATACGTTCTTCAGTCTTACATATTTTCCTAAATATGTGACATAAGTGCGATGGATAATATTTTTTTAAAATGTAGAAAAGAACAGCAGCATGATTTGTCAAAGTTAATCCCTATAATTTAGTAGGAAAAAAAACATAACCCTGCTATAAACAAAAATAAGTGCTCTTTGCTCACTTAAAGGATATTTTTATATATCTGTAAATGCTCAGAGTGGACAATGCAGACCCAAAAGCTAAAAATTTGCAAAGAAAACTTCCACACTTGGAAATTATGATGAGAATTCTGATTTCAAGTGCACTCGTTGACGTAGCTATTTACAGTTCTAGATGGCCTAAATCAGAACCAGTTTTCATTTAGGACCTTGTCTGAAAGTTCTCGGCTCTCCAGACTGGTATTAGCCTCAATCAGAACATATCCCAACAAAGGACTATAAATGGAAGACACTAAATTTATGAACATTTGTTGTTGTTTTTTTTACAGACACTGTACAATAATTTACACATACACAGGTTGACAGGCTGCAGTCTGATCCAGCCCATCTTTGCTATCAACATCAGAATTCTCAGACTGGCTTACTTCCAGCCCAGAGGGCTTTGGATATCTGAATGGGTATCCATTGTCATCAAAGAATCTCCGGAAAGTGAACTCATAGAAGGCATGTTCTGAGTGTTTGCCACTAGCAGAGGTCTGCGGGTCCCATGCCCTAGTGCTATCCTCACTAGTGGCATCCCACGGACTATCTTCCTCTACTGGATCAAAATTTGAGGTGTCCATTGGATGGCTGATCTTTGGGATGTAAGGAGCTGGCTGCCTGCGGATATCTGTGGAGAAGTCTATAGAGTCAAAAAATGGGTGAGCCTTAATGTCATCTGCTCCATTTCTTCCAAGCCTCTCTTCAGCAGCACAACACAGTTTTGTGATGAAGTCAGTTGCTTCAGAACTTAGCTTGATCTGGGAGGGAATGTGCAGGGTGTTCTCCCAGTTTATCACCTAAAGGGCAAAAATATCAAGTTAACACCCAAGAATACTCCTCTTGAATTGCAAGATTTCCCAACATAAAACAGGTTTCATCTTTACATACTAAGTAAACAGCTGGAAAGTAAAACTAGACAGTTGATTCCAACTGACAGCCCTACTTTTGGTTATATTCCCTGTCCATCATCTTTCTTGATACAGTGAAATTAGCCTAAGAAAAACAGCCAACAGCAAAAAACAGCACTCTCTCCCTCTCTCCCTATAGGAGAAATCAAGGGGAAATCAAGAAGATACTTTTCATATTCCATTGGCCTTGTTTCCTCTTCCCTATTTCTTCCACTACCACTGGCCATGTGAGACAGTGCCACAGGGCCCAATCCTACCCAACTTTCCAGCATGGACGAAGCTGCAATGCAGCCCTGAGACAAAGGAACACAGTCTAGTAGCAGTCCCATCCCAGATGGGGCCTACATACCCAGTGAAATTGCTCTGTTACTTCTGGGGAACCAAAAAAAAAATTCACAGACACCCTAATTAAGACAAACATAGAATAATTTGAAAACAACCAAGAAAGATTTGCACATCTTGCTACAGCTTCTCCCTGTTGCTGGAGACTATGATCGAGCACTAGCAACCCCAGCTGCATTTTAAAGTATATAGAGTGTAGGTGACATCACTTGTAATTACAACAAATACTTGAAGTGAATTTACCTTCAGCTGGGTTTCTGTGGGAGAGGGAGCAAGGAAGGGAGGTTGCCCCACCAGCATCTCAAAGAGAATCACACCAACACTCCACCAGTCACAAAGTTGAGTGTAACCTGATAGGAGAACAGAAATACTTAGTGTTCGTTCTCTCTACATATAAAGACTGTGTCAAGATAAAAAAATAGTTGTGTAAGGAAAGTAATGATTCTTATCCTCATATTGTAGCTGGGTTTCCTAAAGCCACCTAGTGAGAGTTAATAGAAGAGAGATACAAATTGGGCAAATCCTGATTTGTAATGTGCAGCAGAATCCTATCTTGCGCTGGAACAGGCAAGAAAGGAGGCGAGTACAAGATAGGGCTGCAAAGTGGCATCAGGGACCAAATGTGTATACCTGGGCAAAAATGGGTTAATGCAGTGTTTCTCAAGCTGTGGGTCGGGACCCACTAGGTGGGTTGTGAGCCAATTTCAGGTGGGTCCCCATTCATGACAATATTTTATTTTTAAGATATCAGACTGCATGCTACCATGGGATGTGACTCCATTTGGGGAAATGTTACAGACCTGTACAGGTTGAGTCTCATTATTTGTGGGGGTTCCTTTCCCAGAACTCACATGGATGGCAAAAAACACACTAAAGCAAATCCATTTAAAAAACAAAGTCCTCTTTGCTAGGTGATACATCACAAAGATCAGCAAGGCTGTTTTTATAAGAAAGAGTCATTAAGCAGACAATCCTTCAATCAGTCTCTCTCAAGGTGCTTAGAAAGGCTTCACTCCTACCCCTCCCTTCAGCAATGCAAAGTATCTTTCTTTCAGTGCTCAGGGGAAGGGAGGGGTCTTGTAGTGAAGCTGAAGATGCCTGGAGAGAGAAGGATTGATAGATTGTCAGCCAGCTGCCCTCTCTCCTTCTCTCTCATTGTGAAAGGACTGTTCTTTTAATTTAAAGGACCCTTTTCATTGCACTGAAAGAGAAAAATCTGTGGATAATTAGGTTATACCTGTAATCACTTACAAGAGTAAAAAGCAGTTTTTTAAACTGTGATATTAAAGGGATGCATTTTTCCCCTTCTCCAGGGATCAGCACACTCCTCATTTGCAGCAGCCATTCGTGTTGAGTCAAAACCGTGTATTAAAAAATCCATGTATAACAAGGTTGGACGTGTACTTTTAACAAGCTACTATGTATATTCTTTTAACAATGATAGTAAATGAGACTTACTCCTGGGTAAGTGTGGGTAGGATTGCAGTTTAGGATTGTTAAAAATTTTCCTGCTTAATGATTCACTTCCAGTCATGACATCACTTCTGGTGGCTCCTGACAGATTCTCATTCTAAAAAGTGGGTCCCGGTGCTAAATGTGTGAGAACCACTGGGTTAATGTAACCGGGCTTTCCTGCTTCTTCTTCCCTCAGCAGCTCTTCAATACACTGCGCAAGGAGCAGCAGTAGGCATCATTAAAAATTACTGGCTTTTTAAGTAAGTGAAATTACCCTCCACTTGTGCAAGTGGATTTCTCATTTAGGATTGGTCAATATTTGGGTGCAGAGAAAAAGGTTCTGCCCATAAATTTCAGAGTGTTTTTTATTTGCCACATTCTGGCAATTAAAAAATACAGCATATAGCTCCAAGGGCTAAACAGAAGATGGCTTCTAGCAACTCTTTCTATTTTTTGCTGTAGCTGTCCACCACTTCAGTATTTGGGCGTGTCCCAGCCTTCAGGGCAAAGAGTAGATGCTGGACAGCATGTTTATGCTTCCAGAGCCACTGAACATTCACAGCTGTCAACCCCAAGCTTTCTTCAGGTCAATAATATTTGCATAAGAGGAGTTAAAACAGCAGCCTTGGTCTGAGAGATAAGAATCACCTACCTTTACGAAGCAGAACTTCTGGTGCAATGTAATTGGGAGTGCCAACTAAGGAGTGGGCTAGACATCTTTGATGTTGCTTTTTAGCTCTTTGCTCCAGAGTCTTCAGCCTATCTCCACATCTACAGTTAGACACATCATCCCAAAGATCACTTGGCTCCATGCTGTCTTGCCTGATGTGGCTCCCTTTCAAAGGGAGTGGAGAGAAAAAGGAAACAAGCATGATAACAGATCTCTCACAAATCAAAAGTGCAGTACCACTCCTTACCTTCTGCTTTGAATCACAATATTCTAAGACACGCTATCTGGTGTGCTCCCTGGGGCATTTGGTGGGCCGATGTGAGATACTGGAAGCTGGACTAGATGGGCCTATGGCCTGATCCAGTGGGGCTGTTCTTATGTTAAGACGGGGGTTTCGTGGCAGCTCATGCATCTATTTTTTCCTCATGTGCACAAGTGGAGCCTTTTAATCTGCGGATTTTATATGGAGTCATGTTGAGCCTGAACCCTGCACCCATGTTGAGCCAGACGCAGCTCCACCTGAACCCTCTGAAGGCAACTAGAGCTGTGTTCCGGTTGCCTCCAGGGGGCTTTCTGAAGCCTTCAGAGGCTGCCTGCATCTGCCTGTGGCCTCTGTGGGCTTCTGAATGTCTTGTAGTGGCAAAAAAAGTGACTTCCAGTTTCTGAAGGGAAACTGGAAGTCATGTTTTTAATGCCTTATTATGAGGCATTAGGAGGCCTGCATGCAAACTCTTTACCGGAGCTTAAAGGGATGAAAACCACAGATTTTGGTATCCACTGTTTTTTGTATCTGTGGGGGATCTGAGAACAGATCCGTCATGGATACCGAGGCCCCACCTGTACCACCTTACACATATTACAATAAAAGGGTGTTTAAAGTTTAGTATCCAAAAGGCTCTCCACTATTTCAGCTTCTTAGTAGATCACAAGTTCAGTTCTGAGGCACACATAAGTACATTGCATGGAGTTTCTGGAGGGTGTGCACTTCTAATAGTATTTTGAGTGGTGCCACCTTGACTACTGCAATCCCTTCTTGTCTTCCACGGATTAACATCAGCCCTCTCGCCTCTATGTGCCTTCCTAAATACTTGCACTACCTTCCTGACCACCCCCAAATCAGCACCAACTCCTTGTCCTTACTTTTAAAGTCCCTCCCACAGCCTTTTTGCCCCAATAGCCAGATGCCTGTGATCTTTGTTCTCCAGCTCTATCACCCTCAGCTGTCTCAATGTCTCCTGCTCCCTTAAACAACTCTCTTGTGCAGCCCCTTATGCATTGTACTGTCTCCCAGAACACATGTGACGCTACTCAGTAGCAAATCAAGGGAGAGAAGCAGGAGGTGTTCCATTCCAGATGCATGCTGTAAGGGGGTGCTAGCATGTCCTTCCCTTCAAATGCAGACCAGGCTTCTCCTGTGGGGAATCCTAAGGCAGAGGACAGGTCTACCCAGCATCCAAATGCCAGGTAGACCTGGCTCCCCCCTGGGGTGGGGGGAACTGCAAGGCAGAGGCTAGGTTTACTATGAGTTTTGGGTAGACCTGGCCTCCTTGGGGGACCTCAAGGTGGAGACCATATCTACCCATGGCTTGCAGCAGTCAAGGGCAGTGGGAGCAGTCTGCCCTGGTTCCAGTGGCTCTAGGTATGCCACTGACACTACCTCTCACTTTGTTCCAACCCCCTGCTGAAACTAAGCATTGATACCTGCAGCTGAAACATCCTATTCTTCCTGTATATTCTGCCTCCAATTCTGTGGTCTCCTCTCTGTCAAATTCTTCTCTTCCCAAGAAATGGTTGGCAACCTTCAGTCTCGAAAGACTATGGTATAAGCCTACAGCACCCAGTATTCCCAGGTGGTCTCCCATCCAAGTACTAACCAGGCCTAACCCTGCTTAGCTTCAAAGGACCCAGGAGAAGAACTCACTGGACTTTATCCAGGGTGCTTTGGGAAACTGATCATCTGTACTGATGACTGCATGAGAAAAATCAACACTGTACAGTGATCTCCTTGCCCTCAAATCAATCAGCCCTGTACCTTTCTGATAGTATTTTGAGTTGTGAGTCCATCTGAATCCAGTGCAGAGACCAAAGTCAGTCAGTTTGATGTGCCCATCGAGATCAATCAGAATGTTATCAGGCTTGATGTCTCTATGGATAAACCCCATTTTGTGCACGCTCTCTATCGCCAACGTGAGTTCAGCAATGTAAAACCGAGCTAGCTTTTCTGGGAAGACTTCCATCCGGATCAGCAGGCTCATCATGTCTCCACCGGGGATGTAGTCCATCACAAAATACAGGTTCTCTTTGTCTTGGAAAGAGTAGTACAGCTTGACCACCCACTCGTTGTCTGCCTCTGCAAGGATATCCCTCTCTGCCTTGACATGAGCCACTTGGTTACGATTCAGCACATCTTCCTTCCTCAGGGTTTTCATGGCATACAGAGCATGAGTGTCCACCTTGCAGGCAAGGCAGACTTCCCCAAAAGCGCCAATGCCCAGAGTCTTGATTTTTACAAACATGCTTTTGTCCATTTTTGCTCTCTTAAGCCTGTTGTAGTTGGACTCCTTTTGGTAGAGGATTTTTCTCATTTGCTCTTGCTCTGCTTCACAAAGGCCAGCCTGGACAGGTAAGGGACAAGGTACAGTGGTTAAAGGGAGACAAAAAAGAAACTAAGGGCGCAATCCTAACCATAAGAACATAAGAATAGCCCCACTGGATCAGGCCATAGGCCCATCTATTCCAGCTTCCTGTATCTCACAGCGGCCCACCAAATGCCCCAGGGAGCACACCAGATAAGAAAAGACCACATTCTGGCACCCTCCCTTGCACCTGGCATTCTGACATAGCCCATTTCTAAAATCAGGAGGTTGTACATGCACATCATGGCTTGTAACCCGTAATGGATTTTTCCTCCAGAAACTTGTCCAATCCCCTTTTAAAGGCGTCCAGGCCAGACGCCATCACCACATCCTGTAGCAAGGAGTTCCACAGACCAACCACACGCTGAGCAAAGAAATATTTTCTTTTGTCTGTTCTAACTCTCCCAACACTCAATTTTAGCGGATGTCCCCTGGTTCTGGTGTTATGTGAGAGTGTAAAGAGCATCTCTCTATGCAACCAACTTTCCAACACTGGCATAGTGTGCCAGTGGGGCATGTGCTGCATCCTGCAGTTGGGGTGCAGTCACGGAGTCTTCCTCAAAGTAAGGGAATGTTTGTTCCCTTACCTCAGAACTTCATTGCCCTTATGTCAGTGCTGGAAAGTGTGTTAGGGTTGCGCTAGGGCAGTCAGTCAATCAGGATAATTACATACATTAAAAACATGTCCAATCTTGGAAGAATCTTAAAAACCCCAAGTAATTTTGTTCCATCCAGCCCTAAATGCTTAAAAACATAGAACCTGGGATCTGACATAGGATAGTCATTATGGGTCAGAACCCCACCAGTTTAAATCTCATCTCTATACAAATTCTCTAATGCTGCAATCTTATATACACTTTCCTGGGAGAAAGTCCAAATGAACACAATGCAATTTACTTTTGAATAAACATGTATAGGCTGGTGCTGTAAGTGGCCTTTGTCAAGTTTCTGCCTCCTAACCTCAGTTTCCCAGTTGCAACACAGGGATAATTCTTTCCTTATAGGGTGATGGTTGTTACACTTACCAGATAAATACTATGAAGTTCTTTGAATACTTTAAAGCACTATATGTTCGCCATGCACGATAAGTATTATTACGTGCACGCAAAGTGTGTGCTCAACATTGAACTGCAACTCCCACATATACAGCTAAGGCTCTGCTCATTTTGTGCTGCAATTGTATTACAGAAGTATGAAATCTGGTACCAGGCTCAGAAGTAGGCATGGTAAGAATCTCAGTGTTTTCTTGCTCTGTCTTCTGTGTGTGCACCATGTTTACTAGTCCACATGGTACGAAAAACAAGCTTGGAAAGATATTCAAACAAATCTTGATAAAGGCATAGGAATATAAGAACATTGGTCCTTTAAGCTCAGTATTGTCAGATGGACAGCACTTCTCTAGGGTTTCAAACAGAATTCTTTCCCAGCTCTCCGTGGAGATGCCAAAGATTGAACATGGCATCTTCTGCATGCAATGCTTGTACTCTTCCACTGAATTAGCCCCTTGCTCAGAGGCAGGGAGTATAATGGGGACAGAGGAGCAGGGCCAGCCAAGATCTCCTGAAACCCAATGCTGCCCCATCACTATGTAGCAAGGCAGAAGCAGCTTCTTCCAGTGCTTTTCCTCCGGCTCCTTTTCAAAAAACAGAATGGAATAAGAGGAGAGGTGGTGAGACTAAAACAGTGTTCTTCAGCCTTGGGGTCAGGACCCCAAAGGGGTCGTGAAACTTACGGGAATGAAAAAAGTTGAAGACCACTGGACTAGAACACCACCAGGTAAAAAGGTGGAGGAATCTGGTGTACTCTTTCAGGTACCAGGAGACTGTGTCCCAGTCCTGCTCAGGTTGTACTAAACCGGATTGTACTAAACAATTGTACAATTGTACTAAAACAGCTTTCATTAGTGTCAGACTTAACTTTTTTCTCTTCATAATAAGAATATTTGGTTTCACTGAACAATACCTATAGGGCATAATGAGAGTGGGAGTGGGCGGTGACGAAGATGGGTGGATAGGGTTCTGGGAGGGTGGCGCGATCGATGGTGAGGTCGCCCATCTCATATTTTATTTATATATTGGGTCATGGTACAAAATGGTTGAAGACCACTGGACTAGAGTGTTCTCCACACTTCCTTCTGTTTTTGAGAAGGTGGTGGTGGTGAACAGCAGAAGAGGCAGTGACTGCCTCAGGCCAGCATGAATAAGAAGGATTGCAGGAGTCAAGGGGCTTCATAGCTTTGTCGGGCTGATGCAGCAGAGTGACTAAGGGCCTGATCCTATCCAAGTTTCCAGTGCTGATACAGCTGTGCCAATGGGGTGTGCACTGCATCCTGTGGCAGTGATAGGCAGCCACAGAGGCCTCCTCAAGTTATGGGAATGTTTGTTTCTTGACCTTGGGGCTGCTGAGAAGTTGGATCAGATTGGGCCCTAAGAGATTAAGATACAAATCAGGATTTTCTCAATTTGAATCTTATCTCTGACACAAATTCACTGCATGGCCTTAAACAAGCCATTCTCTCAGTTTCAGCTGGAATATGGGGAAAAATACTACTTTTTCGCCTTACTGTTTGTCATAAGGTTTACCATAAGATAATTAACATGAAGTGTTTTGAATGCTCAAAAGCACACAAATGCTTATCATCATTACTTTCTGCCCCTTCCTCCATGACTGGGAGAAGTAGGGAAAGGAAACATAAAATTACACTTGACATGGTTCCAAAAGTCTAGAAGAGATGTCATCTCCATATTGTTGTGCGTAATAATGCTATATTTTAGGAGGGCTGTTCTCCGAGTACCTTTACCTATACTTTAGCCTATACTGGCATTTTCAAAAACCAGAAAACACACACACACTTACTTTGGCCATTTCTTGCTCCAACTGCAGCCGACGATTAATTTTTTGCTGATACGTCTTGATGACATTCTCCACATGCTGCTCCATGTAGAATTTAAAGGCAAATGGCGAGTAACTCTTAATTCGTGACTCTCGTTTCTCTTCATCTCTGCCATTCTTCCGTAAAGGCACTGGGGATGTCTGGATCTGTTTTTTATCCTTCCCTGTTTTTTCCACTTTGGCGGTTTTGATTTTCTCATTCCTTTCGCCCCCTTCCTCAACCTTGTTGCCTGCTGAGTTTGGGATTCCCCGAAGTGTCTGCTCGATTCCTGTACGCAAGCAATTGATATCAAACTGCTCAGAGCTACTGGGTAGAAGCAAATGCTTAGGGTATGGTGGTGGTGGACACCTGAGCTCCTGATTGCTATATTCAACATCTAATTGATAGGCATTTGTTCCTCCAACAGGAAGGGAGTGCTGTTCAATCATCCCTAAATTGTCCACAGATGAAGACTGTGCAGGTAACCAGCCAGGATGAGCAGGGCCTACAGCAGTTTGCGGTTCAGGCCTCATCACTCTTGTGCTCTTCACCGGCTGGAGAATATGAGCAGATGTGACTGCAGTGATAGTATTTGGAGAAGTGATGGAAGCGTCAGCTTTCCCTGGTGGATTCTGTCTCATGGATACCACTGGCATTTGTTGCTGATGATTGTTAAAAGAATTGGTTCTACTTGGAACACAGGCATCTGGTCTAAATGGCACATGCTGCCGTGGCGAGGATTCCAATGCTGCATTCTGCAACGAATCACGACGAGATGAGGAGGAAGAGGCTGCTTGCCACTGCTGAACTTGAGGGCTATTCATATCATACAGGTCCATGTTCAGGCTGTTCCTAGATGGTGTTAACAGACCCTGTGGTGGACTTTCTGAAAATTCACCTGCAAATGCTGGACCTCTGGTGATCACATGCATTGGGTGAGAAGATGGCATTGGCTGCTTGTGATGAGAATGTGGCAAATACAGCCCGGCTGGTGCCTGCTGGAATCCATGGCCAGAGTTATTCTGAACCACTGTGCCTTTATTTGGAAGGCTCGGGTACCCTCCTTCCTGCTGCAACTTGTTTTGAAAAGACTGACTCCTCTGAATGCCATATCCAAGAGCCTCCCCCTGCACCATCATAGGCTGCCTGCCGTAATGCGGACTGTTTGAGCCATGGGTACCCTGGAGCTGCAAAGCCTGACTGTTGTGACTAGGCACCGGATAACTAATCCCTGGAGAATCCATGTTTGCAGGGTATGTTTTTTGTGGATGACTGCCAGGTGTGTTGTGCGGGACTATACCAGGTAGCCTTTGCACTGGAGCATTCATGGTTGCAGACTGGGAAGCAGAAAGCAAGTAGTCCACATATGGCCTGGAAACCTCACTGAGCACACTGGCTGCTTCTGCCCCAAAGCCTGTCCCATCATAGGCTGGGTTGCTGATCTGGTGATAGGACGGAAAAGACTCACTGGATCCTTCAAAACTTGGCCTACGGCTTACATTGTTTGGCATAATACTCTTTCCTAAGGAGGAAAAAAAAAAAAAGATGATGGATAGGAATACATTAGGAAATACGAATAAAAGCTATTGCATTATTCCTTCACTCCTATACACATGAGCGTAAGTTATCAAACTTAAGGGTCAATTGCTGCTCTGGGAAGGCTCACTAAGTTCACTTTTCTTTCCACACCCTGTCAAATGAGATGGGGAAAAAGGATATGGAGGAGTGCTAATAAAGTGAGACACTGTGCTTTTTTAGGCACACCTTGTCCCACCAACTTGAGAGGGAAAACAGAAGAAGGGGTGGTAATGGGAATGAATCTTTGGATGGGCTACAGTTCAGTCCCCTTCTTTTTGTTTTGCCAACAGGGCAACATTTTCACA
The DNA here is from genome assembly GCF_035046505.1 of Tiliqua scincoides. NCBI lineage: Eukaryota > Metazoa > Chordata > Lepidosauria > Squamata > Scincidae > Tiliqua > Tiliqua scincoides. The sequence goes on from NC_089823.1 coordinate 22,841,123, forward strand.
TTTAATCTTGGTAAACTTCATTTCAAATCCTTTACCAATAAAGTTGCTGCAATAGTTCCATTCTGTTGCATCACATATTACCACATCAAAATGACCCAGGAATGGAATTTTAAGTGCTGATTGCCACACAGACCAAGATATCTTTCTCCTTGAGAAACCATGCTTACTAGGGCCAAGGTAGTTGTAAAATTGGTTTCATATTCACACAGGTTCTTAAAGAAGAGCTGAAACAACCTAGAAATAAATGCTGACCACATCCATGCTTACCTGAAGAAGTCTGTTTAATTACACGGACTATTTGTTCATTTCTAGGATCCAAGTATCCCATCTTGCTAATGTATTCCAAAGCTGCTTCAATGCTTCTACTGCTAGTCTGTTTTAAGGCTCTTATAGCCATCTCCTAGACAAAATTAAGAGAAACACATACACAAATTAGGGCTTGGTGAATGGTCTGGAAGCATATGATGGTACATCCCTGAGGAAGCCAGTAGGTGCAAGTCTAATCAGGGCTGGGATGGGAGACTCTTGCCTATCAAAACCGAGTTCTTGATATAATCCTGCACAGCCACTTCTCACTGTCTTGCTCCACAGCTCCTAAGGCCAGCCCTGCTTAGGCTGCTACCTCACAGGGTTGTTGTGAAGACACAAGATGTAGGGGGAAATCATGCAAGCAGGAGTGTGTGTATGTGTGTGTGGATGGACTGGGTCCTGGGAGCGGGTAGGATTGGCAATCGGTCCCCAGTCTCATTCTCTATTTATTTAGAGAATTTATTTATTTATTTAATTTATTTATTTATTTCTCCATTGATGTCATGGCACAAAAAATGCTGAAGACCACAGATATAGGCAAAGCTCTTTGAACACTTGGAAAGCACTATATAAATAGTACATTACAGTACAATACACTACAGTACAATAGTAACAAGTACATTATACTTGTTAGAGACATGTGTCAAGATACAGTTATTATTATTATTATTAACAGTATTTCTATACCGCTTTTCAACTAAAAGTTCACAAAGCGGTTTACAGAGAAAAATCAAATAACTAAATGGCGCCCTGTCCCAAAAGGGCTCACAATCTAAAAAGATGTAAAAGAATACCAGCAGACAGCCACTAAAACAGACACTGCTGGGGTGAGGTGGGCCAGTTACTTTCCCCCTGCTTAAAAAAAGGAGCACTCACTTGAAAAAGTGCCTCTTACCCAATTAGCATGGGTTATTGCAGTTCTGCAGAATTTGCAGTTCTGAGCAAAAATGGCAAATGAAAATGCCACAAACTCTATCAGCTCCAAAATACCTCAAGAAGAAAAAATACCCCAAGAAGGTCAGCCAAGATATTTCTATGCAATCTTCACCTGAATGCTCTGCAATGCTAAAGACCAATACCTGTGAATGACTTTTCCGTTTTTAGCCTCTGTGGTGGCTTTTTTCCTCACTCACGCAGGCAGAGGCTAGGATTCTGGTTCTTTTATAAGGCTGTCTGGTGACATTTTTCATTGAAAAAAAAAGATGCCGGTCACCAGAACAATTAATATTGGACACTATTAGTAAATATTGCTCAAGAGGTTACAGAAAGCTTCCTCCCATCTCAAACCCATTTGGTGTCCACCTCTTCCTTCCCTCCCCCAAATTTACCGCATCTAACAGACAATAGGTCATTCAAGATCTGGATAAAGGAAATTATTGCTAGCATACACCCGCATTTAATAACTGCTTTTCCATTCACAAAGAGAGATTGGTGACAGATGCAGGAAACAGATAAAGACTTCCTCAAGGGAGAGGAAAACAAGAAACAACATCATGCCAGAATGGCATCTCCAGGAGAAATGAGGTCTCGCCTTTTAAGGTAAGCCCATTGTTGGAGGAGACATGCAGGGGTCCAGTCCATATCTGGCAATCGTAAAGCCTGTGGGAGACAATTTTACAGTCTATGCACCACAGGGTACAAAATGCCTTATGTTTCTGGACTACAACTAAAAAATATGGAAGTATTAAAGGAGGACACTGAAGTATCCTGCCTCTGCTGGGCTATGCACTTTAGACAGAGTTGTAAAATATGTGTGTAAAGTACAAAGGGTATGTTCAGAGATATGTTTGAGCAGTCACACCCATTAAAAGATGGGACAGAATTTTGTTGAGTTTGTTAAACCTGAAGATAACATCTTCCAGTGTTGTTCCTAGTACTAAAGTTCATTCTGAAGGACTGGGGTGGTGGTGGTGATGAGTAAAAGGCACTGTTGTGTTGCACAGAGAACCAGAATAAAGCCCATCAGTAGAAAGAAAATCATTAGCATTTCTCCTACAAATTCTTGTCAAGATGAAAGCAGCAACAGCTCCTGGATTGGAGCATGCCAGTAAATGGAGATCAATTTTTTCCTTTAAAAAAAAAAAAAAAAAAAGCAATCAAGGTGGGGCATAAGATTTGCACAAGACTTACAGCAATGTAGGTTTTAATCATTGAAAGTGCAATCCAGACAGATAACTTGCCCTGAAAGTTGAGGCCACAGAGTATGTGAATGTGAGAGATGGTATTTGTCTCTCTGGATGAGAAATAGTATATCAATTAAAGCTGGTAGTCCTCAGGGTTGTGAAAATACAGTTTCAAACCTATAGTCAACTCTGGGAGTATTTTTAGTGGTCAAAAAAATAGAACCTTGTCCTTTCTGATTGACCAGAACAAACAAAATATGATATATCTTCAACATACTTATTGGAGTTGGTCCCACTTAGTTCAATGGAACTGATTTCTAAGTAGACAGAATATTATATTGTAAGCCAGACAAATTATGCAATTCAGGCAGCTACACACATGGCAATTTCTTATACTTAGCCTTTTGAAAGAGTCATATACAACAATCTACTCAAAAGTACCAAGCTTTAGATTTCACTAGCATGCTATTTCCCATCTGGACAGAAAGAGAGACTCCATGTTTTCAGATGTTAAGTTTATACTTGTACCACATCAAAAATAGCGGTCTCTCTCTCTCTCTCTCTCTCTCTCTCTCTCTCTCTCACACACACACACACACACTGCTATGACCCCAACTTTCAGGGCAAGTCATCTGTCTGGATGGCACTTTCAATGAACTGCTGTGATGAGATTATTTCCCTTCATTAGCATCAGTGATGCATTTGCTAATTTTACCACACATGCACTAGCCAAACATTCTTTTGGTTGAGATTACATTTATAAAAAGGACCACCCACTATGCAAAGTGTGTTATTATTATAGCCACTAACTTAGAAGCAGTTTCTCTTTGCTACAAGAGAAGATTTGGAGTACATGTAAAATCTATGCTGTTTCACAAATCTTCATAGGGTTCAAGAAGAATAATTCTGTTGAGCTGGGTGTAAAGAAATCCCCCAGCTGTGTGAGCTGAATCAGAGTTGCAAGTAAATAACTGCTCACAGAAAAACAGGCATGTTAATTGACAAAAAACCCTCTTTTGTGTCATTTGCAAGCCTTCTACAAATACAGAATGCCTAATAACTCCCCAAGTTGAACTTTGAAAGAATTGTTCAGCACTAATGGCACACACAGGGCCCAATTATATCCAAATTTCCAGCTGCAAAGCAACACCAAGGTAAGGGGACAAATGTCCCTTATCTTGAGGAGGCCTCTGATAAGGAGACCCACCACTATCACAGGATGCAGCACGCACCCTGTTGGCATAGCCACATCAATGCTGGAAAGCTGGATAGGATTGGGCACTTAATATGTTAATAATGCATTTTACATCCAGCCAAAGGAATCCGAATGACACACTGCCGACATCTGTATCCAGCTGCTTTTCTATAAAACTCAGGGCATGTAGATTTCTCATGTACTGACCAAACCTACAGCAGCTTAGCTTCAGGTAGGGAGTAGCAAGACAGCAGGTGCCTACAGATTATTCTGTTTAAAAAGCAGCAAACCTTTCCTGTATCACCTCTCCACTGTGGACAATAGTCTCTTTGAGCAACCCATGAAAAAACATCTTACATAAGAAATGGGAGGAAGTGTTCTTCATGTACTCCTGTATTATGCAAGTGTATTTGAAAGAACAAAATGTAAACTTATAGTAAACAGATCACACCTTTTCAAGTTTCATTCCTTGCTGTGAAAAGGATAGCATTTCATGTTCTTTTCTCAAAATTTGTGCATTTCTCTTCATGGTTAAGATATTATTCCGAATATTTATATGCCACTTTTCAAACAAGAGTTCACAAAGCAGTTTGCACAGCAAGATAAGTAAATGGTTCCCTGTTCCTAGAAGGGCTCACAATCTAAAAAGATGCAGAAAAAATACAGCAGTCACTAGATCAGAGGCTGTGCTGGACTGAATAGAGACAGTTGTTCTCCCCCTACTAAATATAAGAGAAGCACCACTTTTAAAAGTGTCTTACTGCCCAGTTAGGAGTTAGGGGTTATATATAAATATTGGCATATTGTTTGTTCCTCTGACTGAAGTCTAACATGTCTCCGGAAAATGATATGCTAGGACTGCAACCTTCAATTCAGTCTCCGGATTGTCTTAGATTCCACTGCACAAGATTGATTATGCCAGTGTTTCTCAACCAGTGGTGCAGGTACCACCAGTGTACTTGAGGTGGTGTCTGGTGGTACGCACAGGACACCAGGAACCTGCCATTGAGACCAAGAATGCAACACAACAAGCAGTGGTAGGAGGCTCCGCTTGGCAGGCAGAGCTCCAAAGTATGCTTTTCCACAATCATAAACACCCTCCTGTCCACCCTGAGTCCCTTACTGGTGTTTGTTGCATCGCATTTGGCCTCCCAACCCAGAAATTGCTGACAATGATGTCATCACCAGTAGCGTCCGCTGTTACTTCGAATAGGTGGACCATGTGAAGTGGTACAGTGGAGGACAAACGTTGAGAAACACTGAATTATGCCCCTCTCATGAAAGCAGGAGGCAGGCTATATAGCAATCTTGATTGAAGGCAGACTTCAGGAAATCGGAGCCATTCCTTCAACCTTTCAAATTACTTCTTCCTCAATAAAAACAGACTCCAAGGTTGAAGAGACTCTTGGCAAAGCGCTGTTCAGTGGGTCTTCTCCTACCTTAGGTTCCCCTACCCCAGAGAGGCATAGCTGTGTAGCACTAGGTCTTTTTTTCTGCCACAGGCCATGCTCCTCTCAACACCAAGTGGTTGACAGCCACCATCTTGATTTTCTACAATGCCCCAGACACTGCATACTACCGGGGAAATATGGGGGGGGGGGAATGGCCACTGCCACAAAAATGTGTCAGGATGCCATTCTCCACACAATACTTTGTGGGAAAACAAGATGATGGGCACAACCTATGCAATGTTAAGAGCAGCAGCAAAAGCCTTTGAAAAGATGGGGAACAAGGAAGATGTCAAGAGTGGGTTATTCAGGGACTCTTGGGTCCTTGTAGCTGCCCAGCTGTGCTGCATGTTGATGATAGGCTGCTTCTCTTGGCAGACTTCAAGACTTACCACCAAATTTGGTGGTCGTAAAAGATACATTAAAAGTAAAAGATACCTGGAAAGAGAAAAAGGTGGTAAAAGATACCTGGAAAAAGATAAAAGGTAAGCTGCTCATCTTACTGATCTTTTTCTTCTTACAATTGTTTATTATTGTGTGCTTTTACACTGTTTTTGTAAATTGTCCTGTGAATGCAGCTGAGGGTGCAGTACATAAATAAATAATAAAATTCATCTACACTTCCTCAGAAATGCTTTGGATGAGAAGCTTGGAGAGATGCAGCTGATCGGAGCAGACAGTGCTGAGCTAGATGGACCAACAGTCCAGAGGAAGGAGACTAGGATAGTGAAGGCTGGGGACTGTTTCCTAGGATGAAGGAGTCAGACATGCTTCGTTTAGAAAAGAAACAGGTAAGAGGTGACAAGATATCTATAAATACCTGAGGGGCTGTCATGTGGATGGTGGAGTGGGTATTTGTCTCAGTTGCTCCAGAGGATAGTACCAGAACAAATGAGTTTAAATTACAACAAAGGAAGTTCTGATCAAACATTAGGAAACACTTTCTGATGGTATCAACTGTTCAGCAGTGGAACAGTCTGCCTTGGAGGGTGGTAGGCTCTCTATTGTTGGAGATTTTAAGCAAAGGCTGGATAGCCATCTATCGGGGATGCCATAGTTGTGGACAGCCTGCTTTGGCAGGGGCTGAACTTTATGATCTTGAAGATCCCTTCCAACTCTGACTTGGTATAACGCAGCTTCCTATAGTCATGTAGTAGACAATGGGCAAGACCTTTGCCTGAAGACAATGCTGAGCTAGACAGATTAGCAGTCTGAACCAGTAAAAAGACAACTTCATGACTTGCACTCTGATAAACTAAGGCAACACACAACCTAGGCACCATGTCACACAACCTAGGCACAGTTAGAGAGTAAGAGCCCAATCCTGAGCTCAATGTGCCGGCTTCCTGCCAGCGTGCACTGTCGCAAACGTGCCGTAAGGCACGTTTGCAAGGCTTACTGCAGGGCCAACACCCGTACTAGCCCAGCACTGGCCGGTGCTATACTAGCACTGGACAGGCACCTGGCCTCTGCCACTTGGCAGTTGCACAGACTGCCGAGCCACTGCACAGTAAGCAGGAGCAGGGAGGGGGGTGGGGGAGGAGGCATTCCAGGAGGGGGAAGGCAGGTGGAGGGTGGAGAGAGGGTGGGCGGCAAGCGTTCCAGGGGGGCGAGGGGGGTCCGGTGGAGCTCTGCTCCACCGCATCCTGCACATTCGTGTGGGGCTCAGTGCCCTACACAAATGCCTTTACCCATTTGAGTAGCCCCACTGCAGGGCTACTTCCCTTACCCGGGAGAAGGGGACGAGAGTCCCCTTCTCCCGAGGTGCTGCCTGTGGGAGCCCATGACACACAGGATCCAGTGGTAGCTGTTTTCAGTGCTGCCGAAGCTGCGTGCCACGGGAGCACAGGCTGTAAATGGTGCTATTTCAGAGAGATTTCCTCAACCAATACTTGTTTTATAGCAAGACCCTGCCTTTTTTGCACCTAAACAGTTGGGGGTGGGGTGGGGGCTGCAGACTGGCATTAGATAAGGAACCATGATCCATGCTAGCAGAATAGGTCACTATTTTTATCTGGGAAGAAACTGAGATAGAGAGGAGAAGCAGCAAATTTAAGTTTGGTGGTCCGTAGATGGGACACAAAGAGGTATATTTTAACTCCAAAAAACCCTCTCTGAATTTCTCAAGGTTAGTTGAGGTTTAGCACTTTCATGCTTTGAGGAACGTTATTTCTCTCTTTAATATTCCCTCTAGAAATATTTTAATGGGGTCATTAAACCCTTCAGGAGACTGATCTAAGAGCTTTGTAGCTGAAATACGCTCTTCTTTAGTGTATTGCATAACCTTGAGATGTTTGCTTAGGTCTTGTAGTAATGATCTTTATGTTATAAAAGACAGAACTTGTGTGGGACAAAAAGGGGCACCTCTCTAAACTCCAAATTTCTGTATCTTGGACTACTGAAAACACACCCAAGTTGTAGGCTAAGTATTCTTGTTTTGTTTTTAAACCAGGAACAACCATTCCCTTACTGTTGAACAACTTTGTTTTATAGTGGAATTTACTAATATACGTCTCTCACATTATTAAGTGCAATTACTATTGTAAATAAATATAGCATTTTTATGGCGCTTTTGAGTATTCAAGGTGCTATACATGTATTATTCTCAGTAATCCTTGCAATAATTCTATAAAGTAGGTGACTGTACTATCTTCTTAGTGCAGGGATGTGGCACTAAGCCTGAGAGAGGGGCTTGATGAAAAGTCCTTAGGGCAGGCAGTTCTCAGCTTGAGAACGGCTGTAAGTATGTGCATGGGAGCCGGGAAAGCAGCAGTGTGATCCGCAGGATTGCGTTGCTAAGAGGGGTGCTGGGACTGCCATGTACTTACCAGTCCCTGCTGCAGCCTCCCAAGGGTGCAGGGAGCCCTGCAAGACACACCGCAGGGCTCCCCAACCTTCAGAAAATTAAAGTGAAGTGATTGGGCTTCACCTCCAGTTTGAAATCACAAACAGAAGTGGGGCATGATCACTCCACTTTCACTTTCTACAGCATGAGGGTCACGCAGGGCTTTCCTCACCCCCGGGAAACTGCAGTAGGGACTGCAGTAGTCCCTGCACCCCCCTTAGCGACGTGCTCCTGGTGATTGCGTCTGCCTTCCCCTCGCCCCCGCTCCTTCAGGGAGAAGAGTCCAGGGCCCTCAGGCTGGGGCATCACAACGCCCCATTTTGAGAAGCTCTGCCTCAGGGAATCTCTGGGTCAGCTGACATTTGAACCAAGACCCTCTTTGGCCCTTAGCCAGGGCCTAGGAGGGGAGGTAAAGGGGGTAATTTATACCCAGGACCAGGGTCAGAAGTGGCCCAGGAGCCACAGGAAGGGGCCCAGAAATGTCCAGGGATCTTACATTTTCCAATTTCACCCAGACTCACTGCCCACGCAGGATGCTGGGGGCATTACCATGGGCACGTGAACATGACTACCGCCACAAGCCATACACACCAGGCCCAGGAATGCATACATTCCTTAACAGTGTTACATTTGGGAGGACGACCTGCTACAGTAGCAATTTGGCTTGTGGATCTGCTTGTCATGAAGGAGTGTAAGGAACTCAGTGACTCAGCTGCAAGACTGCAGCTACTGCAGAAGTCAGTTTTGGTGTACACAGGACACTTTCTATTCTAGTGTGAGCCTAAATACAGTGATACTAATCTCCTGCAATGATTTTCTATATTTGAAAGATTTTAGAGAGGATGGTGTTTGGTTTTCTGTATCACTGTATCTAGCTGACAACGCCGGGCAGGCAGGTAGACCTGAACTCTGCTGTGGGAAGACTGGTAGACCTGGGCTCCAAAGACTATTCTGGCTGTTTTGCCCCCTTGCTTTCCCCTTGCTGTTTTGCCCCCATTCTGCCCACCCAGACTGTAACTTCCCCATTCTGTTTCAACCTCTCCCTCTTTGGGAAGGGGCCCAAAAGAAATTTTGTACCCCCTGATAAAAATTTCTCTCAGAGGCCCTGCACACAGTCCATACCTTAGGAACTAGACTACATCAGCTCTTAAACTTGCTTTCAGCTGGACCTTGAGGACCAGAGGGCCACAGATACAACCCTTTTGCAGGTCTATTTTTAATAAAACTGGACTGAATAAAGAAAAAGTCTGAAGACAAAATTTACTGGGGAAATGAAAAGCTTGCAGTCGATGGTTTTCTAGGCAGTGAGTGAATCCGGACAACAGCACATGAGGAAGTGAGGGTGACAGATGGTGGATGCAACAGCAAAGTGTGGGAGGTGCTGTCAATGGCATCTAGGCAGGAGCAGGCAATGAGAAAGAAGAGAAAAGGGCAGGCAGAGAGCCAAAAGAAAGCACACAAGAGATTGGCTCCCTGCTCCAGCTGAGATTCACCAAAGAAACATGTTGCTGAAGCAGAGAAGTGGCTCAGGGAACAATCATCATAGGACTCCAGGAGTTCTTGTGATATGGCTCTATTTATACAACTTGGCACCAGGATGCAGGTCTCTTATTTGTTGTCTTGTGCGCTCCGTGGGGGCATTTGGTGGGCCCCTGAGAGATATAGGAAGCTGGACTAGATGGGCCTATGGCCTGATCCAGTGGGGCTGCTCTTAACTTTGTAAGGTAGGTTTGGCTGAGAGAAATGAAGGATAAGTCCAAGTATGACATGAAGGAACAGAAAGGACAAGAAAGTAATACCAAGTCAAACTGAAACAAAAGGAAGTGCAATATGGAGTGCTGGTGGAAGACAAAACCTTATTCTTCTATCTTTAGTTGAACTGCCTTTTCAAAACTGAGTAACTCCATTGTCCTAGTCACTTCAAAAACAGATCCTGCCCTCGGAAAGTCCACGTAAGTCCTGATCAAACTCTGCTGGAAACGCCGAGAAATTCTGCATCCGTTTCAGGGGAAACTAGACTTTATTCAGGACAACAAAACAAGTGACAGAGAAATAATGAACAGAACTCATCCTTAATTGAATTTACCCCGTCCTACAGTTAGAGCAGCTGCAAGCTTCACTTGGAATCCAGACTGTCAGCATACCACTACAATAGAGTCTTGTTAATAATTAACATACTGCAACACTGTCCCTTTGCTCTGCTTTCCAAAAGCATAGGATAAAATGCCCGACTTTCTCAGTGGCTGCTGGAGGCAAAAGCAACAGCTGGACTAAATGTCCAAGAGGTCAGTCTTTTTCATACAAAGCAGCTGCTGCAAAATTACTCAAATTCTTTTTTATGCACGTCTACTGCTGACCAAGAATAAGCTTCCATGAGGCGGTTAACACCTCAAGTGAACAGCTGCACGTTCTTCCTCTTGGAAAATGACACAGGGCATGAATATCAAGCTTGCTCTCCTGTTGTTCCAGGGTTGCTCTAGAGGTTATGAAAAACAGCAGCCTTAAGCCTCCTCCCACTCTTTCTGGTAATGTCGAGCAATAAGAAATGTGCCATGCAACACTGTCATCTCCACGGCCTCCTCCCCGGGGCTTGTGAAGTTCATTGATATAGCAGGCCCGATGCAAACAGTGCCTAGTTTACTGGGCTCAGTAATGGGAAACAAAAAGAGAGGAGGGACTGGTCCTCCTCCCTGGGTTAACTCGATCCTCTTTCTCACCCTGCCACCCAGGTCAGGCTGCCTAATGTCCTATGTGATGGCCCTATGCCTAAATATAGGTTCCCAGGGTACCTTAGACCCTAGGCCAGCTGTTGGGTGATTATATCTGACAGATCCTTCTGAGGGATGGACACTAGATGGGTTCGTTCAGCCTTGTCCCAGGTGGGCACAGGAACAACTGGACTACCAGCCATCAAATCAGAGCCAGATTGCATTCATGCCCCAACTTCCTTTCTCCTATTCTTCAGAGGCCTCCGCTATCACAATCCCCTGGTATGGATCTGCCTCAAGGGGCCTGAAGCCCTACCAGTCCTTACTCTCTTTCCAAGGCCTGGAGAGATGTTCATTCTATCTCTGCCACCTCTCCTCTCCCACCCTCCACTCTTCTGCGCAGCTTTCCTTTCCTATGGGGGTCTCCTGCCTTTCTCTCAGTCTCCCTTCAATGCTTTCCTTTTGTCTACAGCTGTCTTTGCTGCCTGGCATCTTTCCTACTTCTCCCATTACCAGAAAAACCCTTCATAGAGCTGGTGCCCAGAGCTGAGGCTCATTAGCCCAACTGGCAAGCATTCTGGAGCAGGCAATGGCCAGTAATGTCACTGGTTTTCAGACTCCAGCCTGGATGACCAGTGAGCCCAAGCTCTGCTGGTCTGTTATGGGTTTTCATGGAGTAGGTGCAGCAACAATAAGAAGAAAATGCTGAGAAGCTGAAGACTCAGTGGTGCCTAACAAATGGTAGGAAGGGAACCACTCTTAGCTATTTGCTAGCCATTTCTAGGTTTGCAGGCTTTCCATGCCACCATTACATAGTGGGTATCAATCAAAACACTGTCATTCAGAGCCCATTATGACACTACAGTTGCATGAAAAGCTTTCGTGCAATGCCTACTTCATCCAGTGGTGGGGTTTCTCAATTTGTGGTTGTATTTTAACTTGGAAGTTCTCCAAGCAGCCTTGTACTGGCAGTTGAAAAGGAAGAAAATATAGTGATCTCTAAACAAGCAAAACCAGAAGAGTCCTATTCACTACAATAAAGTCTAAGGATCATTGTGTTCGTTTAAGATGTCTGTGTGATGCAGGCTGTACATGAACAATAGCCAAGCTGTTTAAAAGCAAAACAACAGCACAGCCTCACTAATGGAAAGAGCCAGGCGGGTCACAGGTTTCTCTATTTTCACACCATGAGTCTCTTATAGAGGATGAGGTTGTATGATATACTTTTTTAGTGGATTAGTGATCCTAGTAGTTTAACAATCGCAAGTAAAAGATAGGATTCTCTGCCATGGGTAGCCTTGCGCAGGTTGCCTTGTCTCTCAGCCTCTGTGTTCCTCATTTGTAAAACAGGAGTATTAATTGTTTGCTTTTGACATTAATACATAGAAAATATAAACCACAATGAAGGGCTTTATCATTGTCAAAATGCCACAAATATTAGCTACATTCCACAAATGTATTCCACATGGGAACAGGATGTTCCTGATCACCATTCCAAATGGTCAGTTCCAAACCAACATTTCGCTTAACTGAAGATGGGAAAAACAGGGTTTTTTGATCATCTAAAGCATTTTTCCCTTACAGATGGACAGCTCAGTTCTCAAAGCATTTCACTGGAACAAGTTGGTGGAAAGGAAGGGAAGCTATCCACAAAAATGTTCGTGTTTCTTTACCATCTGCACACTCCAGCTTTTGAATGTCATTCTTCATACTTCAACTTGGTCAATGCTTTAGCTTTTTTTTGCCAACCAATGGAGCTATCATAATTTTATATTTTCAGTGCTAGATGTTGCTGCTCGCATTCCACATCCAGGTCTACGACTAAACACATCTTATTTATATAGAATATTTAAAGGGAGAGCATTTAACAATTCAGTCCCCAACAGTTTTGAATAAAGCAGCTATTATCCCATGTTACTGACAGAGAACTGAAATGAAAAGCAACTTGTACACAAATGACAAGACATAGCACCTGACTCCAGATCTCATGCAGCCAAGTCCAATTTTGTCCTTCAGGGCACGCTGGCTCTCAAGCTATGGAATTTGCTCAGGGGCCTTCAGAGGAAAAACCTCACCTCTAGATTTTAGCTATTTTTTCTGCCTTCCTGTAACTCCTATAACTCCGAAGCACATGTGACAAACAGTCGAGTATCATCCCAAGAATTAACAATTGCACCTGGTCAAAGCAATCAAAAATGATTTGGGGGGGGGAACACAGCAAAACACACAACAATTTGAAGACTACTTTACTCCACTTTTCCCAAATTCTTGCATACCAGTCCTCAAGCACCTTTAAGATTAGGCCCTCACCTTTAAGATTAGGCAATTGTGAGGAACTAAACAAAAAATTCTGGGAAAAACACATTTCCTACAATACCCCATCAACTGTTTTAAAGCAAAACCCATCACAGTGGCACGTAGCTTGTGCATTCTGGAGCACTGTGTCATGCCTCCCTGACCTCTAATATGCTAAAAATTACTGGCATTAGCAGTCCTCTGGCGCACAATGTCTTTTGCAACTCTAGCACAGCAAACACAGCAGAGTTAAAACTGCCTTCTCTCTTCAAAAATTTGCTTCCCAAGTCACAAAGGTAGCGTATGTATATTTATTTTTTCTGAGCCACTTGCTGCTAGGTTAGACATTACAACTAATGCACTCACAGGATTCTAGAACAAACCCATATCAGGTGAATTACTGATACCTCTCTCTCTCTCCCCCCCCCCAAATAGGTTAGGGGCCATCTGAATCACCTCTTGCTGCTGCTATGAGAGGAAGAGGTCAAGAAGTATACTATACCTCTGAAGGCAGGACATTTCTGTCCATTGGGGAGGCCACAACTACACAACCAGTTTGCTCACATAGGACCCCATCAACCAGCACTAAAATCAGTTGAAAGGGACAAAAAAACCCAAAAAACTATCTTCTCCAAACTCGGCTCAATCAGAGCCATCTGTACACCAGCCCCATTCCAACTGTGTAATCGAGGCAATATGCCATGCAGCAGACAGGTGATCAAGGATGGTCCCTGGATCAAGGATGGTCCCTGGATTTCACCTCAGTCTGCGCTCAAATGCACAAGTTCAGCACTTCTGATTGCTCAAAGCCTTCTAGGTACTGATACAATTAATCCAAAATCCAGTTAACTGAAATAGAGTAGAGGAATTTGGGGGTTTGGCACAAGTAGCCCAACCAATATGGAAGGCAGTAGTGAGGAAGAAAAGCCATTAGGCAAGCTGTGCATAACTGCAACAGATTATCGCCCTTTTGAACACTGCTTTGTACTTAGTGTTCAAGTCCAAAGGCAGCTGCAAACAGTGCTTTTGACCCACTTGTTTGGGTGAGAACTGACACAGAGCCATGTGGAGAGCCTACCTGTATTGTGATGCAAGGCAGCTGAACATCAGCTGACACCCAAGCTTATGTTAACATGGATAGGGTTCTCTTCCTTCACAGCAATAGCCTGGATAGCTCCCTAGCTAGTTGTCTAATTACATGGCTCTCATTCTCACTCTTGCTGGGTTAAGAAATTAAATGTCAGACTTGTAAACCTGAAGCATGAGCTTCATACTCACAAGCAGGAAGAGTTCCATTCTTGATTTAAAACCAGGATTTGCTGATGTGCCTGAACAAGGAGATCAGGCTGTTCTAACCAGAGGTGGTGAACAAGCCAGTAGACCAAACCAGTGCAGTGGTTCTCAAACTGGAGGGTCATTTACCTACCAGGTAAACCTCCCCCAGTCCCTTTAAGGGGCAGGGGAGGGGGCAAGGGCAGCTAACGGGGGTGGAAGGGGAGTGCTTTTACCTACTGATGTGTGCAGGATGTTGCAGAGAGCCCTGTTCAGCCCTCTGCAGGACTCCCCAAGTCTTAAAACATTGGAAAAACATGAGCACAAAACAAGCACTTCCTCGTTGCAAACGCAAAAAGGAAGTGCTTTGTGCCTTGGAGACCCCCGAGGATGGCTGCGCAGAGCTCCCTGCTCATCCTGCAATGTCCTGCACACATCAGTGGGTGAAAGCACCCCTCTTCCACCCCTGTTAGCGACAAGATCCTGGGGATCGCGTGGCTGTCCTTGCCCCCTCCCCCACAAAGACTTACCCCCGGAGTAAAGCTCCCAGGAAGTTTGAGAACCACTGAAACAGTGACACAAGATCATTTGGAAAAAAAAAAAAAGTTGGGGAGGTCTATGAGCTCAAGGTGCACCCCCCCCCAGTTTATCCATAGTTTAGACTCTTGATATCTGAAGCCAGTTTGTCTCCAAAAGGTTTGCCTGCTGAGAAGTATGTGCCTACAGTTACAAGGTTCAACCACAGAAGTGACACAGTCTGCATTTGAGAAATACAATATTCAGGATACATATAAGCTTGATTATCTCCACAGCCAGGAGT
Organism: Tiliqua scincoides; assembly: GCF_035046505.1. Lineage (NCBI taxonomy): Eukaryota > Metazoa > Chordata > Lepidosauria > Squamata > Scincidae > Tiliqua > Tiliqua scincoides. The sequence continues at coordinate 22,856,138 of NC_089823.1, forward strand.
GCTTGAAACACCAAGAGCAAGAGTATGAAGACAAAAATAAGAATTGCTGGATTCCAACAATGGCCCTGATCACCAGACATTATCTGCCCTCATTGATTAGATTTTATTCATAAACACTTGTGCTCATCTATGCCTAATAAAGGTTTATTCATTCATTCATTCACTTGGGCTCTCTTATGAATTAGTACTGATTACCTGCAACCCTTTGCAATGCATGCTACTGCAAGTCAATTAAATAAAGCTCACAACGCTTCAGAGAAAGCATTCCAAATTCTAAAATCAAAGTAAGGGAAGATTCAGAGTTCCAAAAGTGACCACCGAGAAGACGAGGGGGTGGGAGAAGCAGAAACAATTGTTTATCTTCACCAGTTACAAAATCTCAATCCAGTAAACATCTGGGAACACCTGATGCTGGTCTGGGAGCACCTGATACTGCAGCATTGCTACAGCTAAGCAGGCATGACTTTGAAACCATTGGGAAACCCATGTTAAAAGCTAAATACGTATATTTACAATATACAAGTCTCAGTCCATGAGATAATATAGGGGTTTCTGCTCTAGCCAAAACCCTTTGGGGTCCTAACAAATCTATGTTGTTAAGAAAAGTGGAGGTTTCAACTAGCCATAGAATCATTCCAACAGGAACTGCTACACCCTGAAACTATTGTGATACCACTTCCTGTTGCATTGGTAACATTCTCAACCTTTTGGTCAGAAGTGACTTGTTTGAGCTTAGGAATGAACAAAACGCACAAATTTTCAATGACCTGCTGAAGCTATTTCCTCTTTTCATACAGAAACTTGGTTCTCACAATTCTCCCCGTGCCTTTATCTCTTTTACTCCTCTGTTTCCCTTTAACATAATGAAGACTAGAGGACAAAAAAGAAAATTTGTCAAGTGAATTATCCATAAAGGGAGTTTGATGTATTCTGCATAAAGAAAGAAACACAGAGACTCTGCTCAGGATTAAGAAATGTATGAATTGTTCCAATTATAGCATTTCACAGAAAAATTAATTTGCACTATGGGGCATTTAATACTCATATTAAGAAAAAAAGCTGGCAGTTTTTAATGCTTGAATATCAGAATATATGAGGTTTTTTTAGTTGTATACAAACAGGAAACATGGGAATCAGTCTTTACTTGGGGCAAAAATGAGGCTTCACAGTCAATTTTCTTATGTTTGCATTAATGCCAAGAGAAAGCATGTGAGCATGCATGCACTCCCACATAAGTGTGTATGTGTGCATGGGGCAAAACAATGGCAATAACCTATCCGAACTGACATGCTTGAAGAATGTATGTTAGTTTATCTATTTCAGTGATTATGAGAACATTGATGGGCACTGCTTCCAATGACTGGGGCATGCTTTGGTAACTTCTGCTCAATGAAACACTGTTCGCTATTCAAGGCATGGGGTTTCAAGGAGCTTGCTGGATCTAGCACCCCTCAAAATGTAGTCAAAACATAAGCAACAAGGCATATGCTTTTTTTGATCATTATTCAACTCTGCCTACGGTCTCCTTTGACTTCTGAAACTGTGTTCTACCACCTACAGATTTTACAAGCTTTTTTTCCTGCCATCATAACTGCCAGAGTCCTTTGCAATGAAATCTGGGACCTGAGCTGCATGAACCACAGAATACAAACAGACCCAAGTTGCAGCACTTAAGTATCAACTTGACCCTGAAAACACTGCCTTGATTCATGTATGTTCCTTAACCTTTTCCCACAACATGCACTGCAATCTGTATCACTGGAAAGTTCGTGGTGCTTTTTTACAGAAAAAGAAAGCAATTAAATCAAGTATAATAGATCACAGCCCTGCTGACTGCAGGAAATACTGCCCTACAAACAAGCTGGCTTAACAAGACTCATTTTTCATCCAATATTTTCTCTGAAAGTAGAAGCTGTTAAAAAAAAAAAAGGCATTCCCATTCTTAACTACACTTTTGCTACTGTTCTGTTTAGATCCCCAAATTATAACAGTCTTACAGCTAAAAAAAAAAATCTGAGCAGTCCAAACATTTGCAGGCACAGCATAAAACAAGCCTTTTTGCATAACAAAGATAACAAATTGTGCAACCACTACTGAAGACTCATGAATGTACCTAACATGGCAAGTTTGATTATGAATGCGTTAATTTAAAAGGGGGGGGGGAGGAAATCAAATTACCTTCAGCCAGCAAGGATGTACTTTTAAAAGGGGGTCCATAGTGCATTCAACATTTGTGCTGTGAACCCACTTTCACAACTGAACTGTTATGACAAGCATATCAGTGAGTCCAAGACTGAATTGGATCCCTCACTCTGATCTACATTGGTTTGCTCCCTCCCACCCCCACCTGGCGAAGAGTTAAAGTGTCCAAAAGCTGAGTGTTGGGACTGAAGCAGCACAACCTCCTCCCAGCATGTTTCCAGCTGAGAGGTACTTTGGTAACTTTCCCCACTTGGAGATGGCTGGAGGGAGTAAGGCTGAGAGGCACTCCGATCTGCTAAATATCTTCCCCTTGACAGTTCAGCTTGCAGCGCGGTGTGCTCTCTTTTTATATTCCAGAGGAGCAGCTGTGCTAGTACATCACAGCAGAAACAGCAATTTTATGGTACCCTAAAAGATTAACAATTTATGGTGGCATAAGCTTTCATGGGCTAGAGATCACCTTGTCAGAGTTGGTGGCGTAAGCTTTTGCGAGCCTCATGAGTCTGTTTGTTAGGGTGCTGCAAAACTTTGTTGTTTTTTCCTCCTCATATATAACACAACAAGATCAAACAATTTTGGAATGCAATCAAGAATGTTGCACTAAACATTACAGTAAACAAATGTCAAACCCCTCCTTTCAATACAGAAACATGTTCTTACAGACATTATGATACTTCCAAAGACCTCATTCTTTGCGTTCCCAACACTGCATTAATCAGAGGACAGCACTATCCTTTAGGAATGTTAGAGTATTAGCAGAGTATTGTGTATTCTTCAATTCTAACCAAGAAAAACATTTACGAGCACAAGTAGAATTCAACATTCCGAGAATCACAGCTGGTGAAATCAAGCATCTGAGTAGAATGACTAAAATGGAGAGCATTGGCCTTCCTTCAGAATAGTCTCCTCGAATCCAAGCTAAGCTCCTAATTCAAGTTTAGCAGAACCAGAGAGCAAACAGACAAGGAGTCTCGAAGCATATGCAAGCATGATCCAGAAGAAAAAGGTTTATTAAGAGAGTAGACATCCTCGGAAGAAGAAACTGAGGAATCGAAAATATGGTTCCAAACTGAGCATTTTGATTCCCAGCTATTCTGCCACCCAATTAGAAACGTGCATTGCTTTATATAGCACATGACTAAAAGACGTATAGCTTCCCAAGTATTTCTTTTCATTCCACAAGATACTATAAGAGAGCTCTGGTGCATAGTTTGAGGGCACATGATACAGCTACCTTACTGAAGCTATGCAAGTCTAGGTATGGTCAGTACTTGGATGAGTAATAGCATGGAAACCCCATGTACAGCACCCTGATCTTCCTGGTAGAAGACAGACAGGATATAATAAAGGACAAAAATATTAGCTGTCTCCATTTCCCCAAGGTCTATTACACAGAGATGCGTGTGCTCACATCTCATGATGAACTGCAGTTGTGCGTGCTGGCGGTAATTCACAAGAGTTCATTATCTTCATTTTTTATAACCGGCTCAGAACTGCTTTTCCTTAACAGCTGCTGAGTCATGGGATGCTTGCAGAGTGCTCAGTTATGGCTTCAATCCTAAACACGCTTACAAGAGTGTCCTACAGAACTTAGTAGAAATTACTACCGAGTAAACCTGCTCAGGGTTGCATTGTAAATCAGCACTGAGTACTGCAATTAATACATCAAAATTTTATAGCTCCACATTGACACACTTCAAGGGATTACAAAGGATTTTTTTGTAGTTGGGGTGAGTGTAGGGCCAGCACACTCCTCTCCAGGGCTAGCAGAAGAATTCAGCAAATACTTGTATATGCAAAATATGCACCGCCTATTCAGGAAGCAAACGCTTTTGAGCAGACTGAATTTTATTTTTTATGTTCAAAGGATGCAGTTCTAGGTTTTAGTGTCAATGGCATTGTGTATGCATGTCATTCAGGGACACAAAGAATATTCAATCACAAATATTTACTGCTTGCCAGAAAACTATTCTAGAGATGCACTTAGACCAGGGTGCAGCACCAGATGCCTTCCCCAACATGCACACACACTGGAAAGAACAAGTCACCTTGCTCCTTTCCCTTGAGTGGATGAAAAAATCATTTTCAACAAGAACAGGAAGCATGGATCATGCTGGGGGCTCCCAGCACAGCCTGCACTTTCCATTTTATTTGGGGGCTCAAAGACGGAGTGAGGTAGTGAAGTAGAACACCACTCTAAAAAATCTCACATGGACAGCAACAAGCTGCTTCTCTCACCTTGAAAGGAGCAAGATGAGCAAGCAGAAACAGATTGATGCAGTTCTATCCGTGGTAGGCTGGAGGCAGCCAGCGGCAAACTCAGGGTGAAGGGGCACACCCCTGGTCTGCTGCTTGACACAAGCCACGTGGCTTGCATCATGGATTGGCAGCCCCAGGAGCAGAAGGTAGCCAAGGACCAACAGGTAGATTTTTTGGTGATTTGCAGTGGGGTGACTAGACAAACTTCCAACAGTTTTGCAACAGCAAGAAAAACTGCAAATAAAAATCCAAATGGCCTGCAGTGACTGGCCTGGTGCTAAATCACTTCTTCCTCAGCACTCTTCATCTCCAAAATATGGTTCTGATTGGATGACTTTGACCAAGTCTTTACACAGCTCTGTTGACTACTTCTAGAGGTTTGTATTAGAATTCCTGATCTGAAATAACTAAAATATAGATTTGTATCTGTTTGAACAGGTTATCCCAGGGTGTGGCTCATTGGGAGCAGTAGGTAATTGGCTCCAACCCTGTGCCACCATTTCGTACCTGGATCCTTTTGGCAGAACTCAGGGTTCTACTAAAAAACAAGAAGTCTGCCCATCTCAGTTCAGCAGTACAGATCTGCCTGTGCCCAACATACAATCTCCCAAGCAAGCCTCGCTACATCAACTGTCATGTCTCTTCCATAATGCATACCAGCACAACATTTTGTAGTGGAAGCAAGAACCTTGTCAACACTTTCATTCTGGAAAAACCAGAGAGTAAGTGAGAATCCAAACCTCTGCAGGCCCATGAGCATACCCAAACATATGCTCAATGGCAGCTATTCAGCATAATTAAAATATTTAAAAAGCAACTACCATCTACAACAGGGGTGCCCAAACTTTTTGACAGGAAGGCCACATCATCTCTCTGACACTGTGTCGGGGGCCAGGGAAAAAAATAATAAATTTACATTTCAAATTTGAATAAATTTACATAAATGAGTATATTAGAGATGGAACTTATATGAATGAGTGAAGGTCTTGCAATAACTCAAGTCCTATAAGAGGCCTCGCACGAAGCAAGGCTGACCTTTCCTTCTCTGCCGCTGCTGCATCACAGACGTAAACAGCAAGCAGTGGAGGGAGCCCTCGTACCACAGCTCACACAAGAGGTTGAACAGTTGGCCGTCATGCTGAGAGCAGTTGTGTCAGGCCAGCGTGGGCTCCAGCAAGTCTCTGGAGGGCCAGAGCCTTATTGGAGACTGGGGGCCTCCTGCAGACTGGATCAGGAGTCCTTGAGGGCCGCAAGTGGCCCCAGGGCCAGGGTTTGGGCACCCCTGATATACATCAATGGCATGGCATGCAGCATTCCACCTCTAATTGCCTGGGGCATTTCCAAATGGTGTAGTGATCTGCAAGTATCCTATCTACAATCCCATGCCAGGATTTCTCAAAGGCTAAAAGCCATACTTTCAGGCCCAGCAAGTTTTGTTTACCAGCCGATGGGATGGGAGACTGGCAGCATTTCTGGTTCCATACTTTTGTGTTGAGTAAGGTCATGCCTTTTGCTGTCAAGTTCTACCAGTCCTGGAATGCTCCAGCGTGATTTAAAAAAAACAAACAAACAAACCAAACATCACATATTTGTTTTAGTCATCTCTGAAAGAGCAATAGTTACACCAGTATAAGTGACACATCCGGTTTGGGGGGGGGGGAGAAACAGACAAAAACCTGGTCTATATATATACCTGGTCTATATATATACACCTGGTTTATATATATAAAACTGTATATTGATTTTAGAAATGGGCTATGTCAGATGCAAGGGAGGGCAGCAGGATGCAGGTCTCTTGTTGTCTTGTGTGCTCCCTGGGGCATTTGGTGGGCTGCTGTGAGATACAGGAAGCTGGACTAGATGGGCCTATGGCCTGATCCAGTGGGGCTATTCTTATGTTCTTATGCATATATTGAATATTGTCTCTATTGAAAATATGAAACAAAATATGGATTTTTTTAAAAAAGCATATCACCACAATCTTGTGCACATTTACTCAGAAGTAAACATCATTTTCAATGGAGCTTACTCCCAGGTGAGTGCGCAGTTCAATACATAAGACTGCAGCCTATGGTTACAAACTTGTACACATTTATCCAAAAGTAAGCTTTATGGAACACAATGCAATTTACTTCCAAGTAAACATGCACAGAACTACACTGGTTGGCAACCTTCAGTCTTGAAAGACTATGGTATAAGCCTACAGCACCCAGTGTTCCCAGGCGGTCTCCCATCCAAGTACTAACCAGGCCTGACCCTGCTTAGCTTCCAAGATCAGACAAGATCAGGCATGTGCAGGGTAACTACACTGGTACACAACTAAAAAACAATTCCCATAACAGCAGTGTACAGACAGTATAGTGGTTGAATCCTAAGTATTTCTACTCAGAAGTAAATCCCATTTAACAATGGGCCACATTTCCAAGTAATCACACATAGGATTGCACTGCACAAGCCATTTGACCGTGACGAAGGCAATACCAATACACAGAAGTAGCAGCTTAGTTCTGGGTTAGTATTACCAATACAACCAGTAGCCAAAACCCAGATGTTTAGATTATTCATAGTCTCATTGCAGAGCCAGTCAGTGCCAAGTTCACACTTACCTGATCACATCCTACATTCACCAGTTCCTGTAGCATCTGCCTATTGACTTCAACAGTTGCAGAAGAAGTTGTGCCCGACTCATTGGCAAAGGGCAGCAAAGAGTACCTGATTTCTCGCAGCGCTTTTTGGTAAGGCCCAAACTTGGCAGCTGGACGCATCTGCTGCTGCCTGGCAGCATCTTTCCCCAATAGTATTTTAGGGTCCAAAGAACCTTCACTACCTGGTCCAACAGGTAATCCCTGACTGGAAGATTTAGTTGGTTGCTTCAAACCTTCCCGGATCTCTTGCAATCTTTGCCTGCTGTTCCCAGAGTATGTGGTAGCAGGAAAAGTCTTTGGCCTCATGATGAATCCAGTTTTGTTTCAGCATAAATACCAACTTTTTTTACATATACACAAAAGGGGTACTCAAAGTTTTTCTCCCGAAGATATCCATCTGCTATAAAACATAATCCTCAGATAACAGATCCAATGTAAACTGCAAACAGTCTGGGGCAGGGACCACGTCACGCTTCTGGACAGCCCCTGGCACTACGATGACGTAAGTCTTAAATAGCAGTGGCCACTTTCATTTTTCTTCGGCTTGCAGTTTTTATGATTCCTATATACATGAGAAAACCCCAAAGTTTCATTTTGCTGTCTGTCAGCATCTGAAAAGAAAGAAACACAAGTACTGTCAAGCAATTCTCTTTGTTTGCTTTAAAAGCCTTGCCACTTAAGGCATGACAGCCAAGCTGGTAGATTTTTATTTTTATACTGCTTCTTACAAAACCCAAAAGAGAAGAAAAATAACATGAAAACCATGAATGAATTTAATGTTAAAATCAATCCAACAGAAAATCAACTAGTGATCTGACTCTGGGTAGGTAAGGCAGCTTTCTATGAGACAATACACAATATGCATTTAAACAGAACTAAGGCTTACAGTCCTAACAGTTTCCACAGAATGTGGGGAAACATACAAATGACAACACTGTGGACATGATAAGGACATGATCAATTACTGTGACAAATTGGGGGAGAGGCCAAAGAAAGGACAGTAAGGATGAAGCATGCTGAACAAAAGGACACACACAGAGAAAACCAGACTGTGACAGACCACAAGATGCTGACTTGTGCAAGAGAGCTAGGCTGATGCAGCAGCAATAGCCCTCAGCAGACACCCAAAGTTCTGCATGTGAGGTGGAGCTTGAACCCAAAACTACCCAAGTATTCCATGGACAGGCAAAAATACAAGAGCTCACATGAGAATGGACCAGTTTCAAGGCCATGCCTCTAGCCACTCCGGATCTCTACACTTCTTTGGGGGGCACAAGGTGGCTACAACCCATAAGTTTCCAGTTCTTCAGTGCTCTTGGAATGAATGGAAATCGTACAACAGGTCTTGCTGACTGGTAGAATTCTTATGCCCCAAAACTGAACAAATATACATAGAAGGTATACTGATTTTGGTGGAACTTACTTCTAAGAAATTGTGCGTAGGATGAAAATGTTAACCTCACTCATTACTGGCAAAATAATTTTCTTTAAAAAGCAAGAGACCCACATAAACATCAGAAGAGGGAACATACACAAGTGCGTATATGAAAACTTATGCTAAGAGCAAAACTTCTATTAAGTCGATGAAAAAAACTAGCTATGGTACATACAGCTGGTGCAAATAGTCCACATTCCTCTGGAGGAGAGCCCAAGCTTGCAGAGGCAGCAAGGTGGGTGTGATACTGTTCATGGCACTTTTCAGTCTCTAGATTACAGGCATCACCCTATATCCATACATCCTGTATCCGCAGTTTCACTTACCCTTGGTTCACAAATTGCCCCATTGCAACACTTGTCATGTAGTTTTCAGCCCTCCAACCCACTTTCTGTTAGCGCTTCCTAGACAGCACAGAGTAAGACACACAAGGCAGGGACAGGAGGGCTGCATTGGAGACAGATAAGTAATTTGAGTAACGGGGGAATTTGTGAACTGCTTTTTGTAGGGGTCACTGCTTTCTGCAGTTTCAAGTATCTGCGGTGGCAGCTGAAACCTATTCCTTGCAGATACAACAGGGGCCCAGAACACAGGGGATACTAAGCAAGGCCCAAAACACAGTTCACCTGTTCTTCCACTCATCAGAAGACTATGTGCAGGGATATTTAATGGCACTAGTGCTAGGAAAATGTGGTCCTGAAATTCAAACAGCTCTTCAAACAAAAAGCATAATTTTTCTTGAAATGCAACTATATGGAGACTGCTGTATGGAAAAACTGTTCCATGAAACATCAAGCAATTCTAGAAACACCATGCCAGAGGAAACTGCTTAATCAAAGATGCTGGGTCGGGGCAGCTAGGAGATTGCAACAACATGGCAGAAATCATGCATCTGTGCACAGCTGTTTGTGCGAATCAGGTCTTCCAAAATTAGACCAGATGAGATATGCCAGCAGCCAGAATGTTTCAAACTAAGATTGTTAATAAAGCTTCTTGAATCCATGAAATGAACATGCAATATATAGGATTAAGCAACATCCCCCCTCCACCACTGAGGAATGGAAATAAACTATGATCCTCCTTCACAGCTTTGGGGAGGTGGTATATTTCACCTCCCCTCCTCAACTAGAATTCCAGCACTCAGATCAGGTGAAGGGGAGGGCCCCCTTCCTATGCAAATAGTTGCAGAGACTGCAATCCTGGGGGTGGGAGGAAAGAATATGAACAAATTCTTTTGCTATTAGTACTTCTTTGTGTATAGATGAACTCTCTGTCAATCTTGTTAATGTCTAGACATTAAGCTCTCCAGGGCAGAAGCGCTCTTGCTTGTTACATGTCAAAATGCATGCACAGCCTTCAACATAAGCGAGCTATAACATAATTTGGACGTCTCTAAGCTTTACTGTAATAATATGCTTTTTCTTATTGCAGCAAATTAATGCTGAGGATCAAGAGAAAATCCAGGCACATGACTTTCTTCTCACCTAGGGTGTTTTTGAATTCACATTAACCCCACAGCACTGGCAAGCACCACAATATCTATATGAGACCAACACTGTTCTTTCAACATAACAGACAAGCTGGAAAGTTATCTAGAGGCCTTTTGGTAAGGTAGCATGAAAGAAACATACCACACAACTGCCAATTACACTGGCTATATGATTTTACCACACTTCCCCATTATGGATCTCCAGAGAACGAAAGTGAAGTGGTCAGATCTGCCAGAACAGCCGCGCTACTTCCTACCAGTCTATTCCATCTTGTCCCCAAATACCAAACAATGTATTTTGTATTGTTAGCTATAAAACCATGTAGAAACAAGAACACGTGTGAAAAATACCTTACTACTAGAGGAGAAAAATCTCTCTGTAGTTCTTAGAAAAACAAAAAAAGACATCAAGGAAATAATATAAGGGGACTTTATCATTACTCTCTCACAAAATAAATGAGGTTCTAACAGTACTCAGAATCAGATTATTTTAATTGTCCAACCCTAGTGAATACAAACTGCATAAATCAATATTGATACATCAAGGTGGAGAAGCAGATATCAAAAAGTAACCTTATATTTCTCTGCTCAATGCATGAGGATGAAAGAATCCTAAATGAGAGCAAATGCAGTTTCCTGGAGGTTTCATAAATCGAAAGAAACTTTATAATGCCCTTTGAATCTAACATTTTTGTAAAAGCTAGGTTTTCTAAAAGCTGGATTTTAGATGGCCAGATAATTCAGTTTCTTCTGCCAGCCTTTTATTGTGCTTTTGCTATGAACTATCAAACCTGATTTCCAAAAGATGAAGCACTCCAAATCCAGAAGCCATTAAAAAAATGTAGCTGGATTCGGCTTAAAGGCCCTTCTCCATAGGTTTCCCACAGTGGTCCACCAATCAACTCTGCTAAGCCCACAAGCAAAAGCGGCAGGCATGCTTCTCTTCTACCCCTGCAACACGCATTCAGAGACATACTACTGCTGAAAAAAGCCATCACAACTAATAGTCGTTTCCAAAACATCTGCTTAGATGGCTTAAACCACAGTGCCAAGATCTCCAAAATGTTAGATACTGAATAAGGAGAGGACAATTCCTCATACAGTGGTAGAGGCATTTTCTTCATGAGACTCCTCCACACAACTGAACCTAAATACATTTTGCTACGGCTTCAGCAAGAAGCACTGCCTCGGGAGTCATGGACCTCCTATTCATATTAAGAACATGCTGTCAAATGTTCAACAAAGAAAATATACTATTATTTTAGAAAGTGATGGTCCATGCTAATGTCAATCCACTGAGAACTAGAACAGGCGTACCTTGCTTTAAACCACTTTGTTTTAGGCGCACTTCACTAATATGGCGCTTTTCAATTATATTTACGTTTATTATTGTGGGTGCTTCCCTTGCTCTTAAGGAGTATTTTGGTGGTGATGTGCACAACAGCTGACTCCGAGCTAAATCAAGCAAGTCAACCAGCACCATTTGGTTACCTGCGCTCACGTACTGTATGTACTGAAGCATTTATTATTTTTATTTTTACATCTCTTTAAAAGCCTAATGCTATTGCATCCCTAATAAATGATAACATACATGTTTTTAGGCTTTTGTATGCATTGGCAAGTGAAAAAAAGCTGTGGTTCACTTTACAGCGGTGGTCTGAAAAAACCTAACCCACTGTATTAGCCGAGTATGCCTGTATTGAAAAGGTTTCCCTGTAGTCCAAGGTTAGACACCTTCCAACTAAGGCAGGTTCTCTGTTAGCTACAGAATAATGTAATCACTGTCAAACCTGTCTATTTCTAGAGTTAATTCACAAATAATACTTGTCTGCATTACTGCAAGCTAGTGGAGATATGAAGCACACATCACCACTCAGACTTACGTTGCCCATACTGAAAACAACCTATTTTAATGCATAGGGCTATAGTCTATAAACTGAAGGGGGCCAAATATTCCTACTGCAACTTGGCACATTCAGGTGAGACCTTGGTACCCACAAGGGATCTGTTCTCAGACCCCCATGGGATATCGAACACCACGGATAAGCAAACCCGTGGTTTTTGGACCCTTAAACCATCTGAAGGGGAAAGGAACTCTGCTCTGGTTGCCTCTGGAGGGTTCTCTGAAGCCCACAAAGGCCATGCACAATCACCCATGGCCTCTGCAGGCTTCAGAATGGTCAAAAAGGCAAAAAAGAATTTGTTTTTATGGTCATTCTGTAACCTGCAGAGGCCATGGGTGATCGCACATAGTCGCTGCAGGCTTCAGAAAGCCCTTTGGAGGGAATTGGAATACAGCTCCGGTCACCTTCAGAGGGTTCAGGTGGAACCAATCCTGGCTGAATGTGGATCCAGGGGAACCGCGTTGAGCCAGATCTGCAGTTATCAAATCTGTAGATAAACAGGCTCCAACTGCATAGGTATTATTTGTGGACAAAAGTTACACTTGTCAGAAAATACAATATTTTCTATGGAACAGCTTGCTAGGCAGTGGTGGCACCAGAAAAAAATTAGTGGGCACAAAAAAGGCAAAATGCATTTCTAGAGCACAGTGTTTCGCCCCATTTCTCAGATTTCTGAAAGAGAAATGATGGCATTTCACATTCCCATCTCAAGTGTATTTCTCTGAAATAATTTTGATTATGTAAACTATCAGGTAAAAATGCTTATGATTGCATCCCTGTTTAAGTTTTAGTGAATGATTCAGCAACATGGAGGGAGATGAACTCCTTATCTGGAGTGACACCTTCACTTCCAACACCATCATACTGTTGAGTCTTTGTTACCTGTCTGGTTTACTTCCCTGGTTTAAAAGGTGAGACACACACCCTGATGATTTCATTTCCACCTACTTCATGGTTTTCAATTCCCCCCAACATCATGCGCCACTCAATTGGGCAATCTTGCTAGATAAATTGCCCTCGACACCAATTCTTACACTGTAGTCACCGATGCACTAGATATATGAACTGCACAGAGGATTACACAATTCTCATGAGATCTCAAATGAAGAGCGACAAAAGCAAGAGCCTAGTTGTCCCAGCACAACCTCAACATGTACACAAAGATGCAGAAGCACGGGATGCTAACCATTTCCACACGTACTCCCATTTGGCCCAACATAAGCTGCATGCAGATGCAGCGTATGCTTCTGACACCGGACCTTTGCAAGGTGCCAATGATGAGATGCAAATGCACCACAAGCAATACAAAGCAACACTGCAAAAAGAAATAACCTGCAGGGCAGACAATGGTTGTCAAATGTCCTGTATCAAAACATCATGGCTTCACAGTACCGAATGAATGTCCCCTAGTTTTAAGCATTATTTAAAACTCCACATTATCACTATGTTTTTTAAAGATTCTTTTTTGGTAACAACTTCTGTCTGTATAATCTTTCAAGGTACATAAAGATTGCCCTCATAAATACTGGTGAAAAAATTAGCATCCTCTACTCTTTTCTCCTGATGTTCCATGTTAATTTTATAGTTCTGTACTATACCAACAAATGTTAAAGTGAGAGGAGGGATCACTTGCTCTATTGATTCGTATGTAACACGCATACACACAAACAGGACAATTGCAAAGGTTGACCTTTCATTTCTGGAAGAGCAGCCGTATCAGTATGAGAAAGGAAAAACAACAGTCTCATGACACCTTAAAGACTAAGAGCCCAATCCTATGCATGTCTATTCAGAAGTAAGTCCCACTAAAGTCAATGAGACTTACTCCCAGGAAAGTGTGGATTAGATTGGGCTGTAACACAGTTATTATGGTATAAATGTTTACAGGTATGATCTAGCCTCTGCTGAAGTAGGCCACTGCCTACAAAAGCACATACCAAAATGGTTTTCAAACCATTTGCAAAATAGTTGAATGTGCCTTTCGATCCATTGCTGAAAAGTGCTACATGGCACCCTTCAGAAGAGCTGCACAGATCAGGGCCAAATTTGTGTTTCAAATGACAATGTCACCCAGAGTGCTCCCAAAGGAGGACAGATCAAATATCTGCAACTACTAACAATGAAATCCTGCACATGTCTAGACAGAAGTAAGCCCCATCCAGTACAATGGGATTTACTCCAAGATAAATGTGTATAAGATTGCAGGCTAACACTGCAATCTGACACACACTTTCCTGGGAGAAAGTCCTACTGTACTTAATAGAGTTTACAGCTTAATAAACATATGCAGGATTGTGCTGCTAGAGGAGAGAACGAAAGGTGGCGAGAGGAATATTTAGAACACCAGCAGCAAAACAAATTTAGACTAATTTCTCAAAAAGCCAACAATTCCTTTCTAATGCCTGCCCTATCCCAACAATCACCTAAATTCTCAAACTTTTTGGGAGATTTACTCCCACCAAGGTAAGTCTTTGCAGGGGAGGGTGGAATTGCAGTGACACGATTCCCAGAATTGTGTCACTAAGGGGGGGAGGGGGTACTTGTACTGATTCAAGGCTTCTGCAAGCAGCAGGAGGTGTGGGAGCCCCATGCAGCCTACCACAGGGCTCCCTGATGCTTAGAATGTTCAGAAACAGTGAGTGCAAACCACTTCCATGGGTCAGACAGGAAGAAGGATATAAAAACGATGTAGTGGAATTTTAAAAGGTGCAGAAAAGAGCGACCAATGTGACTGAGCTGGGGCACCACCCTTACAAGGAAAGCTACAGCGTTTGGGGTCTAGAAAAGAGGCGCCTGAGGGGGGATATGATTGAGACATACAAAATTATGCAGGGGGTGGATAGGGAGATGTTCTTTTCCCTCTCACAAAACACCAGAACCAAGAGACATCCACTAAAATTGAGTGTCAGAAGGGTCAGAACAGAAGAGACAAAAGAAAAAATTTCTTTACCCAGCATGTCATTAGTATGTGGAACGCCTTGCCACAGGATACAGTGATAGAATAACAGAATATGATTCTAGGCTGTGGAACTCCTTGCCACGGGATTTGGTGATGGCATTTGGCCTGGATGCCTTTAAAAGGGGACTGGACATGTTACAAGACACGATGGGTATGTGCAACCTCCTGGTTTTGGAAAGCAGCTCCCTCGGAAGGCCAGATGCAAGGGAGGGCACCAGGATGCAGGTCTCTTGTGTGCTCCCTGAGGCACCTGGTGGGCCACTGTGAGATGCAGGAAACTGGACCAGATGGGCCTTCAGCCTGACCCAGTGGGGCTCTTCTTATGTCTTAATCTGTGTCAGAGCTGCAGAGTCACAAAGGCACCGCTCCCTCCCCTCTGCACAGCACAGCCTGACTCTCCAGGGCTGGAAAGTTTGCTCGAAGCAGGCTGGCTCTCTCTCCTTCTGTTTCCTTTCCGGCGGGGACCCGCTGGAGGCCTCAAGCTGGGTCAGAGGAAGCGCCACGCTCCAGCACAGGGCGGGCTCCCTGACAACAGCCAGGCCACTGCACACACAAGGCCCCCTTTCCGAAGGAGTGACTGAGATGAAGATCTCTGAGCCATGGCTGCCTCAGCCACAAGCAGCTGAGGGCGACACAATCCCTAAGCGCCCTGGCTTGAGAGGAAGCCCCACAGAAAGACCTCAGTGGGACGGACAACCCAATCCTCTACATGTCTATTCAGAAGTAAATCCCATTGTAGTCAGTGGAGCTTACTCCTAGGAAAGTGTGGATAGGATAACCATGCCTAGGGCAGCCAGGACTCCGCCTCTTGTCACTAACATGCCACATCCTCAACAGCAACAGAACAGGAGTCACTGCTGCACACTCCACATTGCTTAATCTGGAATAAAGGCCCCAAACTGGTTTCCTACTCCTCACAATTGAATTCACTGCTGCAGATTAGGATTGCAATCCTGTCCACACTTTCCTGGGAGTAAGCCATTGACTATAATGGGGCTGACTTCTGAGTAGACTTGCAGTAGACTGAGTAGATCGACTTCAGAGAGAGAGTAGCACAGACATTGTGCACTTAAGTGTCCCATCCTGAGCATGTCTACTCAGAAGGAAGTCCCATTAGACTCAATGGGGGCTTACTCCCTGCTAAGTGCACATAGGATTGCAGACTCCCAGCCCAATTCTATGCCTGTCTATTCAGAAGCAAGTCCCATTAGAGTCAATGAGACTTACTCCCAGGAAAGTATGGACAGAACTGCAGCCTTAGCTCTCAACACAGTTTGAGTACGACTGAGTGGTTAAAGCGTGTTAAAGGGAGCATTTTCAGACCCAAACACGCGTGACCACCGCCACGCCTGAACATGACTGCCCGGGTACACGCGTTTCCACACGCGCCCCCTCACGTCTGAACGCGCCCACCACGTGCGTAGGCCCCATTCTTGTGGAAAGTCAGCACCCACCCAGGCAACCAACATAACCGACCGTCGACATACTGAACTCTCTCTACACGCCATGGAGGTTACAGTAGAGTGTAACGCGTTCAGACGTTCGGGACGCTGACACGGGAAAGCCCTTCAGGAGTGCAGCCCTGGCGCCGGTGTCACCCCTGACCCAGGCAGGACAGGGGCTTTGTGACCCTCCAGAGAAGCTTCTCTTCCCTCCCCACCATATGGTGCCCCCAACCACAGCTGCGATGCTGGTCTTCCCCACGGGGCACGCTCTCCCCCTGCCAGAGGTGGGCAGCAGGACAAGGCAGGGAGGGGGCTGGCAGGCCAGGCAGCATCCTCCGGGTCCAGGGTCGCCCAGGCGCCAGGAAAGGGCGAGCCCCACCTCCCACCCTCCCTGCTTCGGCCCCCTCGGTGCCATCACCCCCGGCAAGGAGGGCCGCTCCTTGGGGCCGGCCGGTCGGCCAGCCGCCCCTCCCCGGGCCTGCCCCTCCCCTCGCCAGGCAGGGGTGGGCGCTCTCCGCTGCCGTGCCAAGCGGGCTGCACCGCCTCGGAGGAACTTTCTCCCCGAGTGCCGTCCAAGGGGGAGAGAAGGGGCTGCTCTCCCACTTCCCCCGCCTGCCTGCCTGCCTGCCTGCGATCTCCCCTTCCCCTCCCGGCTGCACGCAAAGAAATGCAACGCGTGCCAAGGATTCCCCCGGGAAAGCCCCCCACGCCGCCGCCCCTCGCCCCAGCCCAGCCCTCACCTCTGGGCTTCCCCAGGAAGGGGTTTCCCCCGCACGGAGCCCCCTCCCCTTGCTCGCGAGCTCCAACGGGGAGTCAGGGGGCAGCCTCCGGGGATCCCCTCCTGCGCCGCCCGCTGCCTCCCCTGGCGCGCCGCGGCCGCTGCTGCTCCATTCTCCTCTCGGGCTGCGAGTGCGGGCGGCAGGGCACAGTTGGGACATTCGCTACATTGTTGGCATTCCATTCGCGCCACGTGACCCGGGCTCCGGCGTCATTCCATCTCCCTCCCGCATACCAGGGAAGGGGGTGGGGCCGCCGCCGCCACTCGCTCCTCCAGCTGCGGGTGGGCGGAGCTTTAGGAGACGAGCCCCGCTCCCTCTGGAGTGGGTCTGGGTGGGTTTCATTCACTGTACATGACGTAGAATCAGGGTGAACGGATGACGTCAAAAGGGGTCCAGGCACCCCCAAAACGGGGGACAGCCTGGAAAAAATGTAGGACGTCACAAAATAAAAGCTCAACACCCTCATATATGGATTTCATGCGGTTAATTGAAACTAGATTAATTATGCACTTAATTGAATTGCTCAGGTGCTTGATTGAAACTATATCAATTATGTGGTTAGTTGAAACTATATTACTTATAATTAAAATTATAATCCATAGAATGTATGAGTTCTAAGAAGGCTCTGTGCTGCTCGCTCACAGGGAAAAGGAGGACATTTAAGTTCTTTTCCAGGACACCAGGCTAAAAAAGAGGACATGAGATTAATGGGGGTGCCATGATGCAGATTTACAACATTATGTTTGGAAAACCTGGAGAGAACCAAAAAAATCTTCCTCATAATAAAATTCAGAGTTGCCTAATTAAACAAATAGGTTTAGTACGTTCAGGAAAGACAAAAGAAAAGGTTTTTCTTCTGTTTTGTTTTTGTATATCGTGCAATTAATTTCAATAATTCACTGTCCCAAAATGTGGGGTCACTGGCTTAGATGGCTTTAAAAAGAGGATTAGGCACTATACAGCAGTGGTTCTCACACATTTAGCACCGGGACCCACTTTTTAGAATGAGAATCTTGTCAGGACCCACCGGAAGTGATGTCATGACCAGAAGTGACATTAACAAGAAGGAAATTTTTTAACAATCCTAGGCTGAATCCTACCCACACTTACTCGGGAGTAAGTCCCATTTACCAGCATGGTTAAAAGAATTTAACCAAGCTACGTAGTAGCTTGTTAAAAGTACAGGTCTGCAACATTTCCTCAGATGCAGTCACATACCATAGTAGCATCTAGTCTAATATATTAAAAATAAAATAATGAAGTGAAACTCACCTGAAATTGGCTTGCGACCCACCTAGTGGGTCGCGACCCATAGTTTGAGAAACACTGGCATATAGGACAATGAGATGGAAGCTCTATGTTCAGAAACAGAAGAAATACATTGCAACTGATTCTGGGAGGCAGAGTGGGAGGGATGTTGCATTCAGTCCCTGCATGTGGCATTCCCAGAGGTCTGTGGCCAATCACTGTTTGAAACAGGATGCTGGACTAGATGGACCCAGCAGGACTCTTCTTATGTCTTCTGAAACAAGACAAAAGGGGGAAATGACACAAAATGAAGTCAAGGCAAGAATCAGGTGGCAACAGATCAAGTAAAGAGAGGTATACCTAAAAAGTCTGAGATGTGACCAAGAGGGTGAAAAAAAGACAAACACAAACTTGAATGAGCCTCTTGGTTAATGTGGGAGAAGGTAAAAGAGAAGAAAAGTAGTCCAGAGTGAGAGAATGGAAGGATTTCTAGACAAAAAGAAGTTTGACATGAATCCAATAATCTAATGAAGAGAAAATAATCATGGAGAGATGTGAGGAAAAAGAATAGCAACAAACACAAGGAGGGCCTCAGAGTTCATGCAAATGTTACTCAGAATCAGCTGCACAACATAAATTATTATTATTTAAAAGATTGCTATTCCGTCTTTCTTAAAGAAGATTTGAGGAAGCTTACAAAGTTAAATAAAAATCAATTCTTTAAAAAAACCAATTAAAAATAGCAATACATAAAGCATGAGACATAAAACATGAGAAATATAGGCCAAGGCAGTAAAATTTAGAGCAAAACTGTCTGGAGACAGCATAGGAAAACTGGCAAAGAGGATGCCAGCCTCGCTTCACAGTATAGTGAGTTCCACTTTTTAGGGAACTTACGGCCCAATCCTAAACTCAGCGAGCCCTAGCACCAGCACTGGATGTTGTAAAGGACATTTATGTCACCCAGTAAGGAGCACTGGCACCGGGCCTGCACCAGTCAGGTGCCAGACCCAGTATGGCAGGAAGAGGACGCGCTGCCACCAGGTCCAACCATAGGGCGGCAGTGTGGCCTCTAGGGGTGGGGGGAGGGCAGGTAGAGGGAGGGATGGAGGAGGAAATGAGGTGGGTGGGTGGTGGGATTCACGGAGCTCTGTTCCGCCGTATCCTGAACGCCATGTTGGGCCAGAAGGCCCAACACAGAGTCTTTCAAGTCTGCACCAGCAAAATAGCCGACGTAGACTTAAGAAGCTCCATTGGAGAAACTGGGGCTTTTCCCGGGGAGAAGGGGATGAAATTCCCCTTCCCCCAAAGAGACCTTTGGGGGAAACAGCTTCCTGTTGCCCACTGGCTGCAGTGGTAGCCGCTCTGGCGCGGCTGCTCCAGTGGGTGCGGGGAAGCTCAGGATTGGACTGCCTGCCCTCTTCTGGGTTACTGTGAACTAAATTTCTGATGGCAACAGAACCCACAAGAGGGCAGCCCAGGCAAGTCTTATAGAATGGGAAGATTCATATAGGATGGCACTCCTTCAGCTTGCTTTGATCCTAAGCAGTTAAGGACTTCGAAGATAACCACAAACACATTGACTCGCATCCAGAAAGATGGGCAAAATGACACTTGCAAGACTTCATGAGTATTCCAAGGAGGAAAATGTTTTCAAATTTTAACATGGCAGCTGAATGGGGCTGGGCGTGGAAGAACTACAGTATGTACAAATATTCTGGTGAGAGAGATGACAGCCTAAGGATACAATCCTAACCAGGTCTACTCAGAAGCAAGTCCTATTTTGTTCAATGGAGCTTACTCTCAGGAAAGTGTGGTTAGGATTGCAGCCACAGTTTCTCAAAAGAGTCAGAGAAGCAACCTAGTTTAGATCTAAAATTAAATAATGTTTACTGACATAGAAGCTGGATACATGGAGCTTAGTCTGGAAATTCATTATGAATCAAGTTCTCGACCATGTAAATATCTGCTATCCTATTAACCTTAATATCATTGCAAAATCTGTGAATGCACCACTCAGATCTGTATTTGAGAAGAGAAACATTCCGAATGGCTGTGTTCCACAGGAAAATAAAATGGGACTCCACAAACAGAATATGTTTGGTATGTCAACTGTGCTGCCAGTTATTTAATACAAATTCATTTGAAAGTTCCAGCGGTGTCAGGAAGAAGAATTTATTGCAGGGAAGACTGGAAAGGAACCTTAGCATGGAGTAGAAACCCAGAGCTGAAAGTGTATTATGGAGCGAAGTTGTTCATTTTGCAATCATCAAATATTTGCAAACCTTAAACCTCAAAAAAGGTTTAATGATATAAATAATGCAGCATAGCTTCATTTTTTTTACATTACTGCTACACTTAACCCACAAAGCATAGCAATGTGATTGCTTAAATTACAGTATTGCTCAATGGTGTTTTCCCAGTAGGGTTGGATGTTAAAATGACATCTAAAAATAATGTTATGTGTGAATCAAAAATATCCCTAGGCTTGTAACCTGTGATGGACTTTTCTTCTAGAAATCTTTCCAATTCCCTTTTAAAGGCGTCCAGGCCAGAAGCCATCACCACATCCTGTGACAAGGAGTTCTACAGACTAATTACACACTGGATAAAGAAAATATTTTCTTTTGCACCTTTTCCAGTTCCACTATGTCCTTTTTGAGATGTGGTGACCAGAATTGTACAAAATACTCCAGACGTGGCCTTACCATTGATTTGTACAATTGGATTATTATTATTATTATCTATATACCGTTTTTCAACAAAAAATTTCACAAAGCAGTTTACAGAAAAAATTAAATAATGGGCAACCCAATCCTGAGCTACTCGGCACACGGGGCTGCAGCAGATCCAAAAATGACTGCTGCTGCATCCAGTGCGTTCCAGCCAGCAGCCACAGCCTCCTTGGGAGAAGGGGACTTTTGTCCCCTTCCCCTGGGTAAAGCAAGTAGCCCTGCAATTGGGCTACTCAATTCTGTGACAACCTAAGAGTTGGTGTAGAATTCAGAGCCTCCATATTGGGCAGACAGCAAAGCTCCACCGGTGCTGCCTCCCTCCCACCCCAGCCCCTCCTCTGGCACGCCTCCTCCCTGCCCTCTCCTCAACCTCCCTCCATCCCAGAACACCTCCTTCCTGCCTCCCTCCACACCCCACCTACCTCTCCAATGTCCGGGGTCCACGCTATCACCGAGCAGAGAAGCTCTGGTGCTCCATTGGTGCTAGGGCCGGTGAGCTGGCATGCACTGAACAGGATTGGACCCTGAGTGGCCATTTTATTCTCAAGCCATTTTTAAACAATCCCAAGCATGGAATTGGTCTTCTTCACTGTGGCCACACATGGGATAGGCAGCCTGAGAACAATTCCTGCCCAAAATCCTAGAGAGGTGCTGCTGGTCAGTATAGACAGTACACTACTTAGCTAGATGGACCTAAGGTCTGACTCAGTATTTGGCAGCTGAGTATTTTTCATGTGTTGTACTGTGTCTATATCACAAATTTGACATTCATCCTATTATCCTATTTTGTCTATTGATGTTGCTAAACCCTGCCCCAGAAATCTCAGGCTTTCAGATGAATTCAGCCTAGCAACCCTAGTCACAGCATCCTGTTTAGAGTATATGCAATGGCAAACCCTGGACGCAAACCCTGGACGCAACAGGAGTTTTGAGTCCTGGAGGCAAGGAGTCCTGGAGTCCTTGAGTCTTGAGGCAAGAGAACATTTGTTCCCTTGCTGCAGGCAAGCTTCCTCTGTCCCAATGGATCTTCTCAGACCTGCACCAATTCTTTTGCTAGCACATGTCTGAGTGGACCTGGGTAAGTGGACTGAGGCTGGGAAAGAGGATAAGATACAGCATGTGCCTTTTCAAAGCATAGCCATCAGTGGGGGGGGGGGGGGAGGAAGAAAAGGAATGGCCTGTTAATGTAAAAAAGAATTTGTCAGGCGGCTTTAAATCTACACTGACATATGAATAGTGCTGTATTCCAAAATTTATACCTGTTACTAAATAGAACATTGTACACTGGAGTGCATTTTGTTGATCCATCTATTTAATATTTAATAAAAGTACATCCCCAAAGTGTTCTAAACAACTATTCTATAGAGACAGTTATTCATTCTGTAAGGATTGTAATTTTCAAGTACAATATCTGATAAATCAAGAAGAAAGTAAGTGGGTGGATGTAACTCTGTAGTTAAACTGTAAAAGATCCTCCAAGATTATCCCAGTGCTTTCTTATTGCATATGTCAGTATATAGAAAGGGTGCCCAAACCCTGGCCTGGGGGTCACTTGTGGCCAATCTGGCCCCCAGGGAGCCTTCAGTCTCCATTGAGCCTCTGGCCCTCCAGAGACTTGCTGGAGTCCAGGCTGGCCCAATGCAACTACTCTCAGCGTGAGGCCTGTCTGTTTGACCTCTTGTGCAAGCTTCAGGCCAAGGGCTCCCTCCGCTGTTTCAGCAGTGGCAGCAAAGGAAAGGCCAGCCTTGCTATGTGCAAGGTTTTTTATTGGCCTTGAGCTACTGAGAGACCTTCCTTCATTGCATCTCTAATATAGTCATGTATGTACATTTATTCAAATTTTAAATGCAAATTATTTTTTCCTGGTCCCCAACACGGTGTCAGAAAGATGATGTGGCCCTGCTGCCAAAAAGTTTGGACACCCCTGGTATACAGTGATATGACCACGAAAGTACCTGGGCAAAAAAATGCCCTTTGATCTTACAAATGAAATTGTGTAGTGTTTATTATATAAGGAGTGGTAAAAGTGCACATTCTATTATAATATTATTAATATATTTGGAAAGTGGTTCCAAGGGAGAACCAGATCCTGAAATAATATAACCCCTGGTGTGGGAAATCCTTGCTATGTAGTTTGGGCACTATACATGAAATGGGGACTCTCAGAAGGTAATCAATCAACTCTTGGTATGATTTTAGTTGCACTAAGGCTCTTAGACACAGATTCTAATTATTTTCATAATGGCCTGGATTGGATCCCACTAGACAGGAGTCTAATATTTCTCTACTGTATTTTGCAATTATTTCTGACACTCACTACTATTGCACTTCGCCCACCCATTATCTGCAACCAGCATGGATTGTGAAACTATTCTTGACAGTATTTCTGAAGCTTGTCGCTTTGCACAACACAGGAATGTAGGTTGGTCCGTTTCATGATCATTGGGCATAATTTCATTGTATTTTTTGCTTGTTGATGTTAGCTTGATAATATGCCTTTTGCTGGGTACATCAATGTTCTAGGGATCAATTATATTATATGTAGCCTAGAAAATACCTCTTTATGGTAATCTTCCTGGTTTTCTCTGGTATAGTTAGTATAACTTATCTTCCCTTCTTCTACTGCACTGGGAATGTTTCCAGTGACAGGATCTTCTAATGCTATTGTTTAACTGTGGGCCCAATCCTATCCAATTTTCTAGTACTGATACAGCCATGCCAATGAGGCATAAGCTGCATGTCCAGCTGGGGAGAGCAGTCACAGAGACATCCTCAACATTTATTCCATTACCTTGAGGCTGTATTGGAGCTGCATTGGTGCTAGAAATTTGAATAGTATTGGACTCTGTCCCTACTTGACATATATTGTGGTCCTATAGCGAGTATGCTTCTGCACAGATACTTCCCACAACCACATGGAATCACAGTTGTACAGATACCTAAATCCACCTTCATAAAACCAGTGTTCAAGCTTCCTGGGGGAGAAGGAATGGCTGTTGAAACACTTTAAGATGGTGTGTGTCTGTGTTCAGGCATCTCACTTGTCCCTTGAATGACACCTACTGATTTACCCGTCTCTAGAGCAGTGGTTCTCAGACTTTTAGCACTGGGACCCACGTTTTGGAATGAGAATCTGTCAGGACCCATAGGAAGTGATGTCATGATTGGAAGTGACATAATCAAGCAGGAAGAGTTTTAACAATCCTAGGCTGCAATCCTACCCATGTTTACCCAAGAATAAGTCCCATTTACTATGAGCATATACATAGCTGCCTGTTAAAAGTACAGATCGGTAACATTTCACCAAATGCAGTCACATACCATGGTAGCATAAAGTCTAATACATTTAAAAAATTTATTAAAATGGATGTGAACCCACCTGAAATTGGTTCGTGACCCACCTAGTGGGTCCCAACCCACAGTTTGAGAAACACTGCTCTAGAGTTATAAAGCACTGAGAAACAATTACTTACAATACTATGACGGCTGCTGTTTGGTCATTTCTTAGACAGATAGTCCAGGCTGCCCAGATGATGTTTCCTTGATGGCAGTTCATGGTTGAGAAGTATCTGGAGCTCTCTCTTGAGTGTTCACTAACACTCAAGATGAGTTCTATCTTCCCCTTCTCCCAAAGGAAAGAGATTGATTTAAAGTGTGTGAATATGAAGAAAATAGAAACGGTCAGTTTTGTGGACATCCTCCAGAATGTTAACCAGATTAGTCAGCAGCAGGAACCACAATAAAGAGTCTTGTCATGCCTTGAAGACAAACCAATTTATTTCAACATAAACCTTCATGGATTACAGTCCACTTCATCAGATGAAGTGAAATCCTTAAAAAGGCAGGCAGGCACTTACCCATGCATACACACAAATACAGTATAGAATACAAACACACACAATAGAGTGGATTTGCAAGAGGAAATAAAACAAAACCAGTCTCTTAACAATCTTAAAAGCATGCAAGATAAGCATTTGTAATTAGTGATAAAACCTCATAGCAATGCTAAGTTAATTAAGGCTATAATGTGATTTGAAACCCCTGTCATGATCTCTAGACCCACTTCCGTAAGGATTTTAACTCCCATTATACAGTACATTCTAATTTAGTTTTTTCTCTATCTACCACCTTTCCACATTTTTCTGTTGAAAGATTGTCACTTCAAGACCTGCAGCAGAAGGTCCCTAGAGACTGAGATGTTCCCTATACTGGATGTTACCATTCCTGCTGTCAAAATTGTGTCCATTTATTTTCTGCGTAGAAATTTTTTTTCAATTCCTTATCCTATGTAGATAGCCAAAGGACTCTGTTGTCAGCCACTTTGAGTACTCATACTTGAAGAAAGGCTCAATATAAATTCATTCATTAAATCAATAAATTCAAAAGGAAATAAGAGTGTCAGGACAGCAGGGGAGAATAGCCCTTACTTTCCTGATAGCAAAGTGGCACAGGAGCATAGGAAGACAGCACAAGAAGCAGGCAATCCCAAACAGAGCCAAAGAAGCAGACACAGGCTTGTTTGTTGCAGAAGCATGTATTGGTAAAAGGAGCAGGTAGAAGAGTAGTCAGTCAAGCAATCCAGAAGTCACAATACAGCAGATCACGAGAAGGCAGTCCAAATCAGTACACAAACCAGCAGTGCATCACACAGAAACTCCACCACAACAACCCACACCTTGGTGTCTGTGCTTGCCCCATATATACCAGGGTCAGCCAATCAGAGTGGGGGGCGACCTCATAGTCACAAGACAGTCTTGTGACCCACCTACGTGACTCTGCACACATCTCTCCCCAAGTCACGTGGCTCTCACCTGTAACAGGTGCAGCTGATTACTAATCACACACATATACAGTGCTGCTGTTCCAATTTTTACATTTCACATCAGGCCTGGGCATCAAGGCCCCTCCTGCCACATCCTGGCTTATAACAACTCAGGGCCTGGGATGCCAAAGGCCTGACAAAGAGCATACATCACATTGGATTGGAGGATGAGCAAATGATTGAGGCCCAAAGTCTAACCAACTTTCCAAAACTGACAAAACTGTTACAATGGGGCATGTTCTGCATCCTGCAGTTGGGTGGCAGTCACTGAGGCCTTCTCAAGATAAGGCAGTGGTTCTCAAACCGGGGCATCATGACGCCCAAGCCTGAAGGCCCTTGGCTCTGCCCCCTTAAGGAGTGGGGAGGGGGAAGGCATAGACACAATCCCCTGGATTGCCCCTTTGATCAGGGTGCAGGGGCACGCTTCCACTCACCCCTGCCTGCAGCAGCCTCCTGGGGGTTGGAGGAGCCCTATGCCAGCCTCAGTAAGGCTCTCCACACAGTGCAGACCGCTGCAGAACATGATCGCACACAATTCCAGTTTTGCAATTGAGAAACAGGAAGTGGTCATGATCGCATTCTGGAGGGGTCTATGCTGCGTGAAGAGTCTTGCTGAGACTGGTGCTAGGCTCCTCCAACCCTCTGAAGCAGGGGTGCTCACACTTTTTTGGCTCGAGAGCTACTTTGAAACCCAGCAAGGCCCAGAGATCTACCAGAGTTTTTTTTACAATGTTCGCGCTATCATAACATATAACATTTATGTGTACAATGTATGTTGGTGTACCTTGCATAACCGCATGAGCCAATATTGCACAACACAACATAATTAACTATAAACATTTTTTGTAATTACTTGAGTTTACTTTGATGACTTGCACTGAAGTGAATCAGCCAAGGATGCATAGTCCGGACAGTAGCTGCTGACAGCCAGCCTCAAGCACACTTGCAAATGTTCATCAGTCATGGTGGAACTTGGACTTAATGATCTTCATGTAGGAAAAGGCTGACTCACATAAATAAGTGGAGGCCTTCCTGCCTCAGGTGCTCTTATATCCCTGAGGGCCCTATTGCCTTCAAGTGGCTGCAGCTGTGCAGCACACTCTGCTGGATGCCCAGGCCTTACCCTTAAAGGGGCCACTGCTGACACCACATGCTACCTCCTCACCAGATCTTCCAATACAAGTGGGAGGGGGGGAGCAGATCTCTATACAGACCAGTGCAAAAACAGGGGAAAGGTGTGGGGGAGGGAAGATCTCTATATAGGCATCACAGCAAGACCAGTGCAAAACCCCCTGCACACAGAACCAACAGATGGAAGTTAGGGGGGGGGGCAGATCTCCATACATACCAGTGCAAAAACAGGGGAAAGGTAAGTCAGCCCCAGTAGAGTCAATGGGGCTCACTCCCAGGGATGCGTGGTCAGGAGCTCACTCCCAGGGGAGCATCACTCCCAGGATGGGGCTCACTCCCAGGGATGCGTGGACAGGAGCTCACTCCCAGGGATGCGTCACTCCCAGGGAGCTCACTCCCAGGACAGGGCTCACTCCCAGGGATGCATGGACGGGAGAGAAGCCTGCAATCGACTCATTTTGCCTTGTGATCGACCAGTCGATCATGAGCGACGTATTGAGCACCCCTGCTCTGGAGGCTGCTGCAGGCAGGGGTGAGTGGAAGTGAGCCCCTTCACAGCAGTGTGATGCTGGGCATCGCATCACTGCCTTTTCTCACCCTGCTGCCTTCTTCCTGGTGCCAGGCTCCTCCAACCCTCTGGAGGCTGCTGCAGGCAGGGGTGAGTGGAAGTGAGCCCCTTCACAGCAGTGTGATGCTGGGCATCACATCACTGCCTTTTCTCACCCTGCTGCCTTCTTCCTGCCCACGCAAAAATTTACAGGCTCTCAAACTCTCCCAGAGTTTGAGAACCACTGAGATAAGGGAATGTTTGTGCCCTTACCTTGGTGCTGGAAAATTTATTGGGATTGTGCTCTAAGTCCCTAACTATAGCTTACATTCTTGGGTTCAATAATAGTGTGATCAGAGTAGTTTTGGGGATAGAATTGGTTATGTGGTCTGCGGTAGGATCTGGTCCTCTGCGTCTCTGTTACATAGCTTGCCACTGCTGGTGGATAGTTTTTTGAGATGATACAGCTATAAGCAAATGAGAGCCCAATCCTATGCCTGTCTACTCAGAAGTAAGTCCCATTATAGTCAATTGAGCTTACTCCCAGGAAAGTGTGGATAGGAATGCAGCCTGATTGGTTTAAAACAGGGAAAGGAGTACAACAAGGCTGTAGATTGCCACCCTGCTTATTTAACTTAAATTTGGACAAACGTCAGAAGTTAGTGGTAGAGAGGGGGACCTAGCATACTGTGGTCCATGGGGTCACAAAGAGTTAGACATGACTTAAAGACTGAACAACAACAACAACTTTAAGCAAGGAGGTCTACTACTCATGACCTGAGTGAGAGAAGTGTCATTGTCCACAATGGGTTGCAGGTCATGGATGATACAATTCCTAGCTAAAATGACTCCAGTGTGGGTGACAACCAGTGATGTTCTCCCCAGTCTGAGGGAAGGAGAAGGACAGCTAAGAGAAGAAGGTGCTTTGGGGTATAAGATGCCCTTGGTATCAGAGGGCCTGGTGGCTTGTAGAACATACGTTGCTTCCTCCACCTAAAATCGCATAAGACTCCAGGGCTGCCTTGTCGAAAGGAATCTAAAATCTGAGTTTCATTGCTGCCCCTGGAATTTCTCATAGCTCAGGGAAGTGGGCAACTGTACTTAATACAGGCAAAGAAACAAATATGAGAACTAACAGCAAAATGAAACCATTTGAAGTGCTCCAAAGACACTTGGACTTTTCTCATGTTGTTCCCTTACTATTGCTTGCTTCCCAGTCTTCCAAAACTCCTTCTCGCCAATTTGCTTCTTCATTCTGAACTTTCGTCCCACACAATACACTGTTTTTAGCTCATTTAAAGGATATTCACTTGCTTGTTTGAAAAGCTCTCCAGCAGTCTCGGCTTTATTTTCCATTTTTAGCCTTTTCCTTTCAGTGTCTGCTATTTGTGCTATAATTTGAAGCTGAGTGGGATCTCATGAGTCATGAAATCCAGGTTAGGGAACATGGACTTGGAGTATGCTAGGTGCCATTTAGCCTGCCCACAAACGTGGGCAAGAAAATAATTGGCATGCAATAACAAAACAAAGAGACAAATAAAAGGTAGAAGGTGGCTCTAATCCAGAAAACAAGTTTTCAGCTCTTAGAATTAATAACATTAAAACTCACTAAGTGATTTACCAGGCTGATTCAAATAGCTTTCCCTGTTGCAGCCTGTTCATGAGGTAGAGCAGAGAAAAGTGTTCTTGATTTGTCTTAACCCCTTTCTTTCCCTGTCCGTCCTTCTTATCCCCTTTTGTCAATATATTTACAGTTGCACAGGGAATGGAGGGCGCAATCCTAACTTGTACTGGAAACAGACAGGCCAGTGGGCCTGCGCTCATCCAGTGTAAGTTTGGGGCCATGTCATGCTGCAGCAGCCCAATGGATCTACTTGGATCTGCGCCACCTGACGAGGTGGTGTAGATCCGAGCAGCCTGGAACTGTGCTGTGCTGCCCAGGAATGGGTTCAGGATCTGGCATAACTGCAGGATCCTGGCCCCGCCTCCTGCTCCCCATCTGACCATTCCAGGAATGTCTGCCCGCCTTCCCCCTACCCCGAAATGCCTCCCTCCCACCACCTCCCAGCCCTCCCCATGTCCCCCCAATTCCCTGTGTTGGCTGAGCTTGGCCAACGCTATTCACCCTTTCCCTGGGGCCCTTGTTGGCATGGGGAGGCTAGCGCATGTCTGTGCGCCAGCCTATCTCCCCTTTGAGTGGCTCAAAAGTGTTTTGCAACACTTTTGCAACACTCCCGGGCCAGCGCAAGGAACTTGTGTCAGCCCCATTGCGGGTCTGGTTTGGGCCCAGAATCTCACATCAACAGAAAGGTGCTTGCATGATATTTAGAGGACCCTGCAAGCTGAATTGGTGTGATGAGCTGCATGGGAAGTGTTTCTGCAACTTTGCATGGAACTCATAAGAAGCATGGGGATATCCCCTAAGAAACCAGCCCTGTGCCAATCCCCTCCCTACCCCTTCACCTAATGAGCTCATGGCAGAGTCAAACCTGGGAAGTCCTGATTCACAGCTCAGGCTCTTGGTACAAATTCAGACACATTTGTCACCTTACAACCGAGTGTCTCTCTGCCAGTGAATGATGTGGAGAGGAGAGAGGGAAACACTCGGCTTAGTAACATCAGAACAGCTATCCTGTCGTGCTGCACATTATGGAGATGGAGGAAAAGCTTGATTCTGGACTGCCAATTTTAACTGCAATTCTGTTTTTTCCAAGAGAACTGATAACCATCAGAAGCGGAATTGTATCTGAATACTCTTCCTTCTACAAATCCTCTTAAACTGGTATACTGATGTCCTTGAACTAATATCCTTACTCTCAATCTCTCTCTCTGTTCCCCTAACAGATGCTGTTTGGACTGTCTGTGATTTCAGGTGAAAGGCCAATTTTGACATATGTTTTTATTTATATTGTGGGGACCATAAAAGCACTTTGTGCCATACAGAAGGCAACAGCAGTTCTCATGTTAGATATACTGTTCTCTGCATGGGGGGGGGGGGAAGGAAGGAGATGGGTTTTTGCCTGCATCACACAGCAAAACACGACAGCCAGTGTTTGCTCTTTAATTAAAACACTTCAATGGCTTTACCTCTCCTCTCAAGTCAAACCTCTCCTCTCTGCCTTGAATTACCCAAGAGCAGCTCAATTAAGATTTTATAGAAGATCGGTTGCCAGAATGGAAACAATATCCTAGTAACAATGATGGTCAAAGCACATGGCTGGCTTGCAAGCATTGGTGCAGTGTTCCAGCTGTCCCTGTTTGCCCAATGTTTCCAGGGAAGGGGGAATTGGGGAAAAAAAATCCGCCATTACTAAGCAGAGAAGTGGGGTTTAAAGAGAAGTCACTAAGCATGTGACCTTTTCATGTTTCATGAACGTGCAGTACAGTGACCACTTCTGTATACTGTGCTGCTGCCTCCATGAAGCTTAGGGCAACATACATGCTATTCTGTCCTCATAACAACCCTGTAAGATAGGTGAGAGAGTGACAGAGAGAGGTTGCAGTCCTATCCACACTTATCTGGGATTAAGCTCTATTGACTATGATAGGACTTTCTTATGAGTAAAAATTATCAGTAATGATTGGACTCAAACTCATCCAGTCAGTTTCATGATTGCATAGAGATTCAGACTCAGGTCCCCCCATTCCACCTACAACTTTAGAAGCCAGAAAGAAGCATTTCAAAATTGAGTGTGCATAGTGGCTGAACCAGAACGTCCCTCAAGACAGTCAGCAGTGTGAACTGGCTATGGGACAAGATGCCACATGCTATCAGCAGTGGCTGGAAGGGACACACACAAGAACTTCAGTGAAATCAGTCTTACAGCCCAACCCAACCCTATCCCTCATCAACATCCGCCATGCAGCCATACTGATAAGTGCACGCTGCATGCTATGGTGGTGTTGGGAGGGATCAGGTGGCCAGCATAAAGGCCTTTTTTATTTATCTTCTAACAGGCTGTCTGAATGTCTGTGGGTCTCCTTGGACCAGCTATTGATCTCCATGCCAGCTATTTTCTCCAAGGGGGCAGGGTGGGGGCAGGGTGGGTTGAAAAATTGGGCATAGGATCCAGTATGCACCTTTGCTGCCCAGATCCGCTCCTTCCTGCCACCCCTACCCTGAATCTTCTCCTTGCTCCTGACACCTTACCTGGGTTGGTAGAGCGTCCAGGTGAGGCTGGTGTGTGTGCAGAGCTGATGGCCGTTTCTGCCAGTGGCTCTGTCATGCACAATAGTGGTGTGGCCTCTGTGCCATTGTACAGTGGATTGCGAGATCTGCTGTCGTAGGCCCTTGATAGGATTCAGCTGTTAGTCTAATATCATGCAGTGCTACCAAGATAAGGAAGATGCATCTTTAATGTTACGTTTCTAACACCTTGCTCTTATGCTTCCGCAGCTCAATGCAAGGCAAGCCTTGTATTGTGGGAACTTTTGCTCAAGTTCATTTTCAGTTTTTTTCCCCGCCACTAGCAGCTAAATCTCCAGAGCAGAAACTGGACAGAGAAGCAAAATGTCAGGCTTGTGCTGCAATGGAAACTCTCCTGATTTGGAAGGGGGGGAGGGGTGTGGACTCATGAGACAGGATGCAGGCTGAATGACCTCCATTCCTGAAAAG